>NC_041041.1:13924350-14248350 GCF_900634625.1 Parambassis ranga | reverse complement strand
CGGAGCTGAACTTCCAAATTCTGAATACAACTTTTGAAGACCAAGACATTGGAAGTATTTTAAGCCTCGAATGGTTTCTCTAACTTAATATTTGTAGGAGCAGTAGCATTTAGCAAAATGCATGGTTTGAAGGGCTCTCCCATTGACTCCAATGTTAATTTGAGGGTGGAAAATGTTTAATATTTTTAATATTATAATATTTGTAATTATTATTGAAGGTTTCCGGGAATGTCCTGCATGAGCTGAATCTTTTGATGTTTGAATGGTTTGAATCGGCCCATGCATTCTGAAGATATGCTGAGCCAAAAAACGTACGGAAGAATAATAATAATAACTAGAAAAGCATTTCCTGAAGAAAATGCAAGTTTGATTGCCGCAGCTGAAGCATTGCTTTGAACGCTGATGTGAACGATTGCTCTGAATTGCTGGAGAATCTGCAATCTGAACTTAATTTGCTGAAACACAGTTAAGAATTTAGAAAGATGAAGCTCTTATCTGGAAAAGTAGAAAATGTTTTAATATTATGAAGATATGAAAGAGAAACAGCTGAAGACAAGAACAGTATGAAGTCACAACCTTAAAGAATAGCCTGTGAATATACCATATGAAAGGTCTGAGGGTGGAATAATACCATAAGACTATAAGAAGCTCAGGCTGTGTGATTTGAATGTGGAAAAGTAGTATACAGCTGAAGGATGATCAATATGACAGATATAATGCTTAAAGTCTGATAAAGACTACAAATATGGCCGCTTTGTATGCTTCTAGTGTGTCAGCATGTCACCATGGTAACAGCCCTGCCTGCCTGCCTGCCTGCCTGCATCCATGGCAACCGGAATGTTTATCAGCTGCCCCTAACTGCAGCTCTCTTTCCCCCTCCTAATGCATTTCCTATGTAAAACCACCCTCCGAACAACGTCTCATATTCTCCAAACCGAAGACTTTAGACGAAAAATAAGAACACCGTCAGAATCCCAAGAAGTTGCTCTACAACTGGTACGATTTTTATGTCTGGGATGTCGAAGATGTGGAGATGGCGGCGAGTTAGAAAATATGGCAGCTCTGCTTCTCTGTTTTTGGTTTTACATTATGTCTTAATGGAGGAATGACCGGCACTCTCCCCGAACAGCTCGATCTACAGGCAAAACTGTTTGGTGTTGAGTTTTAAGACCGACACCAACAGAACCCAGACCATTTTTCCTTCGAACTGGTGGCCAAATTATCCCTGTCAGACAAAAGGTGCAGACGTGACAGCAGGATAGAAACGCAGAAACTGGTTTAATTTTTTTCCCTCCCGCACTCTGAGCGATGACTCACCCACTCTAGCTCCCAACATTCCACGCAATACACACTAATGTTAAACTCAGAAGAGACCTCAAAAACCACTTCATCTTTAATCCCCTATCATTTGAAGACGGAGCTGAACTTCCAAATTCTGAATACAACTTTTGAAGACCAAGACGTTGGAAGTATTTTAAGCCTCGAATGGTTTCTCTAACTTAATATTTGTAGGAGCAGTAGCATTTTGCAAAATGCATGGTTTGAAGGGCTCTCCCATTGACTCCAATGTTAATTTGAGGGTGGAAAATGTTTAATATTTTTAATATTATAATATTTGTAATTATTATTGAAGGTTTCCGGGAATGTCCTGAATGAGCTGAATCTTTTGATGTTTGAATGGTTTGAATCGGCCCATGCATTCTGAAGATATGCTGAGCCAAAAAACGTACGGAAGAATAATAAGAATAATAAAGACGTAGAAGAACAAGAGTTTGATTGCCATGGCAATCAAACTAATAATAATAAAGACGTAGAAGAACAAGAGTTTGATTGCCATGGCAATCAAACTAATTACTTGCATTTCCTGAAGAAAATGCAAGTTTGGTTGCCACAGCAAGTTTGTTTTTACCAAAAAACAAACTCTGCTGTCACCATGGTAACAGCAGAGGAGACCTCAAAAGTCTCCGGCCATTTGAAGATGGGGCTGAATTTCCAAATTCTGTATGCAAGTTTTGAAGACCAAGATGTTGGAAGTATTTTAAGCTTCGAATGGTTTCTCTATCTTGTAATTTGTAGGAGGAGTATCATTTTGCAGAAGACATGGAAAATGTTTAATATCTTTAATATTATAATATTTGCAATTATTATTGACGGTTTCCACAAATGTCCTGAATGAGCTGAATCTTTTGATGTTTGAATGGTTTGAATCGGCTCATGCATTCTGAAGATATGCTGAGCCAACCGAAGACATGGAAAATGTTTAATATCTTTAATATTATCATATTTGCAACCAGGAATGTCCTGAATGAGCTGAATCTTTTGATGTTTGAATGGTTTGAATCGGCCCATGCATTCTGAAGATATGCTGAGCCAAAAAATAGATAAAATAGAAGAACAAGAGTTTGGTTGCTGGGCAACCAAACTAATAATATATAAGGGCATTTCCTGAAGAAAATACAAGAAAATACAAACTAATTCGTTTGTTCAAACAAATTAGTTTTACATTATGTCTTAATGGAAGAATGACCGGCACTCTCCCCGAACAGCTGGCTGTACGGGAAAAACGGTTTGGTGTTCAGTTCAGTTCTAACGAGTGTTCCTTCGAACCGATATAAAAAGTTTTCTTAGATGGAAGGTGCAGGCCTGAGCGCAGGTTTGAGAGATTTTTTTAGGCATCTCCTCAGCCTCTCTCCACTCTGAGTGATGACATCATCCACTCTCCCAGCATTCCGCGCAATAATGTTAACTCAGAGGAGACCTCAAAAACCTTGAGCTTGAAATTTGTAGGAGGAGATACATTTGGCAGATGACACTCGTTGAAGGGCTCTCTCATAGACTTCAATGTTAAATGGCTTTTGAAATTTTATTATTTTGAAAACAAAACATATTTGAACAAATCTGAATACAAGTTTAATGGCCCTTGAAGAGCTGAACAGAATGATGTCTGAACGGTTTCTGTAGCTGAAAGCATGTGGAACTAGTTACATGTCAAAGTTGAAGGTGGTTTTGAAGGCTCCTCCATAGACTCCCAAGTTAAAAATGATGCAGAAATTGCTTAATATTTGAAAAATTATAATTTTTTGAAAAATACCTGAAGTTGCCCCAGAACGTCCTCTATGAGATGAATGTTTTGATAGTTGAATGGCTGAAATCGGTGAATGTATGCTGAAGATACGCTGCGCCAAAAAACGTACGGAAGAAAAAAGAAGAGAAGAACAAGAGTTTGATTGCCTACCAGCAGTCAAACTAATAATCTATTTTAGCTAATTGCAAGACTGGCCGAAGAAAAAAAATCAGAATAGTTACTAGAAAAAACAGAATAGATCTTTCTGAGTTATAAAACAGGAAACCCTGACAGGCATCCATTATCAGGATTGAATAGACTCCATTAAATGTTCCCCATTAATTCCTGATAGGGCATAATCCCACTCATGTCATTTGCCAAAGAAAGAGATTTTTTTTGCTGTCATTTGCATTTTATAAACTAAATAGGGCGAACATTAAATAAAACTAGGATTTTTTTAACTTGCACTACTCATAGTATCCTTAGTATTCTTTTACTTCTGATATTGAGGCAAGTATTGTTCTTATTTATCAGGTTCTTCGTCCATCTTTGACTCACCTGTTCCTGCAGCTATGACAAAATGCTTGCCATGAAACGTGTAGTAAATGTTATAGTTTTACATTTATTGTTTTTTTTTTTACATTTGTAATACAATGAAACTAAAAAAATGAAATTAAAATTTGCATTTTAATTTCACTTTTCTCAGGTTAAGGTGCCACATCCTTCTTCTGTGTATCAGGCATTGTTGACCTAAACAGTGTACAACATAGCATAAATGTGCTCACATGTGCATTGTGTTTAACACATCAAAATCTAATGTGAATTATTGCAGTCTATCACAACTACTTGATGCAGTAAAATTTAATAAAAGGAGCAGTTATAGCAGGCCTGTTTTATCAATAGAGGTAGTAACCCATCACAGGTGAAACAACTGCTTTCACATTACTGATACCTTCTGAAGCTACATCACAATCAGTGTCTTTACAGAGAGGATGTGTCTGTTTACAACAGGACTATGTAGCGAAGTATAAAAACATTTTTACATTCACAGTAAGATGTTTTTAAGCTGTTCTGGCTTCTAGCAGAAGCTAGGAGCAGTGTTATATGATATCTGGGTCAGAAATCAGCATGAGTACACTTCTACGGACATGTTCTACACACTGTACAGGTGTCTATTATAAGTCTTAGACAGATTCAGGAGCCGTTTCTACTGACTTTTGAGTGGGGGAGCTTGTCGGTGCTGTCTTGCTGGGTGACCCCGGTGTGGAGGGCTGTAGTGTTTCTGTTCTGTCACTAAGTCCGTCCTCAGCCTCCTCCCTCTGCTGTACAGAGGAGAGGTACTGCTCCAGCAGACTGCAGTCTGCACTGTCTGGAACAGCGCAAAAGCCACCATGAACAGGGCTCAAGGCTCGCACTGTCTTCAGAGAGTCTGCAGTCCCACTGCTTAGGAGGCTGTCTTCCTGTGCAAGCTGGTGATCGCTGGTTGATGGGAAGCCAGAGTCCGGAAATGAGACGTCTGTGCTGGATGGGTGTGTGACACTAGAAGCAGCAGGGAGGTTTGGGTTACAAAGTCCAGGAGATGGCATCTGAGCTGTGGTGATGACCTGAGAAATGGCTCCTAGCTGCTGCTGCACAGAGTGCTTCCACTGCTGCATAGACTGGAGCTATACAAGAACAAAGGACAAGTGTGAAATATCTGGTAATTATACTGCAGAGTAGAACACTGATAGTGAATGCATGGTAATGACCTCTTTCCACAGAAACTTTACAGCCTCCTCCTGAACCAGCCTTTGTAACCTCTCTTCCTCATACAGCTTCTGCACACTGCAAACACACCAGATGTTTCTTATACAGTATATAAAACAGAACAGAACTACTATCACATGCTGATGGTTAATTACTTACCTGTCCAACTTGTCAGACAAGAAGACAATGTGTTCCTGCATCCTGCGTAGGCGGATCTCACTGCGCACCTCTCTGGCCATGGGGTGACAACATCGTGTGTACTGTCCCCTCCACCAGGACTGTATTTTAATTGCTGCCCTGTCTGCTTCTATCAGGCTTGATTTACTATCCTGCCTATTGGCTTCTTTCATCTCTGCTTTAGCAAATTCAGAGGCTACCTCGAGAACATTTTGCGGTGTGCCAACTCTGACCTCCGGTGATCCAATGGCAGCACCAGAAGTAACTTCTTCATCAAGACTCTTCCTCTCATGCTTCTCCACTGTGGGTAAATGATGCATCTTGTTTGTGTTGTGCTTTTTGGGCTGTGTTGGTTGCTTTGGAGCCAAAGAATCAGGTTCAAATGTCTCTGTCTCGTCCTCACTGTCAGAGTGGTTTGTTTGTGCCTCCAAATCAGATGTGAAAGGGAGAAAGGTGGACTCTGAGGAAAGCATGCTGCTATTGAGTTTGTCTTCATCTGTCTGCACGTCCTCCAAATATATGTGTTCCTCCACAAGTCGTTGGCTGCGAACTACTGGCAGTGATTGATGAGAAGAATCGCAGCTCACCCAGGTGTTAATCTGCACCACTGGCTCTGCACAAATATAAACAGTTCAGATTAGCAAACTGAATGTTCTACATCAAAGCTTACGAAACTGTACCACAGAGGGACAAAGAGGAAACACATCTTACCGGTTTCCTGGGCTGTCACAGCAGTGGCTAGTCCAGGTGCAAGGATTTTCCTCAGCTCTCTGGCTTCCCCCGGGGAAGCTGCATGTGAGGGACTGTGCTTCTCCACATTCAGCTGAGTAGGCCGAGGAGGGCTGGGACACCCTCCCCTGGTTTCTTCCAACAGCTGCCTCTGATGAAACCTGAAACAAAAGGTTTAAGAACAAGACATATGTTAGCAAGGCAAGGAAGTGAATCAGATGAATCATTGATAGAGCCCAGCAGACACTGGATTTTTAGGCAAAATTTGGGGAATAGCAACATCAATGTATTGACTGATTATTTCCTAATATGTATTTACCTATGTAGTACACAAATGCCTCACAACGTGGAACAGGCTGACTTGCAAGATTATAAAGAGATGTAATCAGTAACAAAACAGTTATTTTGAAGGTTACCGGTGTAGAACTAATTCAAAGTTCTGTGTTATACCTCTGCTTATTGAGAATTTTCTCAAGTTTGGCATCTTCAGCTGTCTCCAGGGCTGGTGATGTGGTAACAGGGCAAACAGTGGCCAAGTACTGAACCAGCTGAACATGCTGTCCTGGTCGAAATGAACGACCTTTACCTTGACTGTAGAGCCACTCTGCTTTCAGGCTGTAAATGTGACAGGTATACAAAATGAAAAACAACCTTCAAACATTTGGATAATTCTCTTGAAAACTGCAACAGCAGAAGAACATACACACCCTTCTTTCTGTGACACTACGTAGCCATCCAGGACCTTAAGGTTCAGGCACCAGCTCATGATGTAAGGCCGATAATCAAACTCTGGCAATGAGGGGGTTGCCATGACGCAAGGGTTGCTCATAATAGACAGCTGCTCCAATTCATGAAGAGGTGCCAGGTATGACATCTATGGAGTAAGCGCAATTAAATTTGGTTCCAAATTACTTATTTAAATTGAGATAATTGCTGCTGTATAAAAAAAGAGAAAAGATAATTACTTCATTAAGATCCCTTATCTCATTTTCTGCCAGGGAGAGGATGGATACATGAGCAGGAAGGTGAGCTGGCACAGTACGGAGTGTTGTAATGCTGTTCCCATGAAGCAGAAGTGTCTGCAAAGTTGACGGAAAATTATTCAAAGGTACATCAAAGAAAACTGACGTCATTATAATGTGGACATTTTTCAATTAATCATTACACACCTTTAATGCCACCAGTTTAGTCACATCGCCAATGCTTGATATGTTATTGTCAGACAGATCCAGGTGTTGAAGGGACACACAGTTGTTAAGTTGTTCAATAACCTGTGAAAGAGTGTAGATTTTCTGAAACATGTGGCACTATATGTAGACTGATAGTTTGTAAATAAATGACAAAATACAGTTAAAATTGTTAGAATGTATAATTTTACCTTAATATTATTTCCAGACAGGTTGAGCCATTTTAGATGAGGCAGATCTCTGAGCCCCTCAATGTAACCTATACTGTTATTGGGAAGGTTAAGGACTCTCAGCTCTGTCAGCCGACACACGCCCATCATTCTCACCAGACGGTTACTGGCTACAGACAGCTAAAGAGAAATAGACTTGGAGTTTTCGCATTCAGGTGTCAAGTGAACAGGCAGTAGGCACATTATTGTGTAAAAGAAGGTGAAAACTTACTTGCTGAAGGCTTGGGCTCCTTTCCAGGTGGTCCAGCTTCATGATGTTGTTACGATCCAGAATTAGAGTGTGAGTGTCCTCAGAGCAGGTGAAACTGGGATCCAGCTTCTGCATATTCTGAGCTGAAAGGTCCACCACAGGCCCTGGCAAGATACAGAAAGAGATTATAAAGACTAGAACATCATCAACCTTTTTCACCCTCAGCTCAACTTACCCCAAACTACTGAGGTTAATTCTAGATAATCATATCGGAATAGATTTGATGTAACGATGAAAGGCCTCTTGTTGGCTGTAGTCTGTGTTGCGTTGTGTTTTACTGCTGTAGGATAATTGTTGTATTTAGACGGTTGCTACAGAAACCCAAAGACACGAAAACGTGGACACAAAGACATGAATGAACTCCCTAACCTTTACAGTATTTTTGCTCTGGAGATAAAAAGATTTGTTTGGTACTTTTATTAGTCTCTATAAAAATGAATGGAACACAAACGGATGTTTTGATCTGCATGTAACTAGCTAACTGCAGTGCTCTGAGGGGTGCAGTTAACGTCAGCCGGTAATAAACATCATCGCAACATTACTTTTAACAAGCGTTGCTGTTTGAATCAAACAAACAAGCACTCACCTGCATTTGTGTCAAACTGTAAGTCTGATACACCCATCCTGTCGGCCCAGACAGCACCCAACGTTAGCTATCTACTCTATTAGCTGTAGACTGTAGTTGGAAAGACGAGAAGCGTCAGTGGTTTGTCAAACTGCCGACCCAAGGTTTTTGGGAAATGTAGTTCACAAAGGCCGTCTCGCCCATACAAGTCTGGTGTCTTTAGGTTTTGAAAAGACTACAGCGCGCAAAATATGCGGAAACGCGCCAGGTTTTTAATACTCAAAGAAAACAAAAGGTAGCTACCAAAACTTGCAGAAACATCCTGGGAGTGATGTCAGCCATTTGTTTAATTTCATACCTTTAGTTGTATTGACCAATTTAGTAATCGTATTTTTGAGCCAGGAAGTAGCTAGGTGGTAAATTGCTGATTGGCTTGCTAGGGAACGTGCAATCGTCAGATTGTGACGTTGGCGTTGTGATGATTGGTATAAGTTACATTTTTACAAAACAGTAAAAATATTTTTGTTCGTGTATATTACATTGATAATATTACATTATTAAATCGCAACTGAATGCTAAACTATGTTTTATTGTGTTAATAAATATAGAGTTGTAGTCACCGAGTTCAGTTTCCGCTTCCGTCATCTTTCTTTCCGGTTTTGTGCCCTCTTGTAGCCGTCATGAAGTGAGTTAACTGAATACAATCAAATGCCATCTTTATGCTTAAATAAACATTTTGAAGGCACTAACTACATTAAAATAGGAAATGAACTCGTTTCTTTTAGTGATGTTTTATATTTGTTGTTTACAGGGTCGAGTTGTGCAGTTTCAGCGGGTATAAAATATACCCCGGCCATGGCCGCCGATACGCCAGGATAGACGGAAAGGTAACCACACAAAGTCAGACACCGGTCATTTCTCACTCGTATTGCAGATATAGTGTGAAGTAACATAACGGGTTAATACTGTCTCCTAACTTTGACTGCTTCTGCTGCAAAAAATACACTTACGATACTGGAATGAGGCCCTGCCGGCTGTGTAACTTGCTAACGTTAGCTAGTAGCGTAACATGCTAGCGTCAGTTATAGTGATACCATTTGTCATCTTTTACACGGCAGTGTATGATGGTCCTAGCACAGTTGACCATCAGATGCCATTAAAGGTAGATTTGTCCTACGTGCCTAGAGTTTGTCTTCTGGTTTTGCCTAACATCAGGGAAAAAAATTCGTTATATCCGCAGACTGTGAATATTAATATTTTTTTGGTCCTAATTGGTGTGACTATTATACGATTTACCGTTGTATCTGTAAAAACAGCATAATTTTAGGTCTCCTAGAATATAAAATGAAGTGTCCGTTGTTAACATGTGAGGTTCTGTATACACCACTAACACATCTGATTAATTTGCATCTGTGCTAGGTGTTCCAGTTCTTGAACGCCAAGTGTGAGTCTGCTTTCCTGGCCAAGAGGAACCCCAGACAGATCAACTGGACTGTGCTGTACAGACGCAAGCACAAGAAAGGCCAGTCTGTAAGTAACAACATTTGAGTGTGTGATGTATTCTTTATGATTAGGAATTTGTAACAGTGGACATTTGGCCTTGTAGAGAAAGTAGTGGGACCACCAAGTATTTTTTCAAACTTGATAAATAGGAACTGAACTGTTGGAGGAAACATGTTATGTTTAATCACAATGTTATTTTTTCCACTATGCACTGCTGTCACATTTGTCTGGTAGAGACCATGTGTATGATTTGTGGCATAATTACTTTCTTCTCTTACTATCACTGCCATGTTAGTGAGTGCCGAATACCCTGTTGTATGTAAAATACTGCGCTTTAAATTCACACACGATATAAAACGTATAGATTACTGTTTGTACAGCCACAAATTGAAGTATCTGACAGACACAGATGCAGCAGATTTGTTGGTCCAACTCTTGACATTTAGTTGATTTTTGAGATGTGCTTTTAGTTCGCTCTTCCCAGCTGTTAACCTAGTTTAAGCTCTTAATAATCTTATATAAAATGTGTAAAAGCAATGCTATTATACAATAAATCTGTACCATTTAGAACATGAAAATTGAAACCACATTTTAAACTCATTACACAAGATTGGCTGCAGGTGAATGGTGTGCACAGTGTCAGTCTGTGTTATGCTTTGTTGTTGGACTGTGTTTTGCAGCCTTAGCAGCAGGGCTCACTCCAAACCTGCAGCCATAGAACAACTGGAGATCATAGTACTGGTCCTTGACGTCGATACTGACAACCCACCATTGGCCAGCCTCCAAACTCTCCAACACACTAACTCTTTTATAAAACATTATTTCATTTTTTATGTTAATCCCTTTGCGGAAATGTGTTCAATCCCAAATGTCATATTTAGTGTTAGACCCTCTTCTGAATGTGTGTGGACATTTGTTTATGGCGGAAAAGGCACAGCCTGGTTGAATGTGCAACATCATTGCTGGACATTTGTATCTGAACTGCATTGTTTTAATGGCAAACCAGATTCAGTCTGCTGTTTTATACACAACTAGAGAAGAAAAGAAACTCCAGTTTTAATTGTTATTAAATACTAAAAAAACTGGATACTTGGGCTTGCAGATGACCCTGTGCAGTTGGCTTTCCCTTTTTTTTTCTTCACCCCCAACAGACCAGAGTTTAATAAAACTGATTTATTTGCAACTTGCTACATTGACAAATCCTGAAATCTGAAGGGTCACAGCTGTTAATAAGTTTGTAACTGTTTCTGTTGTTAACCTGTTAGGTGGTGGTTGTTAAGCTGAACTAGACATTTATACCAAATTCAAACATCTGGTCTTTTCCTATGTCTTTAACAGGAAGAGGTAACAAAGAAGCGTACCCGCCGCGCAGTCAAATTTCAGAGGGCCATCACTGGAGCCTCCCTGGCTGAGATCATGGCCAAGAGGAATCAGAAGCCAGAAGTCCGAAAGGCCCAAAGGGAGCAGGCCATCAGGTGAGATGTGATGTCTAGCTTCATCTGGGCAGCTCGTTGGTTTTCAGCTGATGGGTGATGAAATTGTGCTTTTGTCTTTATTGTCTTCTTTTATTCATAAAAATATCAACTTTAAATCAAGTTACACTTTTTCATTATGTTGATATCTGGTCTTTTTATTTCCTCAGAGCTGCCAAGGAGGCTAAGAAGGCAAAGCAGGCTGCCAAGAAGCCAACTGCCACTGGTGCAAAGGTAGGCGTTACTGTTTGTAATTAAATCTGGGTTGTACATAGATGATGTCTATTCATTCTATATTCTGTATTTTTAATAGTATAATTCTTTGATAAACATCCCTCTTCTTTTGTAGGCCTCTGCTAAGGCTGCACAGAAACCCAAGATCGCCAAGCCCATGAAGGTCAGCGCACCCCGCGTTGGTGGAAAACGCTAAACCTGACTCATTGTTTATGGTTGTGAATAATAAAAAAAGTGGTTAACCATCATTTGTGTGATTTGGTTTTATTTCCCTTGTCAATAAAGTTAAGCAAGCTGGCCTTGTTTTTGGTTAAATACACCTACACTAAGAAACATTAACGACCTCTATCCGTCAATACAACTGATCAGTTTGTAGTTCATGATTTAAACAGTAGGGGGTGATACAGTGATGGCTTGTCTTCTGACCAGGACTGCTGCCCACGTGAATGGAAAAGTTTTGTTTATGCTAGAAACCTGCTGTCAGGTGTGGATAGTTTGAAACTTAAACAGAGCTATACAAATCCTCCTGTCTTGAATCAGCTGTTACACCATGCACCTAATGCACAGGTAGTATTGCAAGTAGTCATATATAGTCTATTTAAATAAATATAATTGTCATAACAGTTTTATATGCAGCTAATGGTCCCAAACGGATTCTCTTACCATCATTAAAAACAAAATATTGACAATTGTAACAACATATTTGGCAACTTTGTCAATAAATTACCATATATTTTAGCTCCCTCAACAGCTGATTAAGCTGTAGCTTCATTTCTGATTAAACCTTAACCTCTGAAATATCCATCTATAGGTGTTAAACAGCATTTATTAGCATTACACAGCCATTACAGAACCATAATAATCAACCCTCAAAGTGCCATTTGTTCAAACAGTCAATAGATTAGGTGATAATACAGATTATTGCTACTCTAGTCAGAGTTGTACAGTGGGAACACAGAAAGAATATAAACATCTTCCTCAGTAATAACAAGGCTTTTGATGATACATAGATGTTAGCACATCAGTACCAGTGTTTGCTATAATAACAAAACTGCAGTTAAATATGTGGCATTTGTTCAATGAATTCCTGCAATACAACGAGAAGATAACAGTACTTCTATAAGGATTTTCCTAGAAGAGAAACATTCATTGAAATGTTTCATAAATTAGGATTCACACTAATTAAATGGTTTAAAGTCACTAAAATGGAAGGAATCATTACATGGTAATCCATAATGATTTAATAAGATGAGGTACAGATGACTGATCTTTCTTGATTTGATTTGGAAACATTCCTCAAACCTTCGCTCAACACAAATCTACGAGATACATTTGTTTTTTGGGAAATGTCTGCTTGAGGTACTGTTACAACTGAAAAACTTCCCAGCTAGTGCATGATATATAAAGCATGACGTTAAATTAAACACTGTACAATCATAGAACTTGCTGAACAAGTAGTACTTGTGCGTTGATGACCACCATTCTTAAAATTTGTGTAGACTACAATAAAAAAAAAACGCTACCGTTCTTTTTTTTATTTATTTTTACACCCTGAGGAAACCTGAACGTTAAGGAAAAGTGAACATTTCCATCAGGGTTGACAGGCTTGACGTGATTTAACAATGGTTGTTATGGCATGGATGTTATGGAGACAACATGGGAAGAAGTAGAGACGATGAGAACTCTCCCTTTCAGTCCCTGCAGTGGAGCACCAGCAGCAGGACAGCCTTCAGGACTCTGCTGCCTCTTTAGCCTGTGCCTTCTTATCTTGCTGATACCTATTTAGAAAAGAAGACAGAAGCACATATGACACAACTAGATACAATACATGGACTGCAGCTACAGCTCCCTTAGAAAGCATCTTGTGATCACTCTTTATTGTAAATTCACACACCTCCAGATCCTGTACAGCTGTGAGGCTCCTGCACCACCGACAAAGAAGTTGACGGCGAACAGGTTCCAGTTCTTCGGGATGATCACCAGTGAATATCTGGACCAGATCAGCCCTACAGGAGGAGGGACAGAAGGAGTGAAGGTTATGCACAGTGGTGACCAGCACTGCTCATGAGACCAGAGTCTATGTTTATGCAAAAGAGTAACAGATAACCTTTGTTTCAGAAAACATAAGTGTTGCAAAAGTTGTTGTAGCAGGCGACCTTTGACACACATTGGCCAAATTCAGACATTGAACAGATACAGTATGTTTGTCAGTCAGTAACTTAGGGCAGAACTTTAGCAGTCCACGTAATCCTTTTTTTCCCCTTCCAATTTCAGAGAAGCATGTAGTAGCTCCAAACAACGCCTAAATTACAATCCTGCCTCACCTGTGGCGGTCAGCACTCCTGACTGGGAGGTACTGAGTTTCTCTGCTGGTCGAGTCATGTCTGCCAAACCAGCAAATACCAGACCCTGCAGAGAAGAGACTGAGCTGTCAATATTCCTCTAAAAGAAATGATTTGATCCAAAACAACAATCATCACACAACAAGCCTGATGTTTATTTGAGAAGAGGGAAGACCCTGTTAATATGTTGTACATCAAGTAAATCTGAGGGTGACTGAAGAAATGGACTCTGAATTTAGTTTTTATGAATACAGAATATTTTTGTTAATAATTTCTATATTTATCTATATAGATGTTTTAAACTAAAACGTGATAATGAGGAAAAAACCAAGAAGTTGAACCATACATGCATTCCTACTTCTGTCTTGGTCTGTTTTCCTCATATTCTATCTACATTTGTCAGTTATAACTGGCAATCATCTGCTAAGGGTTATTTAGTGAAGACAGGTGAGATGAGGATATGTGTGGATTTACCCATTTAAACATCGGGGCCCAGAAGAAAACCGTTTTTGGACCTGGAGTAAGAAAAAAAGCAAAAAGAAGCATGATATTTAGACACAATGTTTGAACACTGTCTTTCAATGTTGCAGTTATTTCTTTGTGCTTCATTTTTTTTATTATCTGGGTCTCCATTGGCTCAGGAATCAGACATCCATGTTTTTGTTGGGGCACAGCAGGAAACTGCATCCTTCTCTGGTGATGTCTCTGGTGATGTCTTTAATTAAGTAACAGACTTTCTCAAATGGGAGCACACATTTAATTGGGTCTGTGTTACTTAAATAGTGCCATGAAAAAATGATATACTATTAAATCCACTGAGTTTATGTCCCTGAGACATTTCACCTTCTACCAGCAGATAAAATCATAATCCAGCGCAGTGGGCTGAACAGAAAGTGGGCTGTCTGTCACTGCAAATCATCCATGAGGGAGGTGGCTGTTGTTGCCACCCCTTCATACCTGGTCAGAAAGTTGTCCTTGACAATTCAAAGGGATTTAATGGAGGTGAGTCTATAACTAAGAGACATGTTCAGTATTCTAACATATAATCTAACTCTTGGTCAAATTAGATACAGTAAAAATCCTATCAAAAGGTTGAAGTCAATTTACACAATTTAATGCACATTATATGTATTAATAAATACTTTAAAACTACTATAATATCCAAATAACTCTTCACCACAGTAAAACTCATTTTGGCTTTAGAACAGCCAGACAGAAACAAATGCTTCTTCACAGACTTAGCTGCTTAGCTTGCGTTATCCCCTCAGATTAAGAGCTCCTGCAGCAATACCGACACATTAAAACAATCACGTTCAGACACCAAACATAAACAGTAGCTGCTGTTTTCTTCCCTGGAGGATGCAGTTAGAGCTTCCACATCATTTCTACCACGTATCTTTGCTGGACAGAACCCGGCGCGGTCTCCCTCGACAACCATCACAAACAAAAGCCAAGCCTGCTCACAAAGAAGCTCATCTCTGTCTCACCTGCCGGGTGGTTGTACAGAGGTCTCAGCTTTGCAGGCAGGATGTGCTCGATCTTGTCCAAAATCCTGTGATAGGAAGCCCTGAGCGCAGCCATGATTGTAGATGTTTAGGTAGGAAAGAAGACCTGAATGGAAACCTGAAGCTAGCTAACTGAACGGTTAGCTCGCTGGGTACTTCCTTCTTTCTTTAAAATCCGCAGAAATGAAATCCCTTTCGTCCCTTTGTAGGATGGTAATAAGTAGCTGCTAAGATAAAAACAATGAGAGGATGCTCTTGTCCTACTGTCGACCTTCTACCAGCCGCGCTGTTAACATGCTAGCAAGACCTGCTAGCTGTCAGTAGCTTCTCTCTGACCGACAAGCCGAGGTGACTTTCTGGGCGATGCAACCTACCGCGTGAGAGGCGGGGCTAGATATTTCCACTATTTTGATTCGTTCGCCTGATCAGACCTATTAACTGATTGGTTAATAGGAGGAGTGTTTTACTTTATATGCCTTCGCGTCCTAACAGGGTGGAGACTGAAGTGAATATCGAATTATTGTTCTTCATTAGTTTGATTGCCGTTGCTAGGCAATCAAAGTATTGTTCTACTTTCTTCTTTCTTATTCTTCCGTATGTTTTTTTGCGCAGCGTATCTTCAACATACATTGACCGATTTCAGCCATTCAGCTATCAATGTTCATCTCACAGAGGACATTCCAGGTCAACTCCAAGTTTTTTTCCAAAAAAAATCAAATTTTTCAAATATTAAGCAATTTCGGTGTCATTTTTAACATGGGAGTCTATGAGAGAGCCCTTCAACGAGGGTTATCTGCCAAATGTATCTCCTCCTACAAATTTCAAATTTCAAATTTTAGTCTTAAAACACTCATTAGATGCTGCTCTATCAAACATATTCAGAATTTTCTAATTCAGAATCGTTTCCGCGAGTGGTGGAGTGGTTTTTGAGGTCTCCTCTGCTGTTACCATGGTGACAGGCTGACACACAGAGGCATACAAAGCTCTGAATTGCTCTGATTCTCCAGCAATTCAATCCTTCACATCAGCATTCAAAGCAATGCTTCAGCCGCAGCTCGTGGGTGTAAAATTACACATCTGCAGTCCACTCTACATGTGATGGGCAGCAGTGGTTCAGTGGCAGGGTTGTCCAATAACCGGAAGGTTGGTGGTTCAATCCCAACTCCTCCCTAAGTCATTGTTGTGTGTCCTTGGGCAAGACACTTTACCCGCACTGCCTCCAGTGTACTCACTGGTGTGGCGCGCCACCTGGTCATTGTATGACACTGCTTGGCAGCAGCCTTAAACAATTTCCCTCTGGGATTATTTAAGTATCTAAAATAAAAATAACACATTTATCCACATGTTGCCCCTGACCAGACTGAAAAAAATCTCAGGTTTTCACATTTTTTAACTGAAACTAAATTAAATCTTTTTAGCAACTTCCTCTTTTTTTATTTTTTTTCCAAAGACGGTTGGAAAAAAGAAAAAACAAAAAAAACAAAACAGAAATACCTTGTTTTTTTTTTTTTAAAAAAAAAGGATAACTGAATAACAGTGATCGTTTGGAAAACAATCCAAATATTTTGCTGGTACCTGCACCGACAGTTTCCGCTCACATCAAAACAAGCGCACCCTAGCCCTTACGTGAAAACACGCCGTTTCTCGCGTTGTTTGGACACAGCTGACTGACCGCTGTCTGGTAGAAAGAAATAAACCAGGCTCGGCTAGCAGGTCAGATAGTTAGCAGCCCGGGGAGCAGAGACTCAGTCAGGGTAAACTTAGAAGGACAGCGGAGACCCAACAGCAGCGAATCTTTCACTTCCAGCAATGCGAAGTGGAGCAGCTACCTAACAGAAGCGTCGTCCCCACGGACAGGGAAGGATGTGGATGGAAAACAAGAGGCGACGACAGATAAAAGGCGACAGAATCAAGGAGGAGTGTTAGCTTAGTTTCAATGTTATTGTCAATTAAAACCCACATATGGTCACGATGTCCTGCTCTGGAAACCTGGTTTGGGATGTAAATAAACGCTTGATTGGATACAGCCAGCCGAACACCATCAGGACCAACTATTTAGGTAAGAACCAAAGTACCCTGTTTATTGCTAACGCTGACATGTGTGAGCAAAACATGTAGTAATTTAACATTGTGTGTCACAGACCTTAAAGTGTCTGCGCTGCTGAATCAGATGAGCTGGAGGCTCCACTGTGCCCGGGGCCATTAGATTACATGGTTAATAACAACAGAGCTGCAGTTTCAGAGTAACCAGCCTGTGTGTTATGCAAAAGAGGAGCTAATCACAGTACAGGTGGGATTAAGGGGTCTGTAATAATTGTCATGAGAGGCAGCTCTATGTGGCCTCTAGTTTATATTTATATGCATAACCTATTGAGATCAAAGATGCAGTTTTAGTGCAATCACAGGATTCTGCAGCATATCCTACATCTGCAGGCTACACCACCTTGTGGAAGTGGACTGATGTATACCACTGAAGTTGCAGAAATAATGCAATCAAAGCAGGCATCGGTCACGTAATGCATTTATAAAAGCATTAAGAGGTGCTTTTAGTTTGGCTGTAAGCTTTACAACCATTTCCACTTCTGCTACCAGCATGTACATAAGTACATAAGTCCACAGACTAAACAACAACATTTAGTTTTTGGGCTGCACACAAACTCATAGAGAACCTAACACAAAGAGGATGCATTTATGAAATATTTATAAATTACATTGTGCTGTAGGAGTTCCTCATTGATTCAACATGTGTTTATTTTATCTTGTATTCAGTTTTATTCTCTTGCACCTCTTGTTAAAAACTACTGTACAGATAAACCTGCTGCTTTTAAGATTAAGATTAATTAAGATTAAGAAACCTTTATTACTCCCACAATGGGGAAATTGCATTTTTGCAATGGCAGATACAGACAGCAAGGGATAAATTAAGAAAAGATATATACATTATAAAATAGAATCAAAAATATAGAATAGAATCAAAAAACATATTAACAGTTATTGCACAGGTGAGTGGAGGTAGAAGTGGTTTATAAGAAAACTGTACATAGTGCATCAAAAACTAAATAAATAATTTATTGTACACTGTGGTGTATGAGTAAGGTGTTTAACAGTAATACAATTTTTTTCTTATTGTCTTTAGAATTTGTTTAGTTGACCTGGATATAAAGTGAACAGTCTGAGTCATTTTTCAAAAACAAAAGTGAACACACCCTGAACAGAACTCGCTGTAAGACAGAGAGGGTTGTAACACTGAGTTGGTGTTCTGTCAAACAACCAGCAACAACCACATAGTGGTTGAATGAAGATTTGGAGAGGTGGTGAGGTGGAGGGGTGGAGGGGTAGGTGCCTCAGAGGTTTAGTCAGTGCTGTATTTAGAAGGACCGAGATATAGTCGGAGCTGTTATTGTGTACGGGGAGAGGATACATGCAGTGATGTGTGTCACAGCTCCAGTGGGATATATTTAGCTTGAAGAAGAGGGGTTGGAGGTAATAAGTTTTAGCGTTCTGTTGAAACTGAAGAAATGTGCAGTCAGTGAGGGTTCAAGGAGATTTCCCTCTGTGTTGTAGGGTTTTCCCTGAATATTAAATGAGAGAGAGCATTTCCATAGAAAATCCACCTTTGTATAAGCAGTGAAATTATGACTGTAGCACATTAATCTCATTTTATTAGGCTTTAATTTGTGACAAGACACTCCTTGTGGTTAGGGATATCTGGCAGAAGCTATGAAAGTTATTTACATGAATCACTCACAGACTTCTGCAGCACTGATAAAAACCTGCTACTACAAGTTGAAGCTCTCGTTAACACAGCAGCAAGCTTTCACAATATCATTGTGGCACACAATGGAAAAACAGCATTTGAAGGATGCTTCATCATTTGTTTACAAAAACAATATGCTATGCTATGTCCTTGATAATCCTCCAAAAACATGTTTCAATTAAATCAGTTTTGTTGTTTTTAATCGGGACTGCCACCTCATTGAAGTTTTTTCTTTGTTCATGTCAACAGTTGTTCCACCAGAAAATTGTAAAGAGTAGTTCTTTATTTATCATGCTTTATTTGGGATGTTTTCACTGGTCAGTGAGAGTGGGTGCACATGAGCATAGACTGCAGACTGTTTGGGATCTATTGCTGCTTTGGGCACATAACTACACTAACTTGTAGTAAATATCATGTTGTTGCTTGGTTAGACACAGATTCTGATATTTGCTTCTGTGCAGTAGCCTGTCACATTTTCTACAGGTTTCTAATACTGTTTAACATGTGTTTAACATGGATCCTTTCATTTCAGCCAACTGATCTTTTTATTATCACAAAAGGTCAATTTAAAGTCTTCATTAAATTTGATTATAGCCCTGAAGCTGGAAGTTTCACAATAAATGAGACATTACACAATATGTAGCAGGTCTTAGCAGTGTGTGTTTGTGACTGATAACTAGTACCAAGCCTGCTGTGTCACTGTTCAGCATTTGAGTTTCTTTCTTCTGTACATACTGTGCAATACGCATGTTTAATGTGACATGTTGTCCTACACTCCTGCTGCACCTGACTAAAGTGAAGTAGATGGGAAAGAACATGGCTTTTAAAAATGTGCATTTTTTCTGTTCACAGGTAGAAGAGAGTTTGTCCAGAGGCTTAAACTCGAAGCAACACTGAATGTACACGATGGCTGTGTAAGTGTTTCTTTGTCCTCTTGCAAGAAAACACACATCAGGTTGGTTTTCCCCTCGTTGGGCTGGTAGACAGATCTTTGACTTCAGGTCAGATTGTTAATGCCTCTGAGAAACCTGAAGCTGAGAAACAGTCACACGTCCTGTCACACTATCAGCCAGGACGGCACTCTGTCCAAAACAACACAACCATCACAGCAGACAGGCAGCGAGGCCCAGAGAACTTAAGTTATTACCGATTTTATGAATATTACCATCACACTAATTAATGTACCAGCAGGCTGCGAAATTAACACAAAACAAATCGTCTGTATCTGCAAGTAATTCTTTTACCATTAAAATACTATTGAGAAATGAGAAGAGACCTGAATACAGAAGGTTTTCCAACATTCATCCTGGTTGTTATTATCAAATACATTGAAACTTATGAACCAGGCTTGTTGATGTTCGGGGTTTGTGTGGCTTTCTCTACTCCTTCCTCATCCTAAACTTTTTAATCACATAGTCTCAGTGAGATTGAAATCTCCTCTTCAAGCGAGACCTGAAACACAATCCAAATCATCTGATTTCATTTATACACTATTAATTGAAGAAATAATCAACAGGTTCATCAATAAGCTGCCAGTTTTATCAGCAGACTGAACCTCACTACACCAGAGGAAGCTGCAGGTTTTGCTCAGTGGATATCTGACCGACTCTAAACCTAAGGGGGCTTTACTGCCGTCTGTTTTTGAACCCCATGTGCACATTTGAAATTACGTCCTATACAAATACTAACACTCCCATAGTTAAACATATTGTTTACTGCAGCCTCTCTCTCAGGCCAGTTGCATCCTTTAAGTGCGTCCAGGCTGATTATTGAAGAGACCTGCTGCTGTTTGATTAGAGAGAGATGAGGACGAGCTTTACTGGAGAGTAAGAAAGAAGTAGACAGAGAGTAGATGCATTATGTAAGAGGCCTGTCGTGCCTCTACATTGTACTGTGTTACACAACATACTCAGACCTGTGCTTAAAAGATGTCATCCTAATAAATAAATAATTCACATCATCTCCTGCTTCATCTTAAGCTGTCTGTTAATCTTTCGTCCAATGAGACGATCAGAGTCGCTTGCACTCCACCGGTGTCTGATAGTTATACTTCAGATGACGCTCAGTCTGTTAGAAATCAATAACCTGTTAACACTTCAACAGATACGGCTGAGGCATGAGTTCAGTTGGCAGAATGTAGTAAATGAACAGTCACACGTGGGATTGGACTCCAGTGTAATCTCACTGATTGCAGCGGAGTGTGATGATGAAACAAGGCTGCAGGTGTTAATGAAATATTGATCTACAGAGTGACAGCTAACAGATGCTCCGCTCTGTTTTAGAAGGATTGTGTGGCAACCCAGAGATGATAAAAACAATTTAAACTGGATAACAAACCCAGAATTTTCAGTTTTCATTTGAGAAGTTGGATCAATGACTTCCTCAATCAAACCCTGCTGGTCTGATTATTCAGCTGATCATTTCTGATCACCTCTGTCTCTCCTCAGGTCAACACTATATCCTGGAACGACACAGGTGAATATATCCTGTCAGGATCAGACGACACCTTTTTGGTCATCACCAACCCATACAACAAGAAGGTAGGCTGTCGGCATCAGTTATATGCAGCTCTTCATTTGTAATATGTCTGTCACAACTTCTGGACAAACACCAAAAAATGGATACAGAACACTGCAACAACCAGTACCTTGTATGAATCAGAGTAGTAGCAATCAATTGTGAAATGTAAAAAAAAAAAAGGCCTAATTTGACAAATAATCTAATGATAAAAATTCAAAGAGGGATTGAGAGACTCTGGATGTTTTTCATAGTTGGGATGAGTCTTTTATCTCATGTTGGATGTGTTGCATGATGGTTAACCCTGCTGCTGTGTAGCCTTCAATTACTCAAAACAAAAATACCACAAAAGTTTCTGACTTACAACTTTGTGGATAATAACTGTTTGAGCTGATGTTAACATGTATGTAACTCCTCTCCTACCTAAGGCCACATTCTTATCAATCCCCTCTCACGACACTGTTTCGAAACTGTGATGCGGGCTAAATTAGGATCAGGATGCATAGACGTGTTAAGTATGAGGCTTAGCTATTTGCTTCTTCTCGTTTCTGAGAATAATACAGTTAGATCAGCTCAATAAAAGCTGGAAATGAGGGGACACTGACTAAACCTGTCCTGTTTGATTCATGGTTTGCTCTTCATCATGTATTTTTTTCGTATCCTCTTCAGGTCAAGAAGTCTATACGCTCAGGTCACCGAGCAAACATCTTCAGTGCAAAGTTCATGCCTCACACCAACGATCAGGAAATCATCTCCTGCTCTGGTGATGGCATCATCTACTACACCCACACTGAGAAGAGCCCTGAGTACAACAGACAGTGTCAGTTCACCTGCCATTATGGAACTGCTTATGAGGTACACAGCAGCATCAGGAAACCCCTCTTAATGGCTCCACTGTAAAAAATAACATGTCAGAATGTTAATCTACACTTTTCTGTGTTTTGTTTTGTCAGATTATGACTGTACCAAACGACCCCTACACATTTCTGTCATGTGGGGAGGACGGCACTGTGCGATGGTTCGACCTGCGCATGAAAACTAGCTGCACAAAAGAAGACTGCAAAGATGTACGGTGACAGCTGTGATGGTGTTGTCCTTTTAGTCAGTGATTCATCATGTAGCTACACTGACAGTGGAGGTGTCAAGCTCACTTATGTCTCTTGAGTAATGCAGGGGTTTTTGTTGTGGAAAAAGTGGCATAAAAAGGACTGTTTTCAATAAGCCCAAATTTACAGCATTTAAAATGTAATTGTGTTGATATATCTTTTCTTTATTACTGTCTGTTGAAAGTGGTATTAATGGCAGATGTACTGTGCTGCCCTCCTGCTTTTATGAGCTATGCTCTCTTTACAAACCGCTCTGTCTCTAGACTAATTCAGAAAGCAGTTCTGTTGGCTTCAGGCCAGTCTGCTTCAGATGATGGATGTGTGTGTGTGAGAGGGAAAATGTGCCCTGCTAGATTGTGTTGCATCTTCTCATATTTCATGCTCCAGATCAAAACCTGTGACCTTAAAACTGTCAGAACAGTTTTACCAGACGGTGTCAGCACCCCGCCTCTTAATCCTATAACCTGTTAGTATCACAGGTCAGCTTCTGTATCATTTATATCTATATCAAAGATTTAAACCTTCCACCTTCTAATCAGCCACCTTGTTAGGATTATCTGTAATTTCTACTGTAGAGTGGTAACTTCATATTTTCACACCGGAAACATCACCGTATCGTCTTTGCTTTGATTTCAGGACATCCTGATAAACTGTCGACGAGCAGCAACTTCCATTTCAATTTCTCCTCTGGTGCCGTACTATCTGGCTGTTGGCTGCTCTGACAGTTCAGTGCGAATCTACGACAGACGCATGCTGGGCACCAGAGCGACAGGTAACCATCACCTCTACAATATTCACACTGCTTGATATTCATATTCTCTCCCCAGTTTACCTTTGGCCTTATCAGCAGATATTAGTAAGTGAAGGTGGCAGGTGGAGGTGATGAAGCAGACCTGAGAGATTTATTCCTGCTGTGCTGTGTCTGCTCTCCTCTGGGAGCTGTCTATTGTTAGACGCTTTCATGAATATTTGACTTGATCCTTATGCCACTGCATTGCATTATAAACTGTAGGTAGTGAACAACAGATGATAGTGTGTAAGGCCCAATAACGAGGGACATGTTTGTCTTTCTCATTCTCAGGTAATTACATGGGCCGGGGGACGACGGGCATGTGTGTTCGGTTCGTTCCCGCTCACCTGTCCAACAAGTCGTGCAGAGTGACGTCGCTCTGCTACAGCGAGGATGGTCAGGAAGTGCTGGTCAGCTACTCCTCTGATTACATCTACCTTTTTGATCCCAAAGACGACCAGGCCCGAGAGCTCAAGGGCCCGTCAGAGGAGAGGAGGGAGGAGGTGAGATGACATACTGTACATCACATGAATCCTGATGGGAAGTGTTTTTAGGTCTTTTTATATCATTTGTTTTTCTGATTATTTTTTTTTAATTCTTGAAATGATAAATTCACTTTTTTTAAGTGCATAAGCAAAACATTGTATATTTCAGAGACCCCTTCCTTAATGGACCCTGTAAAGGTCTGTCAGCAGAGAGTCATCCTAGAAACACAGCCACCAAGGGATCTTCTTTAACTTTGTGACATAACCACAAAAAACCCTGACAGAGCTGTTGCTAGTAGTGGTGCATTGTGGGCAATGTAGGCACCAGGTCTTTACAAAGTAGAAGAATGTGTGGAATAATGAAAGACTGCAGCACTGCTCATTGTCATTGTATATCATGGGAAACATGTAAGCCAAGTGGAGACTGGTGCTGCTGTAATTCTTGTTTGATTAATTTGAGGTCAAGAAAAAAAAAAAGAAGCAGAAGACTGAATGCAGTTGGATAAAAATATGTTGAGTAGTAGTATGACAGCTAATATTGGCCCCACTAGAATGTTTACCATCAACTACTACTCACATTTCTCCTCCATTTGTCTGGAGGGATGCATTGCCTGCATTGATCTATTTACATCATAAAAGTATTGATCGTGTGTGGCGAAGCTGAGGCTGTTTGGGGGGGGATGAAATGGTTGTTGTTGTTGTTGTGAGTGGACTGTTCCTGCCCTGGTGCAGTGCAGTGAGGGGAGCAAATGAGTCTGAAATCCCAAGGCACATGTTGTAGAGGAGGGAAAGAAATGCAGGAAAAACATCATATATACTCTTCCTGCCTCTATTTTGTAGGTTAGTTTGTAAAAGAGATAAATAGGGAGAAGTGTGGGCACAGTTCAGACTGGGCCTC
Source organism: Parambassis ranga (assembly GCF_900634625.1). Classification (NCBI taxonomy): domain Eukaryota; kingdom Metazoa; phylum Chordata; class Actinopteri; family Ambassidae; genus Parambassis; species Parambassis ranga. The sequence continues at coordinate 14,223,793 of NC_041041.1, read as the reverse complement.
ACGTGTGTCTTGAATGTGCTAGATCATGGTGCCAGTGCTTCATGGTGAGTTCAGCTGCGTCGAGATGCAACCACCACACACATTCCTTTCCAAATACAGCGACTGATGCACGCGACATTCCTCCATCCACCAAAATAGTGCAGGCTGAGGTGGGCTGGTGGTGGTGGTGGCTGGAGGTGGATTGGATGGCCCCCCTTTCTTCCTCTCTGTCTATTCTACCTGTGACCTCATTTAGGTCTGTTCTTTTTCTCTCAGATTTATCCCACTATCTCCTCTAGCCTCTGCTTCTTTTCACCACCTGTCGAGACCTGATGACATTTCCTGAGTAAAGCAGTTGATAGTCCCTCCACTAAGACCCTCTTTTTCTATTTCTGGCTGTCGGCCTGTTGCCCTGCAGAGCGAGCCAGGGGACTGGAAAGTGGAGGCAACCTCAGTCGTGCAGCCAGAAAGGAGGAGGGTGGCACTTTAAAGAGGACACTGACAGAGACAAGCAGTGTTTTGCTTTGGCAGCGGAACTATTTTTGACCATGCTTTGACTGACAAACTGCTAATCTTTGTGTGTGTGTGTTTCCACAGCTGAGGCAGCCTCCAGTGAAGCGCCTCCGTCTGAGAGGTGACTGGTCTGACACTGGACCCCGAGCTCGTCCTGAGAGTGAGAGGGAAAGAGACGGTAAGATCACAGTGTGTGCTCCTGCTTGTTTAAAGCAGGAGTCTCACATTACAGATCAGACCTGATGCAACACAAAAAGCTCCACAAATTAGTTTTTGGAAATTTCAATAAAACAATTTTTCCACTTTTTTTTTTATTTTGAGAACGTCTGAATGAGCAATACCCTCATCTTATGGTAGCCCTATGACAAATAAAGATCTGGCAACTATAATATTCCCCTTTTTCATTATTATATGAATGCGGGTCATCTCACAATGAAATGGGAAAACAAATGTCAGCTTGAGGAAGTATTAAGAGATGTTTTTTCTTCCTTATGTAGGGGAACAAAGTCCAAATGTGTCTCTGATGCAGAGGATGTCAGACATGTTGTCCCGCTGGTTTGAGGAGGCCAGTGAAGCTCAAGGCAGCAGAGGACCCCGACCTCAGACACGACCCAGAGGTTTGTGTGGATTAAAAGGGAGGCCGTCATTGTTTTGTAGATAAAGCAGAAGGCCGTATTCAAAGAATTCCTGAGCTGTGAAATGTGACAATAACTGGTAATATGGGGAAACATGTTCATCCACATGAAGCAAGTAGATATGGGGTTTCCTTGCTAAAGTTATTTGTAACTCTGTATTAATAATATCCACATTTATTTTTCTTGTTTTTTTTTTTATATATGTTGCATTTCTTAAAATGTTGTAATTATCTGTACATGTTCTTTATTCCAGGAACAGCTGTCCGTCCAGAAGGGGCGTCAAGCACTCCTGTTGCTACAACAGGAGACTCCACTCAAGAGTCCAGCGCTGCCGAGAGGCCTGTGGGGACAGACTCCCCAGAGGTACCTGCCAGTCCGTCAGCTGCTGCCCAGATGCCTAAATCCACATCCTCTTCCTCCTCAGGGTCATCATCAGCAGTCACAGCACCTCCTCCTTCCAGCTCCTCTTCGGTGGAAAGTTCGGCCCCTTCCTCCTCCCCTCTCACATCCTCTCCCGACTCAGAGCATAGGAGTCAGGCTGACACAACCGGAACTCCTACTCCAACCGCCACGCCGACCTCAGAACCCGCACTCTCAGGTAGGAAAGCTATCCAGCAACACTCCAGCAAGTAGGTATCTCTTCTGTCTGTATGTGAGTGTAAATTTGTGTGTGTGTTTGTTGGGGCCACTCCACTCAAGCAGCAGGCTCACTTCACTATCTTTTTCTCCAGCATTCTGTTATCCTCATCCTCATTTTTTTGTTGCCTGCCTCCTCACATCCTCCTCCTTCTGTCTTCTAATCATGCATTCACTCTCCCTCTCTCCCTCTGCCTCTTTGTCAGAGTACGGTCCTCATCGGCTGCCCATAAGCTTAGTGTGTAGGCGTTTGCAGAGGTTGCTCCGGCTGGCCGACCCCCCAGGACAGGGTCAGCGAGCAGCTGCTTCTTCTTCTTCTTCTTCCTCCTCCTCCTCTTCCTCTGCAGCCCCTGAGAGACAGTCACAAAGAGCTGCTACCTCTGCTGCTGCTGAGACGCAACCTCATACAGGTTACCCACCCCTCTGAAGCTCCCCACCCCTGCAGCACCCTCCCTTTCATATGGGCTGTTCACCTGAGTCCCTCTCCTGCCATCTAACCTCCCCCCAGTTATGCTCTAGGAAACTTCTGGTCTTGCCAGAACTGACCACTAACCCTGCACAGTGATCCACCTTGTACCCGTTAACCTCCACAGCCTCTCCACTGTTTGCTCAGCCCCTCACTCACTAATGCTCTCAGTCCATCTTTTCACTTGTTGCTTGAGTTTTGACCTGCAAATTGTCCTTTTGGAGTGGCACCAGCCGGTATGAAGCTCTGCTTTGGCATCCTCATGTGGTTGTTCATCCATATTTGAAGATGCACACGGATCACTGATTGTGTGTCTGACACCAGTAACTCATTTGTTGAGTGAAGAGCTTTAAGCTGCTAAAAGATGAAGAGCAGAAATGTTTGGCTTTTATTTGGTAGCCAGATTTGTTGTTAATATTAGTTCGGTATCGGTTAAAAAACACATTTGTTGTATATAAAGCAGACAAACAAACATGATTTTTACTGTTGTTTTGTCTCACAGCATTTATGAAGCGGCACTTCTCTGTGGGATTTATCTGTAGTGAGCATGTGTGAACATCATTTTCTTGTTTCTGTTCAGACTTACTAATCTCTGACATTCATTTTCCATTAAAAAAAAGCTGAAGCTATGTGAACTGATCCCTGTTATCAGACGAAGCTTCTTTTCTTTTTGGCTGATTTGAAGCTCTTTTTGCTTGGCCATGGAATATATTTAACTCGACTTGAAAGTTTTTAACCCTTGTGCGCTTTGACTGTGTGAGCCTTCAGGTTTGACCTCTGTTTGATGTTTAGTCGGTCTCATTTATGTTCCAGATTCCCCCTCGTCTGTGGTAAACAAACAGCTGGGATCCATGACTCTTGATGAACAGCAGGGTGCGTCTTCTGCTCCCCCAACCCCCCCACCCACCTCATTTTCCTCCCTCTCCACAGTCTGTCTGCCACTGTTCATGCTACTTACTCTGTATCCACTGCATTATAGACCAGCTGCCCCGAAGCGCCTGCAGATAGACTGTGCCTGTCTATCTGACTGAAGGATGTCGTAAAGTATTAAAGCTTTGAATGATGCACTCTGAATTAGTTCAGCCTATCTTATCTGTAGTAAAAGGTAGTACAAGTTAGCTCACTCAAATTACAAAAAACAAAAACAGTTTGTTTGACTTAAGCATATTTACCTCAGCTTTAGTTACAATTTTTATAGACAGACACATACATACAGGGGCAAGAGTACGGAAAGGAAGAGCTGTCTGACATGAGAAAAGTTTTCAGTTTACTACTTGAACTTCAATCAATCATCTAAGTAGCTGCAGATAAATGTTCTGTTGCTCAATCAATAGAAAATGTATTGATTAATCTAGCCCTGTTTCTGCTTCTCCTCTCACACTCATGTAAATCACAAATGCTGCTGTCAGCAGTCTTCACCGGGAACTCTTTTGCACCAAGGATCTAGTTTAATAGGCTAATAAGCAGCTGAGGGGGTGTATTGATCCTTCAGGAGCTTTGACTTGTTGCTTTTTGTGTGTTTCTGTCCTGCTGCTGTTGACAGTCTGTAACCGTGTGTCCTTTGTCTGCTGCATGTTCCAAATTTGTTTAAATGTTGGTAATCAGAGAAAAGGGATGCAAACAGCAGGTCTCATAATTCCAGTGTGCTTCTAGACAACCGATCGCTTGCTTCAAACAGAAGATTCGCTGGTGTTTTTAGAATAAAGCTCGGTTCGCTGACTTTGCCTGTTTTCTGTTTTCCATTCAGGAGCAGCAGAAGCTGCAGGTTTATCTCCGGGTGAATCTGTTTCTGCACCAGCCAGCAGCAGTCCTATCGCCTCCTCCACCTCCATCTCCACCTCCACCACTACATCCACCAGTCGACCCAGTGCCGCAGAGCCAGTCCTCAGCCTGCACTACAGCTCAGAGGGAACCACCACCAGCACTATCAAGCTGGATTTCACTGACGAGTGGTGAGAGAGACACATTCACATACATGGGTTGATAATAGGTGTATAATCATTTTAGACTGTCTCACCTACAGCATATTTATACACCAAATAAATATGCATTACATTAAATATGAAATATTGTGAAACACCATGTACTAAAACCAGGAAGAGGGACGTGCTGCCTTCTGTCTTCACTCAGAGTCGACCTTTATTTCTCCACAGGAGCACTAGCACATCCAGCTCAATGGGCAGCGGAGGCCCCAAAACATTGGCGGCTGTGGCTTTACAAAGCAGAGAGAGCTCTGTGTCAGACCCGGGTGAGTTGTCCCCTTCAACCTCATGAATGTGACTCTTTAAATTACCAGTCCAATATGGTAAAGAAACACAGTTTGTATATGAACATACTACTTGGTATTTTCCAGCTCCCTCTGTATCCTCGGAGCAGCAGGCGGCCGCCTCCACAGAGCCGCCGTGTGAGGCCTCCTGCTCCACCACACCTGCAAAGTCAGCAGCTCAGGGTCCAGCAGAGGGCACCTCTGAGGTGTGCAGCATGTCGTCTTCACAGCAGGAGAGAAGTCAGCCAGAGGTAACGCAGGACACATCATGCAGGAGAGCGGAGCCCGCTGCAGAAGAGGCACAGGAGGGAGATGAGGGACAGAGTCAGCCGCCACAGGGTAACCAGGACTCTGACGACAGCGATGATGACCCAATTCTCATCCCATCGACGAGGTTCAGGGGACAGGGACAGAGGTGTGTTAAAGGGGGCGATGATGTTGTGTCTACTCATGTTTGAATTCTAGTTTTATCTCCTAGTTTCACCTGATGTGATGCTCTGCCACTGACTGTTTTATACAAATATAGATTTAATTCCAGAGGATCTGCAGTAGGAGATAGGATGATCAGGTAAACTGTTTGCACCGTAACGTATCAGGCGCGTGACACGCTGCAGAGCATTAAAAACTCACTGATGATTTGGTTTCTCACAAATAACTAACATACAGCAATACACACAGTTGACTGCAGAGTGCTGTGCATGCGAATACTGACCCCACAACAGTGTGAGTAGAACACAGCAGCGAGACAGAGAATGAACAAACACACCCTGATGAAATGGACAAATATTAGCTGCTACCACAGCGTTTATCTCATTTATTAAACTCACATAGTTTGAAGACCACAGAATACTATTGACATGAGTCTGTGATGATGGACGAAGCAGGTGTTTTGGCTCTGAAAGTGGCTGCTTTCTAGCTTGATGTTTGAAAGTCATTCAGTCCAGCATATATTTAAAGCATGGGTTTTGGGTGAGTACAGTGGGGAAAAAAAGTATTTAGCCACCAATTGTGCAAGTTCTCCCACTTAAAAAGATGAGAGAGGCCTGTAATTTTCATCATATGTATACCTGAACTATGAGAGACAAAATAAGAAAAGAAAATGTAGAAAATCACATTGTAGGATTTTTAATGAATTAATTGGTAAATTCCTCAGTAAAAGAAGTATTTGGTCACCTACAAACAAGCAAGATTTCTGGCTCTCACAGACCTGTAACTTTTTCTTTAAGAGGCTCCTCTGTCCTCCACTCGTTACCTGTATTAATGGCATCTGTTTGGATTCGTTATCAATATAAAAGACACCTGTCCACAACCTCAAACAGTCACACTCCAAACTCCACTATGGCCTAGACCAAAGAGCTGTCAAAGGACACCAGAAACAAAATTGTAGACCTGCACCAGGCTGGGAAGACTGAATCTGCAATAGGTAAGCAGCTTGGTGTGAAGAAATCAACTGTGGGAGCAATTATTAGAAAATGGAAGACATACAAGACCACTGATAATCTCCCTCGATCTGGGGCTCCACGCAAGATCTCACCCCGTGGGGTCAAAATGATCACCAGAACTGTGAGCAAAAATCCCAGAACCACACGGGGGGACCTAGTGAATGACCTCCGGAGAGCTGGGACCAAAGTAACAAAAGCTACCATCAGTAACACACTGCGCCGCCAGGGACTCAAATCCTGCAGTGCCAGACGTGTCCCCCTGCTTAAACCAGTATATATCCAGGCCCGTTTGAAGTTTGCTAGAGAGCATTTGGATGATCCAGAAGAGGATTGGGAGAATGTCATATGGTCAGATGAAACCAAAATAGAACTTTTTGGTAAAAACTCAACTTGTCGTGTTTGGAGGAGAAAGAATGCTGAGTTGCATCCGAAGAACACCATACCTACTGTGAAGCATGGGGGTGGAAACATCATGCTTTGGGGCTGTTTTTCTGCAAAGGGACCTGGACGACTGATCCGTGTAAATGAAAGAATGAATGGGGCCATGTATCGTGAGATTTTGAGTGAAAACCTCCTTCTATCAGCAAGGGCATTGAAGATGAAACGTGGCTGGGTCTTTCAACATGACAATGATCCCAAACACACCGCCCGGGCAACAAAGGAGTGGCTTCATAAGAAGCATTTCAAGGTCCTGGAGTGGCCTAGCCAGTCTCCAGATCTCAACCCCATAGAAAATCTTTGGAGGGAGTTGAAAGTCCGTGTTACCCAGCGTCAGCCCCAAAACATTACTGCTCTAGAGGAGATCTGCATGGAGGAATGGGCCAAAATACCAGCAAAAGTGTGTGAAAACCTTGTGAAGACTTACAGAAAACGTTTGACCTCTGTCATTGCCAACAAAGGGTATATAACAAAGTATTGAGATGACATTTTGTTATTGACCAAATACTTATTTTCCACCATAATTTGCAAATAAATTCTTTAAAAATCCTACAATGTGATTTTCTGGATTTTTGTTTCTCATTTTGTCTCTCATAGTTGAGGTATACCTGTGATGAAAATTACAGGGCTCTCTCATCTTTTTAAATAGGAGAACTTGCACAATTGGTGGCTGACTAAATACTTTTTTTCCCCACTGTATGTGTGTTTAGGTGCATTGTGTACATTTGTTGTTTTTTTCCCCCCCACAGGCGTTCAGCAGCAGCTCGTATCCAGGAACTGTTTCGCAGGAGGAAAGAAAGAAGGGAGATGGAGGAGAGTGAGACGCAGAATATCAGGAGACCTTCGGTCAAAATGGTCTACAAAGGACACCGTAACTCCAGGACAATGGTAAACCTCTGGCCATTTTATTATGTAGTTAGAAAGTGTTTTTTTTTGTATGTGAGTTTTTTTAGGAGTAGGAGTTCTTTCAGACTCTCTTTCTTATTATATCTGCAGTCATTGTGTTAGATAGTAGATAAGGGTCAGCAGACCACCAGTTTGGAGAAGCAGACAGAAGTGCAAGCACAGAAACCAACCAATGAATTAAAACTTTTTAGATTTTGATTTCTATACTCGTCAAAGCTACTCATTTGGAAAAAAATGTTATTTTACCTCAGAGGTGTTGCTGGTCTACAGCTGGATTTTACATCTTCTGTTTCCTGCTGATAATATTCTTAAGTAAAACTTACTTCAGTGATGTTAGCCTAGCTTAGCATACGGACTGGAAACTGGGGGACAAAGTCAGTTTGTAGTTTGGGATTGCTGGCAGGTAGATTTGTTTTCTTCTGCACAGAGCCAGGTGAGCAGTATCAAACCTGTTTACAGTCTGTATACTAATCCGAGCTCATGATCTCCTCCTCACTGTTAAAATGTAAAAATGTACCTTATTGCATCGATAGATTAAGGAGTCATGTTTCTGGGGCAACAACTTTGTGATGAGCGGCTCTGACTGTGGACACATCTTCATCTGGGACAGGCACACGGCTGAGCACCTCATGCTGCTCGAGGCTGACAACCACGTGGTGAACTGCCTGCAGCCGCACCCCTATGACCCCAGTGAGTTAGCCACAGTGATCATGCAATCTGTCCTCAGCTCATACAGTCTGTTAACTGGTGCTTTTTACTGTGGCGTTTCAGTTCTGGCTTCTTCAGGGATTGACTACGACATTAAGATTTGGTCACCTCTAGAGCAATCACCGTCTTTCAACAGAGTCCTCGCTGATGAGGTGAGTAAAATCAGTGTATAGTTTTTGTATCAGGCACTGAGACAAAAGAGGGCAGCAATGATCAAGTTAACCAGCTCGACATACACATAGTTAAAAAAGACTGATTTACACTCAATCAATCAATCAGTCAATCCACCTTCACTTTCCCTTTATCTTCTCTCCCAAGGTGATTACTCGGAACGAGCTGATGTTAGAAGAAACAAGAAACACAATCACAGTACCGGCCTCTTTCATGCTCCGCATGTTGGCCTCTCTTAATCACATCAGATCAGGTAAACAAACATGTGCAACCACACAGATGTTTCCTCTGTCTCTACCTTCCTATAAAATCCACCTTTCCTTCTCGTAGATCGACTAGAAGGCGATCGCTCCGAAGGTTCAGGCCAGGAAAACGAGGATGAGCAGTAGCCAGCTGGCATTTTATTTTGAAAGAAAATGCTTTTTTCTTCTTGCTGTATAGCACTTGAAAATATCAGAGATTTGTACAAGTATACTATAGAATAGTTCCTTTTGAAAATTAGTGTAATTTCTAGCCCCCTGTGTTTTTTTAAGACGACTTTCTTACTGATGTTTCTGTATGAGGATAAACTACACTGTGTGAGTGCAGACGGCAAGGGCGTCAGTATGCACACACCCACACACATATATATGTGTGTGGGTGTGTGTGTATAAATATATATATATTATAAGTGTGAGAATAATTGCGGCTGGTGTGAAAGGATGTTAAGTGCAATATTATTTTGTTAGGAGAAGGTGAGCTTTGTTAATCAGTGTTAACGTTTGACATGTTTGAATTTGTAGCACAATGCTAAGAAGTGTTGATGTGCTGCTGCGGCAGTTACGCATGTGAATACAGACTTTAAGCGGAAACACAAAGGCTTTAATTTTTTGTTGAAGTAAAAAGGTGGTTCTTCTCTTCGGAAGAGGATTGGGGCAACTGAAAAAAAAACTGACTTTAACCTTAGAAATTTGACTTTTTGCTCAGAATTCTGAGATTAAAGCTAATTATTTTTTTAGTGGCCCTAATCCCCCCCTTTCCCCTCGAAAAAAAAGTTCAAAAGCTTTACAGAATTTAATGAAAAAATAAAGCTAAATGGCATCTTAAAGATGTCCCCTCATGGTTGTGTAAGAAAGTTAAAATTACAACATTAAAAGAACCTGCATTCATGCCTGCTTCCATGGCAATTTTCAGGAAATAATGTAAGCAATATACAAACCTTATATTTTTTCATTCAGAAGGAATTATCATGTTAAGTAGAAGAGCCATTGAAAAGGGATTTTTAATAGTCAGTAGCCTTTGGTGAACTAATAAAATTGACTGCATCTGGATTAAAAAGTAGCCCCTGCTGTAAACAGATTTTTTCCATTAGAGCATCTAGTGTCTTTGACATTACTGAAAACAAGCTGTTTTTAAAGAAGGAAAGAAATCTAACAATAACAGGTTAACACGAGCTGGTGGCAGGTGGATCTGTTGAGCCTCACTTCTGACTCGCAGCAGACACAACACACTTATTAAAAAAACACACTTTAATAGAGAAATCTTAATGCAAAACTTAATGCAAATATCTGTATTAATGCTTACTGAAAATCAACGGTTACATCATTTCTCGGGTGTATAACTTTTCTTACAAAAGTAGTACCTGTTCAAACATAATACGAGGTAAGACATAAGCACCATCACTGGGCTCTACTGATTTTTCCTTTTCTATAAGTAAAGGCTGGAGTGTATAAACTGAGGTAAACCACATGTACCACAACATAACACTATTCATTCATGATGAAAATGAAAAATTGGCTTCTCTGATGTACAGATCACACCTGATAGATTCAAGTGCAATTGTTTGTGACCACAGTTACAGATTACAGGAAATGTGAGGACTGTCTTTCATTCTTAATCCACCTGCAACTGTAAGTACCTTTAACACTACAAATTGTTCATATGGTAAAACCTCAGGGCTGAGCAGTACATTAATACAATCCACAGGATTGTGTTGGGATATACCCATCCATTCCTGCTTCACCGTTACAAATGATATTAATATTGACTTTGGTCTATTCAAGTGTAGCTGCGACAGAAGCAGCTAAATGAACTCTGCTGTCATTATTTTTACCCTGCTGTGTAATGTGACAGCCATCAGTTTTAAAGGTGTGTTCACCTTAAGAAATCAGGTGCATAAAGTCCTGCTGGTTCCAAAGTATTTTTTACTCTAAAAGACACTGGTCTCTGCTCCTTTTTAAAGTTTCTTTAAAACATTAAAAGGTCCTGCACAAGTGTTTACACCTTTCCTGCATGATATTATGTAAAGCTGTAGTTATGGCCCAACTTGGATGTGAGACTAAGAAACTCTGTAACTGAAAGTAATTATCCCCATGTAATGTCAGTTAGAACCAACATTAAAGGCAGCAGAAAACAATATTGTGAGTCAGAAACTACAGTAATTATTGGGTATACTGCTCAGCCCCAGTGAGGCACATGTTGTTGTAACTGCCCAGAATAGTAACATAGTAGTAAACAAATGAATACAATAATCAGATCATGAAGGTTACAGTAGTTAAGACTTCCTATTTGATTACATACAGACACAGGCACAGATACTGGTGTTGTGGAATTAATAATGTGCCTTGATCGCTAAATATTTCAAGTATGGGGTACCCATGTGTGTGAAGGTAGTGAAACCCTTACAAACTGAGTGAATTCTATGAACTGGACCTGTGTTCAAGAAGGTTTGTCCTCCACTTCCTGGTCATCTTCATCTCTGTCGTCTTTAACAATCCCTTCATCGATGCTCTCTAGCCTCAGTCTCTGACCATCCAGGTATCTTGGTCTTGGCGCTGCTCTTGTCACAAAGAGTCCCCCTGGCAGATCCAGACTGTCCCCGAACAGGGTGAGCTTTGCATCACTCTCTATGGCCTTTGCCAAGCAGGAGGCAAACATGTCGAGAGACTTGTGAACCTCTGCGTGGACCTGGACTGAAGATGTGTTATCAGCTGAGGAAATAAATTGAAATAGTTAAGCTTATGTTTGACATACTGTTTGTCACTACAGTCCTATTCTTTAAAAAGTGTTCTCTCTGCTCTATAATCTGTGGAGCTAGGTCATTAATGACAGGTACCTTTGGAATGCTCCACCTGGTCTTCAAAGGTGACTGAGCTCCTCCTCTTTCCGGACGGATTCCCGTGGTGCTGCAGGAGGGAGGAGCCGTCTGTGGAGAAGTTATCCAGCAACATCACATCTGTGCCTGTGTGGAAAACAAAAAGCAGGGTCAGCTCCAAATAGAGTTTTACACATTGAAGAAAAGTCATCCTCATGGCACTGAGGTAGACAAAGGAGCTGAATGATGAGACATTGTTGTGCGTTCCACATGACTTTACTTGCCCAACCTACACAATCCTTGCTGTGAACATGGGCTGTGAAACAGGAATGCTGCGTGAGTGTGATGCAACAGGGTTAGTAAGGCCATCTGCCAGCCTTTCAAACCGCATCTGCAACTTCATCTGCTTTTTATTTTTAAGGTCTAGCTCAGTCTAGATTTTAAACAGAAAGGCAGAATTTAAATGCATTAAAAAAGAAGTTCTGGTAAAATCTTAGCATATTTTGTTTATACTGTAAAATACACAGATAATAATCCGGTAAAGTAGCATTAAAACCCTGGTTCCTGAATATTATTCTCCTGCAATGCAGTGAACAGAGGTAATGGAGAAGCTGCTCTGGCTAACTTAATACAGGAAATGTGTTCAGAATTAATGGTATTTACGAGTGAGGGAGATCACACCCTACTTAACAACCCCTCCTTTTCAAGTGAAGGGGGACTTTATCAAAGATTCCAATGGCAACAATAGAAAAAGTGGCTTTTCCTTTCTGGGCTGTTGTAGAAAAAGCTGTCCAACGTGGTGAAAGAGCTGCTTCCCTGACAGATATGGAGGGCTCATTCATAAAATCCAACAAATGCTATTGACATATTATAATAAACTGAAATAAAAATCTAATTTAGAGCCTCGCACCCATTTCAGCATCTCTAGCATACATGTTGTGAACCAGGCGACTAACTTAAGAGTAATGAGGACAGTGGGCATATGTATAAAAACTTTGTGTTCCTGTGTGCCACACTTACACGAGTCCTGAGTGAAACTGAAGCCAGTATCTCCTGTGCTGCTTCCTGGGGCCAGCAGATGTCCTCCACCAGCCAGCATAGCAGTCAGATGTGGAGACATGCCCAAGTCTGAACAAACAAAGGTTTGTATACAAGTTACTTTCAATTTCACTATCAATTAACAATTCATTGTATACCATTATATTCAGATTTAGATTAAATGTTGTTACATGGACATTGTCCCACCTGTGATTCTATTGGAGATGCTGAAGAGGCGTGACGTCCTTTGCCGGGTAGCGAACGACTCCCTGTAGTAGCGATCTCCAAAGCATATTCCCAGCAGCTCCTTCCTTACAGTTTTATTCCACAGGCCATAGATGAGCGGGTGACACACAGCGCTGCAGAAAGACAACCATGCCACCAGAGTCTCCAGCCCCTGAGACACACTGCCCTGCCCCCACAGCGCTTCTGTACACACCACCCCAACATATGGCCCCCAGGTCACGAGGAAGGTGCCTATCACCACCAAGATGGTGACAAAGGCCTTGCATTGACTCCCTGCATATACAAGGCTCCGACGGCTTCCGTTAGAGGAAGTTGAGGTGCTTGAGTTCTTGCGTCCATTCCTTTGAGCTCCTGTGGAGTCATCCTGAGCCACAACTGTCCCACAGTGCACTTTGCGGGCTTTCATACGAGCAACACGAAAGATGACACCGTAACAGGCAAGCATGATGAAGAAGGGAGGAAGGATGCACCATGTGACCCAGAAGGCTGTGTAGCTCGGCTCCCTGTGCCAAGATGCAACGCATGTCCACTTGAAGCAGTCGAACTCAAACGAGGACCAGCCAAACAGAGGAGGCAGGCAGCCCACCAACGAATGCAACCACACATATGTGATGACGACAACCGCCCTGTTCCCTGTGATTTTCACTGGGTAGATCATCGGGTAGAGCACCGCGTAGTACCTGATGTAGGAAAGAGAGAGATGATTGACTGGGAGCCCTCTGATACAAATAATTCAGAGGCCACTCAGACTAGAGAGAGATACAGAAGCTAAAATCTGCACACACACACAACACTTTAATGTGTTTTCCTAAAAGACAAAAATAGAACCGAAACAGAGGGGGCTTGACAGAAAAACAAAAAACATGCAACATGTAATCAGAAATTCCCAAAGTGGCTGTGGGTAATTAGGATGGCACAGACAACAAGGACTGTATACAACAGAACATTTACAGAGGGTCTCTTTGTCACCAGGAGTAACACATAATTTAGCTCACATGTTTGGTCTCCAGTGTTGATTTAATTGTCATAATGACAGACTATTTCTTTAGTTTTAAACATTTGTCAAGAACACTTGCCTCACGTTCGACAAAACATACACAATCCTTGATGCAATACAATCATTATTTAAATCAGGAGGGGTTCATCTATTTCTTTTTTCTAAAAATAGGAACAAGGAGCTAATCTGAGCTCTGCAGATGAATGGTGCATTCATGTCTGCAGGTATTTACTTTGTGTGTAAGCCTGTCTAATGCTTGTCACTTGAGCCGGGAAAATCTCCAGAAAAATACCACGAGCTAAGTGTGTGGTTAACCGATCTCATTTAAAAGGCTACACTCTGACCTTACAGGGAGAAGCACCAAAAACTGCATTCTTTTGGTGAAGTTAGTGAACATTAACATCTGTCTTCAATTCTACCTTTTTATTTAAGTTAAGACTTTTTCCTTTACAGAGCTGGTGATTGCACTCCCTCTACTTTTAGAGCACAAAAAGATCGAAAACTGTCTTAATAAATACTGGACATCTGTTTGTAATGGAATAAAAATCTCTCATTGGCCATGATAAAGTTTAATCTTTACATAAAACAAATTTATTATGTGGATTTCCCTCGTCTAAGACGTATAACTTCGCCTCACATAAACACCTGCTTTGACAGGGTAATTTTTTTTTTTTTTACATGTTTCAGTTTATTGTTTTGGTTTTGGAGTACCTAACTTTTACTATTTGGGTTCAGTCCAGCTTCAAACAGTAATTCAACACTTATACTTCCTGCCCAGGACCAAAATGTAAACAGAATGGAAAGATTATAGGTATTGAACTGAAACATGTTTTAACAAGGTTAAGAGACATGTACTATTCCAGGGAGCTGCTGGAGACCTAAACAGAGCTAAAATTTCACCACTTAGACAGAAATCAACTGGTGTAACTTTACACTGTAGTAACATGTCATTGTGATCAAAAATAAGTGAATCAGTTAATATATGCTTAAAAGTTTTTATATATCTGAAGATGTAAATATGCAGTAAGCAATCAACATCTGGCACTAACCTGTCAATAGCAATAGCTCCAAGAGTGAGCATGCTGGCAGAGCTGATGAGCAGGTAGAGCAGGGCAGTGAAGTTGCACCACACCACCCCAAACACCCATTCTCTCTTCGCTGAGCTCACAGCTACAAATGGCAGCACCAGCACAGACAGCAGCAGGTTGGACAGAGTCAAGCTGAACACAAACTTGTTGCTGGGTGTGAGCAGGTAAGGCCTGCGATAAAGGGTTGCCACGATCAGCAGGTTGCCCAGGCATGCGAGGAGTGTAATGGTCACAATGGAGATAGACTCAAAGGCCACCAGGCCCTCGGCGTTCCCCACTGTGGTGCAGTTCCGGCTGTTGTTCATGGTGAGAGACCGGGCCACCGCACAGGTGATGCAATGGTTTGAGACTGCTGTGAGGAGGTCATGATTAGAAAGAAATCATTCATTTGAGACCATCAGTGCTATATAAATAAAGTTATTATTATTATTATTATTATTATTATTATTATTATCGGTCTAAGTGTATGTAACTATGAATCTGGATTCAACCTGTGCAATTCAAAAAAATCTATTATAGGTCACAAGAGTGTGTGGCACTTGGTCTTGGAGCAAAAAAAGCTTTAGCTTTAATTATCTTTTTAAGTGCAATCCACTTATGGCTGCAAACAGAGTATTTTTATTTACAACTACATTACTGTGTGTTATAATTCAAGTGGTCAGATATTCTGAATATAAATCTGAAACAAGGGTTTTTATATGTTTATATGCAAGCAGTATTACTTTGTAAATTCATTTCAGTTTAGTTTATACATAAAATTACCTTAACCAGCTACAACAATAACATATGTTTTACATGTCTATGCAATAGCAGCAATATATATACAGCAAAAGGCTTCAACAACCTAACTTCTTACGCTTTTGCACACATACTGAAAATGGCATGTTTTAACTGAGTATATAGTTAGTTTTACATGAATTCAAAGGAACTTGTAAACTGAACAAAATAGAACATGTGATTTTTATTTACAACCGTCACACTAACAAAAAAGTCTGGGGGGCAAATATCCTCATCAAAACATCATGTGTCCTCAGTTAAAACTGTATAGCAGTGGAAAACTTGGATTGATTACTCTATTTTGCATCAAAAATGATTTGGTTCCGTTTCTGTCACCGGTTCTTACCTTTTTGGTGCAAAGTAGCCAGTATAAGTTCATTTTAAACCACCATATTAAGCGATTTTTAGCCTTTTGAACAGCTACATACATACACATTGGTGGAACAGTGCAGCACTGTGAACACCAGCTCGCTAGCAGTAACGCTAATGTTAGCTAAACTCTTACCGTTAGTTAGCTAAAGTTTGCCGAAAACTTTGCCCATTGTCCCCTGAATCTCTTTACCTGCTTTGGCTCGGTGCTGTGGCTCCACATTCCCCCCTTCTGTGGTGGGAAAACGTCCATATTACTTGTCCACGTTCACCATACAACCCCGAGAAGAGAGTCGAGACTAAAAAATCTCTGAAAACCAGTCGACATTGTTAAGTTTGGTAACGTTTGTCCCTCCTCGGTCGAATCACAAACGGCCAGCTGCGGCAATGGCGTCCTCCTCCTCCCACCTCAGCTTTAACTCCCTCTCAAAGCAGCCTCTCAGTGTGTGGGTGGTCGCCTCGCCGAGGAAATCTGCCCAGTTTTCATGTCGCCATGGAAGTAACTAACGTTATTTCTACCTAAACAATGCGTAATTATTGTGGTGTTAATAACTGTTAATAAAATCATTACGACGCCGCGTACGCCCTAAAAATCTTTTACACAATTCCAGGTGCAGCACTTACAGTAGCCGTTTGGTTGTGTGTTTACAAAGCCATGTGAATTTCTTTAATGACAGTTTTGCTTGTTTATGAATGGAGTGCGCAGCATCGTTTTATCCCGGCTGGACCACCCACGTAGACCGTAGCTCCCGCACAAATACGTCATCTCCTCTTATCCAATGACAGACCAGAGACGTCACCAGCTTCATCCTTTCTGTAGCGGAAGTAAACATTTTAGGCTGTGTCTGAAATCATGGCTCTATATATGGCTCTATAGTGCCTTCGATATTTTAGTGCTGTCCGAGTGTGTAGTAAGAATGTATAGTGCCCTCAGTGAATCCCACAATGCATAATGGAAAGTTGTGTCCAAGCGTTATGTACCGTCATGCATTGCGCGGTCCGGGGAGAATAATAATCTGTTTAACAAATGTAAAATACGATACGCCGTCGTAGGTAACATCACACCTTGTGTTTATTTATTGGGCTACAACAGCACACGTTATAAATACGAGCAATGTACTTTGTTTAGCCAGCATCAGTGACAGAGGTAGTGTCAAAACAAACAAATCAAAAGAGACAAAGACCACACTATGGGATATCATGAGAGTTGACATAAAGAGACAACCATCTCCTGCAGGTAATACATTATCTATTGATGAGACTGCTCCTCTAAACACATCTGTGATAAAAACAAAAGTCAATAAACAATTGTCATGATGTCAAACTTAAAGTTAAATATTCTTCCACCAATTTATTTTTAAAACTGAAACTTCAGCTGGCCTTGCCATCAGAAAACAAAAGGCCTTACAGTGCATCACACCTGAGATAATTAGTAGACAACCAAAGAGTTCCTACACCCAGGTATACGTTGGCACATCTGGCAGAGATATTTTGACTCCTTGCCTCCATTCGCACTAGTAAACAAATATGTAAACAAAATGACAGAATGTCATATTGTAATACTGAACAATGAGACAACTTGAGCCATCTTTCACTCAGAATGTGAATTAAACCATGTAAACAGTTACTTTGGAACATAATAGAATTCCTTTCGTACTTGAGTGACCTGAAGTTAAAACCTGAGCATGGGGATCTGTGGAGTGTAGTCAGTCAGAAGACAAACCATCAGACCCTGAAAGAGACAACAAGTATATAATATAATTATAATGTATAATTGAACATTACATAAGAGAAGTTCAGCAGATAACCCACCATGATAGTCCATTTTCTGTTCTCTGCTTCAGGGAAGACGAGCGAGCGGGATGAGTAGAACACCTGGTCATCCACTTCCTCCATTTTACGAGGGAGACAGTGCAGGAAGGTCCAGTCCGGTTTGGCCACACTTCCAGTCTGTCATGGACCGGCACCAAAACACAGAGTTAAAACTTGTTTCAACAAAGTGTGGTGACACACTGGTGCTGAAATTGTAAAAAATCTGGTTGTTTGCTTTTCTGCACCCATATCTGGGGATAAAACAGCTAAAGATGTGTGAATTTCCCTCTGGATAACATAAGATACCTGCATAGTAATCTGGTAACCTTCAAAGTCTTTCAGCCTCTTTTTCTTCTCGTCCTCTTGTCCCATGCTGACCCAGGTGTCAGTCACCAAAACGTTGCTGCCATATGCAGCCTCCATTGGGTCAGAGGTCAGAACAAGCTGGGTTCCATACTGGGTCAGAATACAGTATGATGTATAAATGACAGAAAACTGTGAGAAATTCTAAGTGTTGATGTTAACAAGCCCTAAAGAGAAGCTCACCTGTTTGGAAAGACTTTGTGCCTCTTGAATGAGACTCTTTTCTGGCTCATACCCCTGTAAAGAAGAAGAAGTTAGACCAAGACAATGAGTGCAGTGAAAGAGAAGCTAAATGTAGGTGATGAGACAAACCTTTGGTGTGGCAATCTTGAGATGAACTCCCAGTTTGGGTGCACTCATCATGAAAGAGTGGAGGACATTGTTCCCATCTCCAATCCAACTCAGGGTTAGTCCACTGAGGGATCCGTAATGTTCCTTCAAGAGAATAATAGCAATTAAATATGATGTATTTCATTCTTATATACTGGATGACAATATGTGGTATACTGCAGGGTAGGAGCACCTGTAAGGTGAGAAAGTCAGCCAGGATCTGGATTGGATGATAGAGGTCAGACAGACCATTAATGATGGGGATAGTAGCCTCCTTATCCAGCTCCTCCAATGTCGAGTGGCTGTACACTCGAGCCAGGACAATATCGCAGAGTCCTGAGAGGACCCTGGAGTGAAGGTTTACAGATTTCAGGGACTGAAACTAAGAAACTGTTTTTTTTTTTAAAAAATGTCCCCACATTTTGAACTTGAAGGCAGTAAAATGTTTTTAAAAAGTTTAGACAGTGGGCCATGGGGCTTATGGTAACAACACCAGCTGCAGTTTGCAGGCTCCTTTGCCATATGTTTGTCTCATAAGGCACCTAATGTAAAATGCATTGCTTACCTAGCTGTGTCTGTGCTGCTCTCATTCACTCCCAGGTGGATGTCCTGCGAGGTGAGGAAGCAGGGGTTTCCACCCAACAAAGCAAAACCTATAATCACAATACAAAGCAGGTTTTAATTCCCCTAAAAATAATAACTGCTTAATGAGCAGACAGAGGGGAGGAGTACAGGGAGGGAGGGGGGGCAGTGAAGCTCTGCTCAGCATGTTTTGTTAAAGGCTTGCACTGAAAGTCACATTTCAGCAGTTCTTTTGTGTCCATAGTGTCTGTGATGACACAGATCAGCCCAGCTAATGATGATAGAAGCATTCAGGCTCAGCATCTGTGCAATCTTAACACTTTAAATACTTTAAAGCCACATGTACATATGCAAAACAAGCACCTGTTTCTGTGGACATTCTTGTTCTGGTGCTCCTCTTCTCAAATATCATAGCTATAGACTTTCCTTGTAGAAGAGGCAGATACTGAAATAGAAACGAAAGTTTAGCTTCCTTAAATGACCCCAAGCTAAATCCCTCTACATTTAACAAATGGACAGTGGCGTTATGATTTGTTTGCAAAGCCTGATACCTGTTTTTCATGCTTAATTCGACGTTTGAGGTCCCCTGACACCCACAGGATCCTTTTGATTTCATCTGAGCTGAAATCTTTAAGCGTAAGACAACTGCGACCTTTCAAGCTCAGCAGCGAAGCATCTACAGTGCTGATAAAGTGACAGATGAAGGGATGATACAGGCATTTTCTTTACACTTGCACTGCTGACTTCGTTGCTAAACAAATTTATCTGGAGTTTTCTTACCTAAACCCTCGTGCCAAACGGTAATGGGGGGATTGAAAACATTTTAAAAGCGGACTGTTTATAGACAACAGTCTCAAAGACATTGTAGCTCAGTGTAAGTCCAGTAGAGGCGTAAGGTTGTAGGACTATTTCATCAGAGAGGAGCAGCTTTCATTCATGAACTCCTGCAGCCCGAGCTACAAGCCAATCAGCCGCGTGGCTGCGTGACACCCCCCACGAGGACGTAAGGCGGGGCTTCTTTTAAAACTTTTATAAAGTGTTTTTTAAGGAAATATAAATTTCATTGATTTACGGTAAGTCTGATTTATATTTTATATCATGTGTGCACTAAATAGAAATTTATTTTATACATAATACATATCATGTAAAAATGTGGTTGCCAGGCAACCCGTGTCAAGCGCTCCCTGCTGTACTGTTTTTTCCTGATCCCACCAGATAACGCTCCATCAGCAAAGAAACCGGAGGAACTTTACATTAATGTTTTTAAAATTAAGGTTAACAATACTGTTCTAACTTATCTAATCACAGAGCAGAGCAGTAGGATTTGTTGCAAATGAACTAACAAATATATTGCATATATATATATTGCATATATATATATATATATATATATATATATATATATATATATATATATATATATATATATATATATATATATATGCATATTTGAAATATCAAATTCCTCTTCCATCGACCATGTTAGGTTTTTCTAAAGTAATTATGCCACCAATATGTTGCTGTATCAACAAATATTCTGTTGTGCCAGACAGTATTAGCCACCTATCAAAACTAGCTAGCTAACGTTACTCCCTTGGGTAATTAGCAAGCTAGTTTAGCTTAGCGTCAGATTGTCTGTGACTTCACCTTGATCTGTCAGCCAGTCAGCACGGAGCTGCAGGCTGAGGCGGAGTGACTGAAGCTGATATCAGCAGAGATGACGGGTCAGACTGAAGTGGACATACCCGGTGAGAATACTTCTACATCACCTGCTACTTCCTTTAGTTTTTTGAGTTTCCAAATATTCCTCTCTTCTCAGCTAACATATGTGGTATGGTGAGGTAAATCTGTTGCTATTTCTGTCAGCCTGCTGCTGCTTAGACCTGACAGCAGGCTGTGCCGGGATTTAGCCGGTGTTCAGTGAGATAATTGCTGTAAGTCAATGCTCTATAGTGTATAGTGTTGTCTCATTCTCACACGTTTCACCACAGAAACAGGTGCCATCTTCACATTTGGAAAAAGTGGTTTTGCTGACAATGCGTCTAGCAGATTCTGGGTGAAGAATGACCATCCAGCGCAGATATGTTGTGGCGGAGAGCACACTGCTGTCATTACAGGTGCACAGTCACACTATGTATATCTATTAATGATTCTTACTTTGTCACAAATAAACTGAGTGTGATCTGCTGCAAACTTTTAAATACTTGTGCAGAGAATGGGAGGCTGCTTATGTTTGGTGGTAATACCTGTGGCCAGCTGGGGATGGGATCTAAACCTGCTGCTGGTAAACCGGCTTCTGTGAAAGGTAAATGATTGTGCACCATTAGGAATATCATTCAGATGCATTTAAGATGTTTTTCGATGTTTTTGAATGATGGTTGTCAGTTATTGTTTAAGGTCATTTTGCATTTAGGTGATTTTGGTCATTCTTGATATCTGTAATGACCAAAGTATTCCTTTATAGCCTTGAAGTCCGAGAAGGTGAAGCTTGCAGCATGTGGGAGAGATCACACAATTATCTGCACACGTAAGACAGTCATAATATCAGATTATGTGACACCTTCTGTGATCACAGCACAGTACATCCTGAAAGTAGTTGTTCTTGTCTGTCTATCCATTTTTTAGGTCATGGCAGTGTGTATGGTGCTGGTAGTAACCAGCAGGGGCAGCTCGGGTTGGGCCACTGCAATAACACTGTGTCCTTCCACCTGCTGCATCCCTTCTGTGACTGGGCACCAATCAAAATGCTGTCTGCAGGATGCAACACCTCAGCTGCCTTAACAGGTTTAAAATGATATCTTCCTCTGCTAGTCAAAGTCAAAACAGCATGTACATGAGGTTATTGTCTGCTTCTCTGTGTGTGTTGGCAGAGGATGGGAGGCTGTACATGTGGGGAGACAACTCTGTGGGTCAGATTGGTTTAGGGGATGAGGGCTTTGCAGCACAACCCAGAAAGTTAAATGTTGAAGATGCAGTGATTTGGGTCTCATGTGGATACCACCACTCAGCTTTCGTCACAGGTATAAGGCAGAGCAGCACAAAATACATTTACCCAATGCAAGTGTTTATTTATCTGCCATTTATTGTGTTGGCTTTATCCCAGTGAATGGCGATCTCTACACATTTGGTGAGGGTGCAAATGGAAGGCTAGGTCTGCCTGTGGAGCAGCTGGTCAATCACAGAGTTCCTCAACGGGTACAAGGCATTATGGGTCATGTCACCCAGGTGTGCTGTGGAGGGGAGCACACTGTGGCAGTCACAGGTACGTTACAGCATAAAATGAATGATAAAAGAAAAATACAGTTGTTTATATTTAGTCCACATTTCACTCTGTCTATTTCACCATCCTAGGGGAAGAAGTGTACACATTTGGTCGGGGTCAGTATGGTCAGCTGGGTCATGGAACATTTCAGTTTGAAGTTCATTTGCCAACACCACTGGAGCACTTTTGTAACACCGGTATCAGACATATTGCCTGTGGAGAGAACCACACCGCTGTGATCACTGGTGAGCCCTCTTTGACGATCACAACAGTGCATGTTTTAAATAATAATAATGCAACTATAATAATAACAAATAATGCCCCCTCTCAAGATAAAAAGTAGAAATCTTTATACAGTTATGATAATACTAAACTGTATATTGGCCTAAGGGCTGCATTTCTCAGAGAGTTTTACCGTGATTGAATAACCTCAACATAATGTCATGAATCTTCCACAGACAAGGGGCTGCTTTACACATTTGGAGATGGACGTCATGGAAAATTAGGGTTTGGGGAAGAGAACTTCATCAACCACTTCAGCCCAACACTCTGCACACGTTTCCTCCATTATAATGTTGAATCAGTAAGTGAAGGTGCTCAGATGAAAAGCAGGGCCTCAGTGGTATTAGCAGTTTCCTCTGAAACGCTGTATTTTGTCTGAAAGTAATTAAGAGTAAAGGTTTGTTCTTGTGTCTTTTGATGAGGTGTCTTGTGGTGGTCATCACATGCTCCTCCTGGCTGCACCCAGACCACCAGAGAACCAAGAACAGGTGCCAGACAAGGCCACAGACTGCTTCCCGGAGTCAAATTATACAGAAATCCTTTTAGAAGACACTTTTATCGATCCAACTCAATTAGTTCCGCTCTCAGCACTCTCTGCCCGAGCTCGCCACAGAGAAAAGGTCAGAACCTTATTACTAACTTTACTAAATAATCATTTTAACCATTATATACTATGCAAAATCCAACATCAGAAAACAGGGTATCCACGGATTCCCAGATATTTAAAAAGTTAGTGTTAGATGTTGGACAGTTTTGAGATCTTGATCATGTTCTTGAGATGAAGTGTGTGCAGTATGAATGTTGCATGGACTTAATTGTAATCACTGTCTAACCCCAGTAGGGGGTAGTGCTACACTAAATGCAGCTCCGTTGTAATGCCACTAAGTAACTGCTTGAGGGTGCTCCAAAGCTGCATTTGAAAGCTTTGACTCAGTGCTCTGTTCTCTTATGTTGCAGGAGAATTCTGTGGAGCTGTTTGGGGAGATGTTTCAGAACCTCCCACGTCTTCATACCGGCTTTCTCAACACCTCTTGGCAAACACACAGAAATATCCTACCGCCTAAAACACTTTCAAAGGACATTACTACCCCAAACCCAGTTGTTTCTCCCAGATCTAAGTCATTATCCCTTCACAGTCCATATTCTCAGTCCTTATACACACATAGAGATAAATCCTCCTCTCCTGCTTCCTCTAAATCTAAATCCAAAGAGTTGCCTTCTCCTCTATTGTCACCTAAGTCTATAACTAAACATAAACCCAAAGCAGCAACTGCCAAAAAGGCCTTACATGACAAACTGTCATCATCTCCTGCGCCTCCTAAAGAGCTCTGCAGCCCAGCCAGACCCCCCACTCATGCTTTCAATAAAAGTCTCAGTGAAGAGCATCCAGCCTCACCACAGACAGGTATGCTATATTTTTTTAGCAAATTATATTTATAAATTGAACAACAATCTGCAGTGTCTGGCCTATGAACATATAGAGATACCGTAGAAACTGCAGCAGACAGCAGTTTAAGTTTAAGTGTTGTCTATTATTTCAGAGGGAGAAGCAGTCAAGAGACATGGAGAGGTGGAAGAGAAAGAAGTCGACTCTGGCATTTTACCATCAACGGTGAGCAAAGTGATGTTAATGTCTCATTATGCAATGGTTTCACTTTGATAGAGCACATAAACAGAGCACATCGTCCACAGGGTCCTTAACACAGCCAGCTGAATGTTATTTTCCTCCTCAGGCTGCTCTCTGGTCTAGATTATGGGCACTCCAGGGCAGGAAGCAGCAATGTTGAACACTCACCGACTTTTCCAGGAAATGTGCATACCTCAGCATACATACTGTATGTGTGTGTGTGAGTTCCTGCAAGCACATATGTGTGTGAGTTTGTAGAAATTTTCCACTTATTGTAACAAAAGTGGGGAAAAAAACACAAAAACGCAAATAGACTTTGGTGTCTTGTCTCTAAGTTTTCTACATTAAGTTCTCTTTGTCAGAAATCTCCTCTTGGCAGTCGGATATGTAGACTGCTTTTGCCAATACACAGATGTGTTTTTAGAAACACACACAGATCTATGCACACATACAAAGCACTAAAAAAGTTGGCAGAAATCTTGCCACATCTCATCAGTGTTTCCACAGCCAGTGATGAAGCAAGCTGTGAAACAGTCTCCCGCTGTGTTGTCTGCAACGGGTTACTGTGACACATGGTGCTCAGTAACCCGGTCCTGTCTTAGCTGTCGTGTTAAATGTATGTGCAGTGATGTGTGGGCTTGAGTGTGACAGAAAAGTGTTCTCTGTATTGCACTAGGGAGTTTCAAATCCTGAGGGTTAGTACAAAATAGTCAATCTGGCACACTGAAAAGAATGTTTATGAGTTACTGAACTTCTATTTGAAAACCGTATTGTGCCAGAATGGCTGCTCCATGACTGACTAACACCTCACTGACCCCCAATTAACCACCGTCTGTTTGTCCCCAGAAGAGACAGGAAAAAAAAGATTTTTCACGTGTTCTCTGTCATCAGTGTGTTTTTTTTTACCTCCCACCCACATCTGTACTTTAACCTGATTATAGATGTGTTGATGACTGATTTGTTATGTTGGCCCACCATGCCATATGTCCTAGGATATTTAAAGTATTACCATGAAAAGCTACACATCTTATATTCACATATAGGCCTATATGTGTTTTTATAGAACACTGAACAAAAATGTACCCAAAAACAATTGTGACTAGGTGATTACATATAACCAGGCAACAGCAAAAGAATAGATTGCTGCATGAACCATGGGTCTTCTGGACCCACATGTAATTACAGGCTTTCTATATCAGACACGTTACACTGACTTCCCTTGTTGGACTGAGGCAAACTAAACAGTGATTAGCTCAACAACAGTTTGACAATCTTATAAATTGTTCCTTAAATATCCTTGAGACCTACTAAAACATAACAAATAGGAAGTTTTATAAAAAAAACAACCCTAATAACTGCAGTTACATACAGTGTGCAGGTTAGCTTTCACGCTTCATTTTAACACATATGACATTTTTCTTCTTACTTTCTTCTTTCTTCTTACATGTGATTTATTACAGGAAAGAAAAAAGGCTAGAGATGTGAGACGAACTGCAAAAGAGGCAGAAGTGTTTACAGAGGATCTCCAGTCCCATGGGAAGACAGCCAAAAACTCTCATAAGGCCTTACCCACAGAGTTTCTAAAAGGTCCCTTTTCCATAAAGAAAGAAGCATCTCCACTGAGGAGTTCAAAGAAATACCACAAAGTCACCTCTAAAGGCAAAGAGAACACGACCAATGAGTCAGATCAACTCAAACCTTCAGAGGACAGACAAAAAACGCTCTCCAATTCAAAATCATCCAAACGTGATAAGAGCAAACTATTACAACATAGCCCCAAAATTCACAAACCTGTCAAGAGGACACTGAAAGAAGCACAGCAGAAACTGACTGAAGCTAAAAGTAGACATTTGAAAGAAACTGTTATAACCCACAAAGATGTGAAAGACAGTCCTTTTCACAAAGACTTCATAAGGACCCCAAAAAGGGAAACAATGTCACCAGCTTCAGACAAAACATCTCCTATTACTAAGGTTACTGAAGGATGTCAAATAGATAACAGTTCATTATCAATAGAAAGTGCTGCAAAGGAAGATGCAGCAATAACTGATGTCAAACCTGTTGAAATGGAGGTGCAACAGGAGATACAGCGAGTCAAACAAATCTCAGCAAGAGATGCACTCAAGGTCAAATCTGGACTGGACAAAGATGAAGGTAGAGTAGTGGACGTTAAATCACCACCAGCCAAAAAAGGAACCACACCTGTCACTGCACATTTCCACCCTGAAACCAAGAAATCTCAAAGTGTGAAATCTATACCTGTGAAAGTTAAAGGCAAATCACAAGGGCTCAAATCCACACCAGTCAAAGATCAAAGTAAAATAGCAGACAATACCGCCGAAAAAAGAAAAGGCAAAGAGAAAGGTGAGAAAGATGAGGCTGCTAAGATCACACCTCAAAAAACAAAAGGCCAAAATGTAGAAAAGCAGACTAAAGGGAAGGACAAAGGGAAGACGAAAGATTCTGAAAGTGAACTGAAGTCAAACATTAAACAAGTAGGACAAGCAGAGAAAATCAAAGTGAAAGGTGAAGGTGATTCTAAAGACAAGCAGAGAAGTAAGAATATTGAAGCTTCCAAGCTGATGTCATCACAGCAGGATACACCCACTGAAGTCAGAGGTAACCCAATTTCCCCACAAAGCCCTAAAAGAACAGAGGTGGTTCCTGTCAGCGCTGCCAAATCCCTGCAAAGCTCTGAACCTGCTGCTACAGATTTGCCTGTTCCTGAAAAAGACAGAGAGGATGCTCAGGGCCTGACTGCAGAAAAGCCCGGGTGGGGGGAAATTCTCAGTAGTGCAGCGTCTCTTCTTCCTGCTGTCGGAATGGCAGGTGCAGCTATTGAGGTCCTTAGTGAGGCTGTGCAGGCCTTCCAGTCTGACAGTGAAAAAGCTACGTCCTCACCAACTACAACACCTATCAAAGTGAAACAATTCACAAAACAGAGTGCAATTACACAGCCGTCTTTCTCTTCCACAATGTCTCATCTTTCTTCGACAGAAGAATCACATCAAATCGAAGAAGCAAAGAAAGATGATCATGTCAGTAGAAAAGCTGCCAGAGAAGGAGAAAGTAACACCATTCATGATCCATCAGAACAAGAGGCCGTGAAAAGTGTCCTGTCTGAGCAGAGCAGGCATGAAGACACGGAGATGTCCCTACAAGAACATGGAGGAGAGGATGGAGATGAAACAAAAATGACTTCTGAAGAGGAAACAGATGCTGAGGATGAGGAACAGGAGGAAAAAGAGGGGGAAAGTGGAAGTGATACAAAAGACGAGAAGGAGGGGAGTGAAAACGGCAGTGACAAAACAGCTAATAAGGAGAGTGGTTCTGAGGAAGAGGAGGGATCTGAGACAGAAGGGGATGAGGAGAAAACAAGCTCCAGCAGTGAGGAGGAAGAAGAATCAGAAAGCAATAGAAGTCAAGAGGAAGAAGAAAGTGGAAAGGAAACAAGTGAAGGGAGCAGTGGCTCTGATGAGGGAAGTGAGACAGCAGAGGAAGAGGAAGGTGAAAGTGAAGAGTCTAGTGACGTCAAGGAGGATGAGGAGGAGAAAAGTAGTGATGAGTCAGAGAGCACTGACAGCAAGAGCAATGAGTCAGAGGAGGACAAAGAGGAAAGTGACACTTCAGTTTCTACAAAAAGTGAGGATGAAGATGAAGAGGAGGAGGGTGAAACTGAGGACCAAGAGGATGAAGAGTCAACTGATAGTGAGGACGAGGAAACATTAGATGAAGAGACAGCAAAGAGTGAAGGAGAGGAAGATAGTGATGAGGAGGAAGAAAAAGATAGTGAGTCTCATGACGATGAAGAGGAGGAGGAAGCAGGTAATGAAGTGTCCACAGACGATGAAGAAGCTGAGAAAGAAACTACAGAGGATGAGGATCAAGAAGAGGAGGGGGAGGAAGATGAAGAAGAAGCTGAAGCTGAGACCACAGAAGGTCAAGAGACGGATGAAAGCACTGACAAGGAGGAAGAAGAAAGTGAAGATGATGTAGAAGATGATGAAGATGATGAGAAAGAAGAGGAGGAAGATGAAGATATAAAGGTCACACAGAAAACAGAAATGAGACTAACCAATCGGAAAAAAGAAAAAAACATAAAAGAGGAGGAAGAAGATGATGAGGGTGAAGATGGTGAGGAAGAGTCTACTGAAGAAGAGGAGGAAGAAAGTAAAGAAGAATCAAATGAAAGTGAGGGAGAAGAGGAGGAGGAAGAAGATGATGAAGAGACAGAGGGAAGTAAGGAAAAGGGAAGTGAGGAAGAGGGTGAAGAGGAGGAAGAAAGTAAAGGAGAATCAAATGAAAGTGAGGGAGGAGAGGAGGAGGAAGAAGAGGATGAGGAGACAAAAAGAAGTGATGAAGGTGAGGAGGAGGAAGAAAGTAAAGATGAATCAAAGGAAAGTGAGGGAGAAGAGGAGGAGGAGGAAGAAGATGATGAAGAGACAAAGGGAAGTGATGAAGAAGGTGAGGAGGAGGAAGAAAGTAAAGATGAATCAAAGGAAAGTGAGGGAGAAGAGGAGGAGGAGGAGGAGGAAGAAGACGATGAAGAGACAAAGGGAAGTGATGAAGAAGGTGAGGAGGAGGAAGAAAGTAAAGATGAATCAAAGGAAAGTGAGGGAGAAGAGGAGGAGGAGGAGGAAGAAGGCGATGAAGAGACAGAAGGCAGTAAGGAAAAGGGAAGTGAGGAAGAAGGTGAGGAGGAAGAAGAAAAGGGTGATGAAGAGGCAGAAGAAAGAAAGGAAGAGGAAGAAGAAGATGAGGAAGAGGAAGAAGAAAATGAGAATGAGGAGGAGGAAGAGAAGGAAGAAGAGGGGGATGAGGAGGAAGGTGAAGAAGAGGAGGAGGAAGAAACGGTCAAATTGCCCAGCACTAAAAAAAAGGACAAACAGTTGCCTCCTGCAGATAAACAGCAGAGAGAAGCACCCAAACCAGCACCCAGGACGAAGCAGAGGGCAGCAGGGGAGAAGACACAAGATGGCTCCCAGCAGTTCTGGAACAACGTCCTGCCTCAGTACCTGGACTTGCAATGAGCAGTGAGCAAAGTGCATTTGTCAGGGACAGTTTTCAGATGCACGGTAACACATGTCACTTTGTGGACTACAGCAGCAGAGAGGCAACACTGTTCTCTTTCAATCTGAACACTTAGAACTCATTTTGTTTTTATTTAATGATACATGACAGCCTGTGATTATGGTGACTTTACGCTTTAAATGTTCCATTGTGCACCAGAAGCTATTTCACTAATGTGCAATTCA
The DNA here is from genome assembly GCF_900634625.1 of Parambassis ranga. NCBI lineage: Eukaryota > Metazoa > Chordata > Actinopteri > Ambassidae > Parambassis > Parambassis ranga. The sequence continues at coordinate 14,194,532 of NC_041041.1, read as the reverse complement.
CAGCCTTAATTCCTGCAGTAATGACGTACTCTGTGACTCTGTGCTTGGTCTGGGGACAAAGACAATTAAATGCTCAAAAACTCAAATTATACTCAATGACTACAACAACAACTAAGTGTGTGTAAACAACAACACGAAAACCAGAGATGATCTTAAGTCATTGCCCCATTCTGTCACACCGCCAGAGCAGAGAGGAAGCCAGTTAACCGTTTCCTCACTTGACCTAAGGCAGCGGAGCAGGCGTAGCGGTGGGCTGGACCCATGTGTAATTACAGCTTCTCTCGCAGAGATGCTCTTGCCTTTACTTCACCACAAGCCTCCCCTTCCTGTTTCCCATCAGGACAAGGAACACTTCAACACCTTCATGTGTGAACTCGCCCCCTTCAAACACTACACGGGCTCTGTAGCCAAACCTCATGCATGTAGAGACAGAAAATTAAAGAGTGATTAGTCTTTCAGCCGCTCCGTGCTTTCACTTATCTTCTCTGGTGTGTGTGTGTGTGTATGATATCAGCTGTAAAAGACTTGTCAATGTCAAATATTGCTTTACACTGCTAAGGAGTAGCAAACTGACTTCTCTGCATCGGATGCAAAAACTTGATGATGATTATATTTAGTTATATCTATATAGTATAGAACATCTCATCAGAATTCTGTTGCTAGGAAACAACTTGGATCTAACTTGACCTCCTATAAAAATCTTCACGTCATTAGAAAGCTGAGAGTAAATGTGTGCCTTATGTCTCCATGGTGTAGCAGCACTGTTGCTGTGGCTTTTCAATGGAGATGTATGTGAAAGTTCAGCGAAGGGTCAAACCGAATAGACCTACTCAAAAACGTTTTATATTGACACACAATCAACTGATAAAAAAATTATTGAGGTGACCACTTTGAGTGACAGGTGGCTGCCGCCTCACATCATCAGCATCCTGCTCCTTTTCTGAACAAGAAGACACACCAACCAGGAAGTGGCTGCAACCATGTTTTAGAATGATTCCCAGAAATCAACACCACCTTGCATATTTACACTTCTCCCCATAAACCAAAATTCAATTAATTTTGCACACACTGACCTGACATTGACTGGGTTACATGAACCGCCTTCTGCTTGGTGGTTTATTATAATCATATGTTTAATATCTGGGTTGTAAATGCTGCAGAATGAATTTTCTACAGGTGGAAACAACAAAACATCATTGGCATGTTTTTCCTCAGTAAAAGCGGAAGTGTGCCTTGTGGTTCCTTTCCTTCCATGTGTGCTGATAACAGAGTACATGGCACAGTTTGCCCGCAGGCGCTGGCGCACGCTGCGCTCCCTGACGCTCCTGCCGGCGGCCTGCAGCCTGCAGGAGGAGAATCCTCCCTTGTTTCTGGAGTGAGAGGCGGGCCTTTGGAAAGCAGGAATGCACTGGAAGCTTTCTCTTCTCCTTCACACGTTGAACAGCGTCCGCTCTGCGTGGACATGTGGCCGCTGGTGATCCTGATTGTGCAGCTCTGCTTCTGCTCCGGGTACGAAGGTAAAGACCGACCTGTCCGTCCATCACCGGGCCTATTATTAACACTCTATCATTATTATTAACTCTGCTGAGAGGAGCAAGGCTCCAACAATGAGGCTTCTTTTCTTCAGACTGTCCGGAGGAGGTGCAGTGTGGGCTGTGTGTGGGTATGAGATGGAGTCAGAGGACGCTTTGTGTGTGGAGAGGACTTTTTGTTGCGCTGTGTTTGAGCTTTCTCCTTCTCGCCGCCGCCGCACGGTGAACCACGGCTGTGTTTACGTGGAGGGGGTGGACAGCGGGGGGAGTGCAGTGTGCATCTGGGGGACGTTTCCCTGCACAGGGCGCAGTCTGTGGCGCTAATGAAAGTCCTGCAGCTTCTGTACGCTGTCCGTGTAATGTTCACTTTTACTGCTGCTCCTGCACTCTGCTGCTCATCAGAGCTTTGAGCTGCAGCAAAGAGCGCACACTGTAAGGATTTACAGAGCTTTATTAATGAGGCGCTGTCCTGCTGTTGACCCAGTCTCTCTCTCTCTCACACACACACACTAACCCTTCCTAACCTTCCCTCTGACATACACTCCTATACCCTACAGACACACCATAAAATTTAATGGTTTAGATTATGATGACTTTAACAAATGAAGACATATCCACATAATGTAAACAGATATTGGTACCCACCACTCCACAGCTGTTTACTGCAGCCCTACTCTAACCTTATCTAATAATGCCTGCACTAAACACACACACACACACACACACACACACACACACACACGTGGACACATAAATGCTTAATCAGTGGATTTCCTTACCATTAATTGGCAAGGACTTTGATAAAATGTTGTCATTTCCCCTCCAAAATTCCAAATGTTTTCTGGTTTCAGCATCTCTAAAGTTGCTTTTATCAAGTTTTCTATCTAAAAGTGTGAAAACCCATTAGTAGAGGGAGACAATGCTAAGATTGTAGCCTGCAGTCAGAAGCTAGAAGGACTTCAAAGCTGAGCTGTGTGTGTGTGTGTGTGTGTGCAGTCACAGTGGCTATGTGCCTGTATGGTTTGAGAGTGGCTCACCACTGTTGTATGATCATACAGGCTGAAACATGAACAGAAGCAGATTTACACTGACAGACTAAAAACTGCTTGTCAAGCTGAAAGTCAGGGCTCCAGTCTGTACTTGTGTGTGTGTGTGTGTGTGTGCCTTTACGAGGGGTTTATTTTACAGGGGTATGTTTGTGTTTGTTCTGCTGCTCAATTAGCCCATTTATTAGTTGAGCGTGTTTGCCTAGTATTGGTTTACAGTCCGCTAGAATGAAAGACTGAGATATGGAATTTTTGGGCTCTTCTATTTAAGATGACAGTATAGTTTTTTTGAGTTTGGCCCGTCTTCTACATCTCCTCTTACTGCTAAACCCACTCAGAGCAAGTATTTTGTAAAAGCATGGTCATAGTTTCCATGATGATTCTTGTGCTGGGCAGGAAGATCCTCCTCACGCAGGAGAAACTTGGGGAAATGCCAGCAAGCATCATCAATGAAGAACTCTAGCTCTATAAAAGGAAAGAAAACCTTTATGATCAGCGGAACCTGGCAGCTTATGACACAGTGCCTAAGGAAAAGAAGGGGAGGAATTAATGAGTAGCTGCACTGTTTCCTTATGTGTACCTGAATGGCAAAAAAGTATCTATCTATCTTCAGTAATAAACTGATGGATTCTGTGAGGGGAAAAACATGGTTTGTGCCAGTGGAGTGGCTTAAAGAGGAGCCAGTACTGATAGGACGACTTCAGCTCTGTGTTGCAAACGTCTGCACGGTAGATTTAGGGACATCTGTTTTTTTGGGTCTTTAGGACAGAAAACCAAAACTATAGCTGAGGATTAGCAGCTGATAGTTGTCTACACAGGAACTGTACAATGTAAAATCTGATGTTAACAGAGAAAACTGCTCAGCTCTAAGAACAGAGATAGATGCTAGTTAATGACAGTGTTAAAGGATTGGTTTCTAAATGTGTGTGTATGCTAAATGAATCATTTACTTGGCTCATTACTCATTGTGCCTCTATGTGCATCATCTTGCTTAATTGACAAGACGCTACTTTTGGACACAGTGAACACTAAATCACATCACTGTTAAATGTTTTCTGGAAAAAACAAAACGATCTGGAAGTGTAGTTTTCATGAGAAATATCTCGCTGGGGAGTTACATCACTCCCAGCGTGGAAAACAAGTGTTACTCACAATAAAACACACGCTGTTTGCTCTTCAGGGTCAGAAAGTGTTGATGTGATTAAAGCCACTTTCACACAAAGGTTGTTCAGCCACACAGCAGCTGATTCGGCCTTGTGTTTCACACAAAAGGTGCATTAAAGTAGCAGCAGGTGTCAGAAGGTAGCAGCAGGCGTGTTAGTATACAGAACAAATGAGACAGAAACCATTAGTGCATACAAAGGAATTATGCAGGACTAATCACAGCATGTTTAATAGGACGATAAAGAAATGACATCTTCGTTTTATCGTCTGCTCTGTTAGCCTGTGGTCGTCAGCAGCGAATGAGCTTCTGTGTAATGACAGTTTTTGTTATAGGCCCGCAGAGAACAGCTAATTGCAATATCAGGCTCAGTAATTTAAAGCATGTCCTCTCCCAGAGGTTTGTCAGAAAGACAAGATTCTGCAGCTCATGCATGATTAACACATATACGAGCTGCTTTGAAGTAGGAGAGACGTGCAGGAAGACGATGCTGGCTGCTGAGCCGCTCCTCTTCATCGTGTTGACAGATTTATTAGATGTCAGTGAAGATGAGTCTCAGTTTGAATATTCTTTGGTTCCTTTGAATATGGAATGCTTTTTATCAACAAAACACAGACCAGGTCATTTTAAGCCAACAGCAGAGCTACTGTGCCAGCACTGAGCTGCAGAGGGAGACGTTGGAGGTGTCACTCTGCTTCTAGTATCCTTGTGTGTCCTCTGTCCTCCACTGCTGTTTGTTTGTCTGGAGGAAAAATAAACCAGTCTTCAGTAAATATGTCAGAAAAATCAATAGAAAAGAAAAAAGTTTCTTGAAGTTTATTTTAGCCGTAGTTACAAATGTTTACTGACTGTGTCTGCAGACTGTGCCTGAAAAAGTTACACATGCCTTAAAAAATCATTGATGGAACCATCAAAAATTAATTTTGGTTTGTGTAAAACAATGTTTTAATTATTAATAAACAGATTTGTAAAGTGAAGTAAAAGTAAAATTGAGTTTTGGGGCCTTTTTCTATTCTGGGAGAATTATGTATATCACTTATCATTTTTCATGCATTTTATATCTGTAATAATTCCCCCTCTTCATATTTTGCTACTTTAATATGCACCAGTGAATAATTTATCTATTGGAACAGAGCACAGCTCCCATTGAACAATGTGAACTGCATATTGGGCATTTACATCTCGCTACAGCAGTTGCCTGCAGGTGGCGCTACTGCACAAAATGCTGCAGCTTCTACTGTTTTGTAGGAGAAGGCTGCCTGTGTTTGTTTTGTTTCCAAGCTGGTATGTCTAGAGCAGCTTTCCTGTTAAATGAGTTTTTAGGGTCAGTGTCGTGATTTCCAAGCAGGCTGGTTTGACTGTTTTTTTTTCTTAGAGGTCATGTGTGGTATTGCAACAAAACACATCCCCTTTCTCTGTAAATGGACATTTCATACTTCTCTGTATAGGGTGAGCAGGAACACACAAATTAATAATTGATAAGTGAAGTCCCGCCTCTTCTGGATGACCACCACTGCACCTTATGTCATTAAAAACTTATGTTTGTCGCTTACCATTAAAAGTAACATATGTCCACCATAACATGCAGGGAAGAAAACATAGAAGCTGGATCATCTTTAGCTCATGAGCCCAAGCCCAGAGGAACAAACAGCAGGCTGTGTGGCTGTAATAAAAAGGCCTTCAGAAGCCTTTTCCCAGAAATCAGAAAGAAACAGCTATGAAATGATGGATGCAGTGAAACAATCCTTTTTGTTATCACAGCTTCATGTATGTATTTGGTACGATAATAATTGTAAAGTCTAGAAGAGTTGTGTGATTATTTTATTTCATCCGCTGCATGGGAGTCAGCAGGAAGTCAGCAGAGTCTGTGAGTGGGAATGTCTGAGCTCTCCGGGCCTGAAGCTGACGTAAACTGTTATCCTGTAAATACATGCAGAGCTGATGCAGCGCTCTAAGTGATGGTGACTTTGTCACACACTTACCTGTGATTAGTTTTCCATACCTTCCTCTGCCTTCCTCCCTCGCCTCATTAAGAAGCAGACAGTCAAGTTTTCCCATTAGACAGCTAAATCTGACTCACTCAGTCTGTGGGTTTGCTCCATACAATCCATGCTGTGTGATCTGACTGCTGAAACCTCACACTGTGTGTGTGTGTGCAGCAGTGGTCCAGGCTTTTATTAAAGCTTTTATTAATCTGATGAAAAAGGAATGGGGAACAGTGCAGGACAGTATCGGACTCATTTACCAACATGTATCTAAAATATGAAGCCAGATTTGTTTTGAATGCTCCACCCTTGTGGATCCTGAACAGAGGACACATTCACACCAGGGTTTCCTAACATCCCAGGGCCTAGGTTAAACACCCTCCCTCTACTTTAACCCCTTATGTACCAATTTCCTCTCAGCTTTATCACCTCCGGGCCTGATCCTTCTTCCTTTCCCTAAAATAATCTTCCTCGCTCATCACTATTCCTCTCGCAATCATCTTTTTCCAGTGCCACTCAGCTGTGTCCTCCACCAGCTCTGCACCCAGCTCTCACAAACATTGCAGCTCCGTAGTATCTTTCACCCTGTCATGTTTTTCACTGTTAAAGTTGAATGGATGACTTTCTCTGGTAGGTAAATCTCCTGCTGTTCTGGAACAAAAGGATTTTAAATTGCCTCTTCCATTTGTTCCACTCACAGGGGTCCACAGAGTGAATCTCAAACAGATTCATGTTTCCACAGCAGCTGGAAAAAAGATGAAACGTTATGCAATATTTTTAAGCCTGTTCTTGGTGCTACTTTGCAAAAACAAAAAAAAGTCAGACCAGGACAATGCTTTCAGATATTGCCTAACATACTGTAGCTGTTTCTGTATTAGATTCTTTTTGCTTGTTTTCTTTTACCTCCAGGATCAGGACAGTACCCCTATGGAGACGATGAGGACTCGTACACACGTAGATACAAAGGTGACTACACTTGGTCTGTTACTGCCAAAACACATACAGCGTACACACAGCATTGTACATTGTAACTCACATTTCAGTTGAAAAAGTGTTTTACAGTGTTAACTAAAAGTTACTCAGTTCGACACGACTGATGTAGGCTTATATAATTTGATAGAATTGGTTAAAAGGGATTGTGGCTAATCAACCTTTAAAACAACGTCCTGTAAAATGCTTCTAATAAGACGTCCCCAGACAACAGAAACAAAACAACCTGTTTTCAGGCTGAAATCCAAACACACACCTCACAGTGCTCTGCTAGCTGTTATTCAGAAGCTGGATCCCCTACATTACATTCGACTGCATTTTCAATGCTAAATAGAAGGACAAAGACATTTCATATACTCAGAAATATTATCTGTATAATCCTCTGTATGCTGATATGTGTGTAGTTCATGGCTCAGTTCAAATAAAGAGGAATAATTTTCTTCCTCTCTGATGGTTCACTTTAATAAGCAGAGCGGTATTTCTCCATTACAGAGTCCACTAGCTGAAGATTAAACTGAATTAATGCAATAAGTGACACTTTTGTGGACCCCAACAGTGACATTAAACATAGAGACATAGGATAGAAAGATGTGTTTTTATATAGACTGTGTCTCTAAAGAGGAATCATTGAAGAGCGGTTAGTTCAGCCAGTTTCGTAAACTGACACAGTTTTATCAAAGTAGCTTCCAGCCGTAATTTCGGGGTCAGTTAGACATGGAACATTATCCCCCAAGCCAAACCAAACTCTCCTCTTGTGTAAAAGCTCAACTTATTTTTCTCTTATTCGGTGGCTGTGGAAACTTTGCCAACACACACACACACGTATACACACACACAGAGAGGCATGCTGTGTAATGAATACTCATTTTTATTCCAGCTGGAAATTAGCCTAAGCTGGTGTATATTCTCCTTTCCAAGTGTGTGCATGTGTGTGTGTGTCTTGGTCCTCTGAGTATTTGTCCTGAGCCAGCAGGAAATAAAGTGCAGATTTCGATTTCCTTGTATTGGAAGAAGAACCCTGCGGCCCCTCAAACTTGGCATCAAAGGAGGAATTTTTACACAACCATTGTAGAGACACTGACAATGGCACTCATCAGTTCTGAACATACAATTTCTGCTTTCCTATCAAGACTTTGAAGAGAAGTTTCTGCATGTGACCAAGCAGCTGGCTAAATTAGCTTAGCTCAAGTAGACTTGAAGCTCTTGAATGATAAACGACCTGGATGACTGAGAATCTTCTTCAATCTTCTATCTATGCAAAGTCCAATAGGTCAGCAGTTGGCTGCAAGATAACCCTATGACATCCAGATTTTGTTTCTGTGAGCTACTTTTGAATCTTTCTAATCTTTAATTAGGGTTTCATTGTTGTAGCCTCACCTTTTGAATGGGCTGGTTGAGAACAAAAGTTGAGTCAGAGGACAAAAACTAGAATCCAGTGTGATAAGTATCAATAAGTAGCAGCACTTACCACACAGACTTTCACCAATGAAGTGACTTTGTAGGGAAACTTCAGTGCTCCCTGTGCTATCAGTCCTCCTCAGGAGATGGGATCTTCACAGATAAGGTAATGAGAAATCCACCATATCTGCCTGCACTCGGGGTGATGGGTGGGTTTTTAAATGTTCACACTAATAAAGGAAGTCTGGGCTTTTATAATCAGCAGGTAAGTGCTCATTATATAGTTTCTCCAACTGTGTAAAAAAAACCCGGGTAATTGCTTTGCTGCTGTGAAGAAAAGGTCAGCAACACTTTCTTTCCTCCATGTTTTTAGGAACCCCATGGTGTGCACCCATTAAGGTGAAACATGGTGATGTGAGCTGTCGCACACCCAGGGGGGAACACTACCGAAACGTGATGGGGACGCGCTGTAAAATCCGGTGCAAGCAGGGGTACGAAGTCCAGAGCCCAGAGGTGGTGTGCATGGCAAACAAACACTGGTCCTCTAACTACGCCTGCAGAGGTGAGTAAGCAGCGTCCGCCACAGCACACATGTCTCTCTACTTATATTCATGATGGTGTTTACATACAGGTTTTACTACAGCAGGTTTAAAAGCGTCTTCAGTGGTGGATGCTGTTGTTTCTGTCTTAACATCAAGGTCTCTATGAAGCTATTATTTGATAACATCAGGGGATATAAATCAATATTTTATGATAATTAAATCACACATCCAAACAGTTAAGGACCCTTTATGTCTCCCTGAAGTCAATACTTGGTGTGGAAAAAATGTTGCATCCCGCTCATCATTTTGTTTGTATCATTAATGAAAGCAGCCTGGATTCATAGCATGAATCTGGACAGAGTGAAACGCTCCTCGTCTCACAGCACTGCATTAACACCGAGCACTCTCTGCTCACAGAGGTCCAGTGTCCCAAGCTGGACATGCCTATTAATGGTGGATACAAGTGCTCGGATGGCTCCTACTTCAGCTCTCGCTGCGAGTTCTTCTGCTCCCCTGGATTCAGTCTGAAAGGCCAGAAGATGGCAACCTGCCAGCACAGCAAGACGTGGAGTGCCGGGGTTCCCACCTGTGTTGGTAAGAGTGTGTGTGTCTGCAGGCTGCTAACAAGTAATTACTTGCTCAAGGTACAATATCAGCTCCAGCTATTGGGATAAAAGTCTACGACAAAGATTATTCCTCATAATACAAGGGTCTGTGATTGATGTTTGTAAGAATAACAGGGCTCAGGGCACGTACGTACATTATACACACACAGAAGCAGACGTGAAATGATACGCGTCTTTCACTTCTTAGCCGAGTCTGAGCTGAAAATAACAGCTCTTTCTGAAAAGCAGAGCCAAGCAACCTGCACATATGTAATGGCAGAGCAATCTTACTGCCAGCAGACAATACCGGGGTTGTGTGCAGATTCATTCTGTTGTTGCTGCACCACAGTCAGCACGTCCTCACCTGCACTGAGGACACATTAAAAATTCATCATGTTTCCTCAGACTAATGAGTCACCTTGCTTTTTGTATGGCGTTAAAAAGATGATTTTGTCTTTGTTTCCAATACTTAAGGCATGTCAGAGTCAGGCATGTTTGAATAAAATGATAGTTTAAGTGAGAGACTTGTGTTTTTATTTTTCTTCATTTAGTAAAGTTTGTTTTTTTCTACATCTGCAGATATTGATCCTCCAAAAATAAAGTGTCCTACAGTGAAGGATAAGTGGGCAGAGCCGGGAAAGCTGACAGCGAGGGTGACCTGGGACACGCCGGAGGGTGTCGACACTGCAGACGGCATCCTCACAGAGTCGGTCTCATGTCAACCACCTTTTTTAAGCTTTTCTTCTGTTTTGCCTCATTTCTCGTAGTCTAGGTGCTTTTCATGATCACAGTGAGAGTTAAAGGATGAGTTTTCTTTCTTCTTCTTGAAGTGTTATCCTGAAAGGAAAACCTTCAAAATCAGACTTCCCAGAGGGGCTCCACAAGATGTCTTACACTGTGTTTGACCGGGCCGGGAACAAAGGCTCCTGTCGCTTCACCATCAGAGTGCGAGGTGAGCCTTTAAGAACAGGGTCTGTGGTTTTATTGGATACCTGGAATAAGGTCTGTGGTTAACAAGAGCTCCGGGGATTTTCATGTCACAATGTGGCACGGTGGATGTCTGTATGCCTCACTAGTGATTTCTAAAGGTTTCCTGAGCCACTGCCAGCAAGGAGCTAATTGAGACTATGCAAGTTGTTGGTTAGATACATGACACAGATTAGTTACCACAATAATCCAAGAGAATAAATGCAAAAGAAAACATCAACAAGGTATCATCTGAGGAGAAGAACTGATATTAATTATAAACACTGTGAGAAAATATGAATGTTATGTTAAAGTGTGCAGGGTGTGAATTATAATTGTTGCGTCTCCTCCTCTCTCTGTGTGTAGTGCGTCGCTGCAGCCCGCTGTTTCCTCCTGACAATGGTTACATGAAGTGCGACAGTGATGCGGACAATTACGGAGCCCAATGCGACTTCACCTGCACCGGTGGCTACGAGCTGCAGGGCAGCGCTGCCAGAGTCTGTCAGTACGGACTGACCTGGTCTGGCACAGACACCACATGTGCTGGTATGTACTGCATGCACACAAACACACCATCCTATAGAACATGAAGCAGAGCTTCTCTAACTGTGAGCAGTCAAACTTTTGTTGTATTGATTAATGGCTTGTTGTCAGTCAATTCTGGCAACACTGTTTCTGGTTTTATATGAGAAGCTCAGTGAAGGAGAAAATGGCCGCCTCTGCTGTCATCGATTAGAAAAGTCAATACTGCACACCCGTCTCCGTCCAATGTCTGAATCTGTGAGGCAGGAAGAAGTCTGCTGTTAATGCTCAGTGTCACATGTTCAGTTGATTTCATCACATGATGTGACATCTCACAGCATTAATGTGTTCCTCTTTGGTGCTCTGTCATTTCACTTAATTGTACATTCATTGTCATCACAGCCATGAACATTAATGTGGGAGTTCGTACTGCTGCCGCGCTGCTGGATCAGTTCTATGAGAAGCGACGTCTCCTTATTATCTCTGCACCAACGGCTGCCAATCACAATTACCGCTTCCAGATGACTAACTTACAGGTGAGGCACGACTCACAGGGAGCTGGCTGTGGGTTGGCTGGGATGGAGGGACGATCAACGGATCACTTTCTCTCACCTCGCTGCTCAAGTGGGACAAAAGCGGCCGAGACAAATAAATAGGAGAAAGTGTGTCGTTGTGATGAGCAGAAAATGTCACAGTGGCAAATAAATGATACTGACACTGGCGCTGATAAGGCTGGATGTATTCCCAGCTCGTCAGAAACCTTTAAGTCAGAGCTGTCTTCAAACGGCTGACCTTTCAGAGCGATCAGCTGACGAAGGAAAGACAAAACACTAGTCAGTTTGTGAACGAGCCAAACCATCCATCCTACAGTCTGACAGGTAAATCGGGCATAAGAATCATTTTTCAAGGCATCTTAAAAGTTTAGGACTGTAGGTCAAAATTTGTGTTGGAAGTTGCTTTAGACAGTTTTAGAAAAGAAGCGATGAAGGGCTCTGCTGCTACCTGTGTTTCCTCCAGAGCCTGATAGATGAAATAATCATGCTGGAGTAGCTTTACAAAAACATTTAAAATGTTTTGAGGCTCTGTTACACACAACACTTTAGGCTGAAATGAGGTTTGTTGTGATGGTTGGCACATACAGATTTCCACTTCGGGCTCTGAAAACTCTGTCAGGAAGCACTGACTCACAGCTGGAGGTACTGAACATGAAGATACATCAGTGTCAATAAATTAACTATGGATCTGTATCTGTGTGTCTCTGTTGTGAGAACAGCACGCTCAATGTGGACTAGACCTGAGACACGTCACAGTAATCGAGCTGGTTGGGACTTACCCAGCACAAGTTGGCCGAATTCGACACAGGCTGCTTCCTCCAGGACTGGCCCTGCAGCTCAGGTACACACACACACACACACACACAGATTTGTAAAGGTTTGACTCTGAACATGTGTGTGTGTTTCCTAGGTTACAGCTCCAGATTCCTCAGAGGTCTTTCCACATGGTGCTGGTAGACAAGCAGGGCATGGACAAGCAGCGGTACCCGTTCCCGATCACAGCTGCTGAATTATTCACCACCATCGACACCTTCCCCCTCCGCAAGGATGAGATGGTGCTCCAGCAGCAGGCAGATCAGTCCTGTCAGTCATAAAACACCTTTCAGCACACTTCATGGACTTCATCTTTGATCCTGTTTCCTTCTGTTTCTGTCACACACTCCTACCTGAACTCCTCTTGTAACCAGTGTGTGTATGTATGTGTGTGTGTATGCGTGTGTGTGAAGGGCTGATCTGAAATAGAATGGATCACACAGTACCTTACAATCATATTGATTTCTGTGTCCTCCCTCTCTTGTATTAATAATATTTTAAAAGCAGAAACTATTTTGTACAAAAAGTCTTTTTACTGTATGAACTGGAAAACTCCACAAATCTGATATTTATGCCACGCTTCTTTAATTATGATGTACCCTGTGTGTGTGTGTGTGTGGGTTATATACAGTGCATCTACACCTGAACTGAAAAACACTGATTAAATATGTATGGAGTGAAAGAGTTGTATCTGTGTGAGCAACATCATCTGACAACAAAGAGTAAAAGAGGAAAAGATTCAGCATGCACTAAATACTAATACAAGTTCTTTAATGTCTTAATATTTTATCTTATAATGTGTTCATTTTATTTTTATTCCCTTAATGCTCAATGTAACAAGTTAAGGGAAAAGGTTAATGGTAAAAATGCCACTTAATGTACGATGCATTCAGGATTAGCATTTAGCTATATATATATATATATATATACACACACACACACACACACACACACACACACACACACACACACACACACATATATATATATATATATATATATATATATATATATATATATATATATATATATATATATATATATATACACACACACAAATATATATGTGTGTGTGTGTATATATACAAGCAGGATACTAACTCCTGTTCTCTTCCTACATGAGCACTCTGAGCTTTAGTGGACTATGTTAATGTAAAGGTGTGTGTCCTGATTGGAGATTTTAAAAAAAGCTTCCTTAAAAATGCTCACAGATGTTACACAGCACAACAAAAAGAGTGCTTTTGTATGTGTAGATGTAGTCACAGTGACAGCAGCAATCAATAATGCAGATGTTCTCTAAAAATAAGAACAAACAACAACCAGTCTATGGAAAGATGTGTTTATTTCAAAATATTCTTGTAACACATTTGGGACAAAATAGGCTTGAATACAGTGAGTTTGATGTTTGGAGACACGACAGAGAGTACATGCTGTACGTCTTCAGTAATCAGGTATTGCACGAGCTTCTCAAGTATTATTACTCTAACTAAACTGTGTGTGCTCGGGGAAACCAGATGGTTTGCCAAGGACAAGCAGACAAAATTGGCATTCCACATGAAGAATGGTTATTTAACTTGAGAATGTTTTTTTTGTAGACTGTGTGATTCATCACAGGGTGGAGGACTGTGGAGCCCCAGGCGACTGGGACAAGGTCACTGTCTGACTGTCACTGGCTCATGATTAGCCCCCTCCCTCTCTTCTTCCTCCTTTAAAGATGAAGGCAGCTCATCTCAGTGCTGACTCACTCTGTCGAGTTACTGGAAACGCACTTCATATCACACTTTGTCTCCCAGGTGCAAAGTGATGTCAGTATCAGTGCTTCAGGTTACCTTTTGTTCTTCTGTTCTCTCTAACACCATGCAGTTTCTATTATCCATCACACTGATACAGTGTTATGTAAATTTACAGCAAAGCTAGTCTAAGGAGTGTAATCGCTCTAAGCTCTGTGCCTAAGATTGAGTTTTACTTTTATTGACAACCAGTGGTGGAAAGTAACGAGTACTGTCTATACTGATCAGTCAATTAAAAAAAATCAAACATCTTAATTATCGTACAACATAATTAAATAAGTGAGGTTGACTGTGTTGAAATTACATACATACACATAAAGACAAAACCACAGAGCCAAGATTAAAAACATAAAGTGGTGCATTCTTGACCATCTTATCAACATACTGCGCAGTTTGACCCTGACACAGTTGTACTATCACCCTAATGTTAGCATGCTAATCATGCAAATCAGGTATAGAGAGGCAAATTCCCTTGCAAAAGACTTTAACGTGTTAGCATATGCATTTGTTCGTTAGCACTAAGCACGCAGTGCAGTTAAAAGCAAATGTTTTATGCTGTGCAAAGTGCACAATTTTCAAAGACCAATCAGATCACCTCTATTATAATTAAGTAGCTAATTTATTCAGTAAATATTTAATATTTCAGGTTAAAGAAAACAAATTTGTGCAGGTAAAGATAAAGTCAAGAATATGTGAAGATAATTCAGAGCCATTAACTTTGCTAAAACTTCTCAAACATGAGGATTTTTATACTTGTGCTGTTTTGTTTTATTGTAAATTCTTCATAAAATGTGATTTAAAAATCTGTTTTCAGCAGAATTTTGTTGTGCTCATCAAAGAATTAATCTTTAGGGAAGATTAAGAGATAGAAATGTTATTTACTGACCATAAAACATGAAATACTCCCAACTTGTAGTGTTATTTGTAAAGATAAGTTCTTCAGTAGTACAGTAGTACAGTCACTTTCCACCTCTGAACAGACTGTAAACAGGAAGATGAATCTCACCATGTGCTTCAGACCAGGATGCAGCTCAGTTGGGTCTAAAGGGAATGTCTACGCCTCTGTTGATCAGTGCCTCGTCTACTGCCTCACAATGGCCTCCATCAGCTGTAGCTACATGCAGTAATGACTCACAGAGAGGAGGACATCACGAGACATCAGGAGTCACCGTGTGCTTACATACAACATTGTGTTTTCTACAAACAGCAGTTAACAGCAGTGCTTGGTCAGGACGAGCGGAGGGGCACATGTGGATGAGTATGTAAGGCATGACTGGCTGTAGTGGAACAGAGACGGGATCTGAACGGGAAAGAAGTAGTGAGAGGGGCGGCCTCTTGTTTCCTTTATGGATCCTTCACTGATCTCCTTTTTTTT
Source organism: Parambassis ranga (assembly GCF_900634625.1). Classification (NCBI taxonomy): domain Eukaryota; kingdom Metazoa; phylum Chordata; class Actinopteri; family Ambassidae; genus Parambassis; species Parambassis ranga. The sequence goes on along the minus strand of NC_041041.1, from coordinate 14,179,252 downwards.
CTTGACCACTCAGACCTCTCTCTCTCTCTCTCCCTGTTATTCTCTTTTATCCTCTCTGCCTTCGCCTCCGTCCGGCTCATGTGTTGTGTTTGCGCATGCTGGATCTGAGCATCAAAGTGCACTCCTGAGGAACTTCTGGGTTTTCAATCATACGTTGCCAGACCTGCTGTTCCTCCCCGTACGAGTCCATCCAGTCCACCTCTTTCCCATAGCTATTGCCTGAAGGACAAATGATTTGTGGTTAGAGTGACCAGAGAGACATCATGTCAGATATTTAACAAGATGATTATTTATTATTCAGGCAGAGCTGTATTGTGTGCATTCATGACATATTTAATATACAAAGTGTTGTAATGTATTTCTGTGTTTTAACAGGATGTTTTCAGCTGATCTTCAGACTCTGATTACATTATTCCATACAGCACATCAGCCTCCTCACCGTCTGTGTGCAGCTCCTGAGCCCACCGAGAACAGTGCAGCATTTCAGAGGTTTTACCACCATGTTTAAAATTCTGTGCATGACTTCGACCTTATGAGGAGACACAGAAATGTCTTCCTCACATGCTTACCACTGTCTAACAGGTTTTTTTTTCCCTAGCAGACAGTCCTACCTGTGCCAGCTCCCAGCCGGACTCCTCCCAGGAAGACATTGCTGGCTAGAGCCTCTTTGTCCCACACGGTGAGCTCCAGGCAGACATTGTTGAGGTCTCCGGGCTGCAGGCCGCAGTAGGTGAAGGTGTGGTTCCACTGTGGGTTCACAGTGCGACGCTCCGCTGCTGTCTTGTGCTTGGTTGATTTGTTGTTATCAGGAAGGAGATATCTGGGGGGAAAGAATGTAAAGATCAGGCTCAGGAAGAGGATTACTGAGCAGGTGGAGTGTCAGTAAACAGTTCTTCCAGGAAAGGCAGTCGAATAAATTAAAAGTAGAAACAAAAAGTTCAAACACAAAATGTTACATTAGGTTACAAAGAGTGACTAAACAGGCTTAAGACACTAAAATGACAACAATAACTGCAAAGAGACACAAAACCACTGCGAAGTGAGGCTGAATAAGTACAAACACTCCATGCATACAAAAAGGTGACAAGAGCGTCTCACCCTTTCACAAACGGATCTGAGGTGCCGCCAGACTTCACAGCAGTTAGATTTTTGGCTCCTTTGACCAGCAGCTCAACCATGCCCCCTTTAGGCAGAGTGAAGCTACTTGTCTTCTTGCCTTTCAGGAAACTTTTCTTCACTGTGGACACAATGGACAATCCTCACTGTACAGGGACAGCTGTGTACACTCATTCACATGTGGACTAAACCACTGATTAAAATAGCCAGAAAAAGTAAGAGGAATATATATGAGCTAGTGAAGTGTTTAGGTCTCTCAGTGGGAGGGGGAAGGTGCACAGTAAGCAAACCCTCATAAATGAGCGCAGATATGCTGATGCTTTCGAAATGACAGTAATGACTAAACAAGCTTTTCATATATATGGTATGGTGAACCCAGCTGTTTCAGGGGTGTGGCTGATAGCATTCATTTTTCTACTGCCTTTCTCCTGATCCTGTGGTTTATACTGTGGCCCCACTATAAATAAGTAGATTTGTTAATGTGTAAAATAATCACAAATGCACGACACTGCATTAATAGAAGTTTGCTAACAAGCAGGAGGCCAGCAACAGTCAGTCATTATTACAAGCTCCAGCTGTGCAGCCAAACATTCAAAATCTCACAACTTTATTTTAATGATGAACAAACTTTCACTGAAATCACCAGCTACCAGCACACGGACACATGATCACAGTGTGACGATGGCCACAGCGGTGAAGGTACCTTGTACTTGGTCCAGAGGCAGCATGAGGTTCTTCTCCGCAGGTATGTACTTCAACACGACTGTCAGTTCACCTTTATACTGCATGGTGGAGTCTATGCTGCTCTCCACCTAAACACAAACACATTAACCCTGTCAAAGACTTTTCTCTGTGCGAGGTGGATGTAAAGATCCAGACTCATACCTTCGGCTGCAGGGAGTACCACTCCTCCATCTGAGAGTCAAACTCCCAGGAGTCGAAGGTCAGCTCCACCTCTCCCAGGAAGCTGTTGTGTCCGAAGCGGTCGTGGTGCCACACAGACACCTGCAGGGTTCGTGTCTCCAGCTGGGAGTGGCTGATCACATACTGTGAAAAATACATACACACATCAGCCTCATGTTTCTTAATGATGACAGATTACAGTGTTTCGAGCACGAACCCTCAGATTCTCATTGAAAACAGGGTTGATGGTGTTGGCCTTGATGCTCGTCTTCCTCTTGCTCTGCCGTGATGTATCTGGTAGCAGGTAAGTCTTTACATACCTGTCAGAGAGAGATATAACATCCTTTTCCACTGCTAGCAGAGAGTGTTTGTCTTTCTCTATCTTTTTGTCTGGTGTTCATCAAAGTGGTGACGGGGTCATAAACAGAAGAAAGCAGCATGTGTGCCACTGACTGTTCGTAGGGTATATTAGGGTTTGTGAAGTCACCAGTTTAGATGCAACATTGAAACTCATTTGTCAATCTTCTCTTGTAACTTCAAGAATCGACATATGCCTCTAAGAAACAGAATAAATTGTGTCTGCCATAAACAAATCTTAGAGTTCCACAGTATTTTATCACGTTTGTGTTATGTGTGTGCACAATCCTACGCGTCTGTGCGTTGCCTCCTCTCGTCTCCCGTTGCAAGGTTGTGACACTCTTTCACCAGGACATTGAGAGCACCGGTTTTGTAGCTGTAGCTGATGTTCAGCAGGATCTCGCCGCTCACCCTGGCGTTGCCATAGTCACCAGTCTCGCTGTACATGCTCATCATACTGTTTATGCTGCTCTGTTAGGACACGAGAGAAAGAGAGAGAAAGAGAGAGACAGAAAGGGGGTTAAGGGAGAAGGAGAGGCACAGAGGCTGCTGACATACAGAGGAAATAAAACGGCTGCAGCCTTTTATGAACATGAATGGGTAGAGAGCATCATAAAACAAACAATAAACGACTACTGGAAGTTAATAAAATGTAGCATGCAGCTTTTTTGAAGCCTGAAACATAAAAATCATTAGTAGTAGTGGTAGTGGAGTTATCACATGCCAGAGAATGTGCAAGTAGAATTCCCTTATGCGTGTGACGCACTTGATTATTCTTTCTTTTCTCAGTGAAACGAAGCATAAAGTGACTGAATGAGGTAAGTAAGACTGATCTCTGTGCAGGATTTAGGCTCTCATTACTATTCTCTCAGTATAAAGTTGCTTTTTTAAACTGAACGTTAGAGGAAAGTGGAATTACAGCTCATTAGTATGGTTGATATGTTGGTTATATAGGACTATCTATCAATCGACCTGACAGTCATTTGATCATTCAGTCCTTGGAGTGTCAGAAAATACTGAGAAAACCTGAGAAAAGGTGCTTAGAAGCAGTAAAACATCACAAACAAGCGTGAAAATGAGTTGCTGCTGGGGGAGAACTCAATGAATCGCCTACTCCAGGCAATTATTTCCAATCCATAAAAAATGGAGACTGCTCTGTCAAATAAAAGGCAGATTAAATAAAAGGAACATGGAACATAACTGTGTTTAATTAACAGAACAAGAAGAGTAAAAATTGAGTGTCACAGGTTGCCCTTCAAATTAAAATCTGTACTTTACATTTTGTAATCTAAAAAAACTCTATTTCATAACGATAAAGACTGCAGACCACAGCAGGTAATTATGCCTGCAGGATTTCTTGGGAAGCGGACAAACATGACTGCTGCAGCTCTGGACAGGATAACACTGACATAATCCCCTGATAACAATATCGCCGTCCAGGGAATGCAGAAGCCAAACAGCTAGGATTCAGCCACTCTGTTCTTTTACTGCCTGGTTTGCTTCCTGCAGGAAGCCAGTGTGAGGAAATAAGAAAAAAATGCACAAACACACACTGAACATGCAGGGGTATCCAGGGAAATATAGTATTGACGTATATAATATTTAGGTCCTGGTGCATTCCATCATTGTTCTCTAAAGCGGAGGTGAATATAAATGCATGCACAAGCGTCAAAGGAGGAGACTTACAGTCTCAGCATCCGAGTCAGGGACATTGAGGTATCCCCACCTCCTTTCTGAGCCGGGAGTGGAAGACTAGATTCAGTTAGACAGAGACAATAACAGAGTGGAGAAGAAGAAGAAGAAGAAGATGAAGAGGAAGAACTGAGCTTTTTGATGTGTTAGTGATAGAGGTAGACCCTCAGCAAGACCCCGACTCCAGCAGCACACCCAGGAAACCCCATTACACACGGTTACCATGGTGATTATCGGATGAAACCACAGAGATTACAACTCATCTGGAATCTGCTGTGAAATCAGCATGGATGCACAGAACACACAAACAGAAAGAACTGATTATTATTTTTACAAATATTCTGCACTATATTTGATGGAACTTACTGGCTTACTTTGAATTTGGTGGCTCTTGTGTAATAAATTCAGACTCTGCTGTATCATTAAACCTATAAAGGTCTTATACTGATGTCTAACTCATTAACTTAAGATGCATATGTATTTTTCAAATTTTAGCTCAAAACAATCCACAGATTTCTGTTTATGCCCTTTTTAAGCTCTGTGAGTCCAATATCTGTCTACAAATGAGCTGCTTCTGCCCACATGCTCTTTCTGGAAGAGGGATGGGTTTTTACAGCTTTATCGGAAATACTGGAAACAAGAGAGACAAACACTTTCTTCATTATTATACCAACTGTCAGCCTATGAAGTTTAAGTTTCTGAAGAGAAATTATTATCTCTAGCTATATAGACACGTTGGGGTAATTATGTTTCAAAGCATTGACTCAACATGGCTGCACACGCTTGTTCAAAATAACCAGTTTTCAGGAAATTAAAATGAAGTTTGAAAAAAGTGTAACACATCCCAGAGATGACACCAGTAAACAAATGCAATAATACAACCTAATTCATGAAGCCATTATCTATAAAAGCCCTTCATGCAGTGAGTCATGTAACAGTGGGCAGCATACATTACAGCTCAGTGACTCAGTGACGGGCTATCTGCATAAAGTCCCTCATCACCTGCTTCCTCTTCCATTCACAGCAGCTCCATTGCCTTGTTAGAAAGGCAGGGCGTCTCTCATCTGTTTACCTTTATAATTGTTAAATTACTCACCGGCTCACACACACACACAGACACACAAGCCGAACAATGAGCTGGTTTGAGTCATGAACAGCTCATGTCATTTGAGTAACTGGATTTTCTGCCAAACTGTTGTACGTTCTGTCTGTGAGGGATTCCCTCATTACATACATCAAATTAGCATGTGACCAAGTCTAGCGCAATTATGGGAAATCCAGTCAAATTAAAATGGCCTCCAGTGTAATTTGTAGGATAATATTAAATTACTTCATGAAATAGCTTTGGTTTTATTCAGCCATGTTATGAAGTACCCATTACCTGAGCCTCCAGCCCGGTGCCACCGATAGCAATTTAATACGTAGCAATTTAGGTAAATTATGATGAAGAAAGAGTTTAACAGCAGCAGCAGTGTATCTTTCCTAAACGTTTCTCTGTTATTGTTCTGCTTTAACAGAACACATTGTCAGTGGTTCTGATTGGAACCCAGAGCACCAGAGGCACTGACGGACCGTCAGGGTCCTTTTATTGTTGAGCTGCAGCTGGTCTGATACTGTGCAGTGTCTAAATACCTATCTAAACATAATGATCAATAATACATCCTGAGCAAATAAACACAGCAGCATTTAAAACTGTTCTGCTGGCAGCCCAGCAGGCTGCAAACACAACACGGACAAAATGAAGTCATAGAAACACACAACATTCATCCTCCTTTAAGCTCTGTTATTTGGGTCAGACTCTAAAGATGTGATGTAAATGTTTTCATCACGTCCACACAGCCACTGTTTCAGGACTCCTTCAAACTGGTAGTCCAGGGACCAATTACTACAAACATGGAAAAACAAAACTGTTTTCTTCTCCATGTTGGGTACAATCTGAACCAATCTTTTGCCAAAACAAACCTCTCACCTCTCAAACTCCTCCCATCTGCAACAAGCTTCTTTATCATTTTCTTGGTTACTATGGTGACAAAACTGCCCTCAAGTCAAAGCTGTCACCTTGATTTATACACTTGACCAGAGGAGGGCGCACACCTATTGTTTCAAAGCAATACAGCGACTGCTGTTGAAGCTGTACGATTTATATGGTCAGTTGGTCCATTGTTAGTATTGATTATTACTTATAGACAAATGCAGCATATTCATACTGATCTCCACTTTTTTAAGGGAAGAAAGAGACAGATAATTGAAACCATGTGCAGATGAAATCCACACTGTCCTTTAGATAAACACCTCCATCTGAATCAACTGCTGCCTATGAGCACAGGACACTTCATTATTCTCAAACACAAAGCAGGAGCCTTTCACATTATCATACTACTACTGATGAAGTTAGTTTATGTAGATGCAGCAGGGCTTCCAAAGCGTGGAGGGTGTTCGTGACACAAGCTCTCACCCTACAGTTCACACCATGTTTACACAGTCAACTCTAGAACACACACACCTGACTCACACATCAGGCGCTGCTGTGTACAGAGCACACAGGACTTCCTAGTATCTGTTTTTGATATTTTCTGTTTGTTTTAGCTTTAAGGTGGGTGTTACCGTTGAAACTGCGTTGCTGAGGCGGCGGCCTGCAGTCTTGCTGTGGGCCGACATCAGGGCATCAATGTCTTCCTCTGCATCCTCATCAGAAAACTCCTGCAGATGACACATTTAATCAAAAGAGAGATGACATCTGGGAGGCTGGCCAGAGCGTCTTTGTACTGTGTGCAGCAGCTGTGTGGGTGGACGCAGTAAATTCAATCAGACAAGTCCCCAGCAAAGTGTGGTAATTCAATTTTCATGTGCAAAAGCACAACGCTAGCTGGCTTACAGCAAACTTGTAAGCATGAATGGATGAGTAAGTTAAGAAAAGAAAATGTGTGTCTCAGTGTTTCCGTGAATTGCTTTGAATATAAATGCATGTTTAGCAGACAAAGCGGCCCTATAGTGGCCGCACACATCCTCCACCTGTTCTCAGCATACAGCCGTTTGGATGCTTGTTGAGCTCTTTGAAGTGAGCTCTGATGTGAAATTAACATTCAGGCCACACATCTGACGCATTGGCTCACAGATCCACAGCTTGATGTGGTTACACACTTCAATATGTATGGATATTTAAAAAAGAAGCGCGTGAGTGAGAAATCTGAATCTGTACTGAATATGTTGCAGAAAATCAGATTTGTGAGGATGAGGCATGTCGCTTACCGTTTCGTTGATCCCAGGGACCGAGCGGCTTCTGAGACTGAGAGCATCATCGCTGGGTTCAGAACCAGGAACTGACAGGTCCATCTCTGAGCGACTGTGATCTGGGACATTGAGGGAGGAGAGGAAAGGGGGAGAAAAAGGCAACAGTTTCAAAAGGTACAATTTGAGAAGAGAAACAGAAACAGACAGGGTGAAACTATAAAAGTCAAAGTCTGACTGTATACTGAGAGACTTTATGTTCTTGTTTCTGATATCACAGCCTGTAAATTCTGTTTGTGGGCACATTCCTATGCTTGATTTGTCCTTTCATGATCTGAGATGTTTCAGGCTGTTCCATCAGATTTTAAAGATGTTAGGTCTGATGATTGTGATGGACAAACTGAAATGACAAGTTGAAGATTCATTCATTGAGGTCATGGTATGTCTGAAGACTGGGCCACACTGACCCTGTAACATTAGTGGTACAGGGTTGGCACATGTGCAGTTCCAGCATTTGTTATTGCTCCAAATCTTGTTTTCATTCCCACACTAAGTACTAACATTTGGTACAAATGAACTGTTATATAGTATAACTGAGTGTATAGTATATATAGTGTAGAGAAGGTTGAAGCAAGGCGTCTGGACTTGTAGAGTTTTCTAGAAGACGTTTCGCTGCTCATCCAAGCAGCTTCATCAGTTCTAACTGTTTGGTGGGGAAACATGGTTTATATGTGGTTACAGACCTCAGTGGGTGGGTCTGGGTAAAACTTAAAAAACTTAAAAAACATTGTGGCCAACCTCTACATGGAAGAAGTGGAGAGAAGAGCCCTGAGTTCCTATCCTGGAACCACCCCCACCCACTGGTTTAGATATGTGGATGACACCTGGGTTAAAATCAAGACCAACGAAGTGGAACGGTTCACAGAACACATCAACGCAGTGGATAACAACATCAAGTTCACTCGCGAGGACACTAAGGACAACAATCTGGCCTTCTTGGACTGCACAGTACACATTGAGGAGGACAGGAGCCTCAATGTGGAAGTGTACAGGAAACCCACACACACGGACCAGTATCTGTTGTTTGATTCACACCACCCACTGGAACACAAACTGGGAGTCATCAGGACCTTGCAGCACAGAGCACAAACTGTACCCACCAGCTCAGAGGGGAAGAAGAAGGAGCAACACCACATCAGGAAGGCCCTGCAAACATGTGGCTACCCGAAGTGGGCACTCATCAAAGCCACAAAAACAAGACCCCCCAACAACAAGAAGAAGGACAACACCAGGCGGAGAAAGAACATCTCCATTCCATATGTGTCAGGAGTATCAGAGAAACTCCGCAGGATCTTCAACAACCATGACATCCCGGTCCATTTCAAACCTATGACAACACTGAGACAGAGACTGGTTCACCCGAAGGATAAGATTCCCAGGGAGAAACACAGTAATGTGATATATGCAGTCCAGTGCAGTGAGGAATGTTCTGATCTGTACATTGGAGAAACTAAACAACCACTCCACAGAAGAATGGCTCAGCACAGGAGAGCCACCTCCTCAGGACAAGACTCAGCTGTTCACCTCCACCTTAAAGACAAAGGACACTCCTTTGAGGACAACAACGTTCACATTTTAGACAGAGAGGAAAGGTGGTATGAAAGAGGAGTCAAGGAAGCCATCTATGTTAAGCTGGAAAAACCTTCCCTTAACAGAGGTGGTGGCCTCAGACATCATCTTTCCACCACATACAATGCAGTGATTCCATCCATTCCCAGGAAGTTTGCACATAATCACAGTAAGAACAAAGGGCTGTCAACCAGTCCCCCTCCGGCAGTTTCATAGTCGTTAGCCAGTCGTTAGACTCACCTGGCCCAGTCAGCCAGAACATCACAGGTAAGTATGAAACATTTAGTGCTATTGTTTTTTAAGTTTTTTAAGTTTTACCCAGACCCACCCACTGAGGTCTGTAACCACATATAAACCATGTTTCCCCACCAAACAGTTAGAACTGATGAAGCTGCTTGGATGAGCAGCGAAACGTCTTCTAGAAAACTCTACAAGTCCAGACGCCTTGCTTCAACCTTCTCTACGTATGATGACCTGGATGACTGAGAATCTTCATCAACAGTATATATAGTGGTGCTATCCTTCATCCTGTAAATACAGAGCATCTTCAGCTGTACACTAAAAGATATGTTTGGCAGTAAGTGCAGCGCTTTAACTCAGCAGTTCTTTATAAAGTAACCATACTAATCACAGCCGTTTTAAAATCTTGACAGACGTCTTCATAGAGGAGATAAACGGTCTGATACTGAGAGAGACAAAGTGCAGGAGATTATACTTAAAAATGAGGGTTCAGCACATGAAGAGGAGCAGCAGACAGTGATGAGTGTAAGTTAATAGTGTAATTTGTGCGAAGTGACATCTCCCGCCAGCAGAAGAAGTAATTTTATCTGAGACACTTAACAGCCTGAGTGTTTTTGCATCAGCCCGCAGAGGTGATGTTAGGCTGTCTACCATCACCTCTGATGTGATATGCTGCCTCTGACACATCCTGAAACTGTGACTCAGTTATCGAAATGTTTGTGTGTGTGTGTGTCTGTGAAGCTGTGAGACGACAGGAGGACTCATGTCGTCTCAAGTTGATACAGAAGGTTATGGGTTGTAGAGACAATACCTGAGGAGACAGAGGCCCTGGACACAGAAATGGTTGGAGTGCCAGAGTCTGTTCTGTGATGGCCGCCGGCCTTCTTCTCTGAAGCTCCGTCGCTGGAGTGTAAACTGGCAACACTCTCTGCTCCATCAGGCTGCATTCAAAAACAAACACACACAGCTAAGCTGTTAAATTAAAAAATAAATATGGATTTTCTCCGCTGGTGTTTGGCTGTTTCAGTGTATTAGTCGCTGACCCTGACCCTCCGGTTGTCGCTGCAAGTGGAGGATTTGTCTGGAGTTTGGGAACGCAGGTTGTTGGGTACCGTCGGTATCCCTGAGGACTCCAAAGCCACCGGACCACCCCTGAAAACCAGAAAGAACGTTATGATTGTGTGTAACAATGTGCAGTTCATAGTTGGCACAGTAAGTGATGGACACCTGTTGGAGAGCGGACTTGGAGCAGAGCGGCCACTTCGCATGCTCTGAGCATCTCCATCTGAAACCGATCTGACACTGTCGCTGTCCACTCCGTTCTCTGGCTTCAGAGGGGACCGGCTGCCTTTCTTATCCATCTTCATCCTCCTACACACACACAGTCTGTTATCTACTGTGTTTACACTCATGTACATTATTGTGGACCCATTACTGGTTTCTTTGGTTTATCAAGAGTCATTCATTCATTTTGCATCCTGCAGAGGAAATTGGCTGTAATTAGAGATGAACAACCCTGGTGTATAAAATTGTAATTATTATAATAGATTATTTCCGCTGAGTAGTTTATCTTCAGCAGGGGTTCTGTACAGATTTCAGTTTACATGTGACTAGTTGTTGGTTGTTTTTTTTAGTATTTTGAAAATCTGCCGGCCATGTTGAGAAACCTGACAGATTGGTTGTTGGCCCCAGACTCAGCAGACAATGGCTGAAGGAGTTCACTCTGCTTAACTGCTCCAGCTCTGTCTGATGAATTGTTCAACAGACACTGCTGTGTAAAATAACTGCAGCTCTCTGTGATGTTAAAACTGAAGCAGCTTTGTGATTTAGCTATCAGAGCAGTCCTCACATCCCAAGCTGCTCTGCTTTTTGTCTGGATTACATTGTGTGATGCCTTCAGGAACCATTAAAGTGTAGCCAAGCAGAAGAGTGGCACAATCCAATTTGTAATTTAAAATGCACTCAGGGTCTTTGAAAAATTACATAAGCAGCCTTTTTCCTACTGCCTTTCTACTGAAGTGTGAGATTATTTGTATCCTGTCCACGTTAGTGAGTATTTTGTACGGTCATGTTGTGTTTTGCGTTCCGTCCCTACCCTTTCTTCCTGGCGGCATCCATAATGTTGAGCACTGCACTTCTGCTGGATCTTGGTGTGTCAGGTTTTTCTGGTTCGGAAGCTGCTGGAAGGTTCTCTGTAGACTTTTTGTCTGTCGCTTATGAACAAAAATAATTGATCGATAAAATCAGCACCGTTCCTGCACATCATTTCAACAGATGTCATTAATGGTTTGACTGACAGCCTGACAGTCTGAAGAACATCAGCAGTCAGACTCACTTGTCGGGCTGCTCATGATTGTCTGTTTGATCACATCACTGCTCAGCACTCCCTGCTCGAAGCGCTTGGATCGCTCCTCCAGGAACCACTCTCCACTCACCACCTTCAGCTCCCTGTTGCACAAACAAATTACTGAGAACTCAACAAATCAAGGTCGCCTCACACAATGTTAGAAAACTCCGGCTGTGGGTTGTAAGTGTGGGCAGAAGTAAAGTTTTGCTCCACATATACAGAATCCTTGAGGCCTCAGGATAACTGCAGGAAAACATTCAATCTTAATTTATTTATGGGATCAATTATGTTAAGCACAGCATGTGCAAACAGAAAAGAAATCCAAACAGGTGTGTTCCTCCAAACACTGCTCGTCCTTGTCTACCAGAAGCACCCGGCAAGTGAATGAGAAGTCATTTGAGAGTGAGATAGGATCCTTGCGGCTGTATTCTTGTGTCAAGCGTACATCTCTGTCCGTCCAGACTCACATATGAGGCGAAGGAATTAAATGAAAGCATTTCAATAGCATACACACTAAAACTAATGTCTGACACTGGGGTAACAATAAATGAAGGCTTAACGTTTAATTATTGCTTGAAGGCTGCACAAAGAGGTGTTTCTATGTGTCTAAACAGGGCTGACAAAATAACAGGAAGCCATTCTAGGTATTAGTCTCAGCTAATAAACTGAGTGCATCACACACAAACCAGAGCTGGCATTTATATTAACTGCACTTGTTTTTAAACCGATCTAAATGAATCATATAAATAAAATGCTATTTCACAACAGGTCACAGCAGTGACAGCAGCTCAAGCTCAAGCAGCAGTTATTGGTTGTCATCATAGCTTTATCACACTGTTCAGATGAACAACAGCCAGACAGAGGCTGTCAGGGCAGACAGTGTAAGATGTATCCTTGTGAGCAGAGCTCAGAGGAATCACAGCAGTCTAACACAACCATGAGAAGACAAATAAGACTTTACACCGAAATGGATTCATAGAGAGGAAAAGCCAGCTGCCTCAAAAGTTCAAGAGATATATGTGTACAAAACAACCCTCAGGGACTAATGGAGATGCTGTGTGTGTTAATATTACATATTTATCCTAATTCTTAACATATTTATACACAGGAGGCTTCCTGTGCGGTGCTATTGTTTTCAGTAAAGAGTACTGACTAAGAAGTGGGGGGATTTTCCCTTTAAACTGTGTGGAAGAAGCACCTGAGGCCCTCACAGACAAATATAGACAGATGTGCTGCCATTAATCCTCTTACAAAACACCATCTGGACTCCATTCCTCCTCCAAACACTGCTCTGGTCCCTGCAGGCATCACACTTACGAGATCTTGGCACAAACATTACACCTCCACTGGCGTGAATTGGGAGCCGTAACACGGCACTCGCTGCAGACGCGTAGCTGACACGCCTCGCACAGATCTCCGCGGTCAAAGATCAGACCCAGGGCCTTGAGGCAGCGAGCACACTGTCGCTCCCCCAGTTCCTGGGGCCGTCGGGAACCTTTTCGTTTAATCTCCAGCAGCTCATTCTTCAGCTTTCTACAAGAGAGAACACCACAGGGGATTAGGAAAAGTGACTGGGATTAACAAGAATTCAAACTATGCTGAAGCCCTCACCGTATCCTCTTCTCCTCTCGTTTCCTCAGCTTCTCATCTTTCTGCAGCACCTTCAGGATCATATCTCTCTCATGGTCCAGCAGAAAGGACAGGTTCAGGTCCTCCTCCACCTGCTCCATTGGTCCCTCAGTCTGCATTCAGCCAGTCAGATCAGCCAAGAAAATATGTTGCATGGACAGAGTCACCATTACGCTGAACCATGTTCCTTTAATGTTCTGGGCTTTTTCAGCCTGGTGTCTGTTCAGTGTTTCCTCTTCTCGTCTTCTCTTTCTTTAGGCAAGACCACTCTCAGGAAATCTGGACAAAGGTCAAAGAGAAACAAAAGAAAGTCAGTAACACGCAACTGATATAACAATCTCAGAAAAAACATTCATGGATTGCAGGTATAAATCCTGCTTAATCCCAGTTAATGTGCTTGTCTTTCGGCCGGTTTAAAATGCATTAATTAAAATGAGACAATGATATTCAGCTCTACAAGGGGAAGGGCACATAATTGGTCGACATTTGACAGCTCTGCTGCAGTTTAACATCCTCCCAATTAGGCTCAGACCCTGACATTCAGAGCGCAGCAGCCATGTTTCTCAGCTTCCATTAGCTAAGCTCTGCCTTTCCCTCAAATTCATGACAAGATGTGTGCTAATTATCTGCACACCTGCATTACCCGTTCACACAGCTACACAACACTCATTTGACAGGTGCTTAGGTAGAAAGACACTGACTTTTAATAACTAGAGATGTGACTGCAGATGAACCGCCATGAAATTTGGTGCTCATACTCTTTCCACACAGTGCCGCCATGCTTTTTAGAGCATTTATCTTGGATGGACTGTCATTAATTTAGACATTAGGCAAACAACACGGATGAGCCATTTCCTGTTAAATAAGCATAGTTTTCAAAGTTTATCCAATTATTTTGAACCTGCTAAGAAGCAAATGTGTGTGTAATGGATGTGTTTTTGACTCTCTAAAGGACAGTGATAATCTGCTATTACTTGTTTAATGTTTTTATTACACACAGGTGGAACTGTAAGGATCAGAGAGAGGATGCCTGGTGTCCTTCTATTTTCATTTTAAGTGTGGATGTTTGCCAGGACATCATGCCAAAGACTGATCTGGTTTCAGTTGTTTGATTGTTACACATCCTTTGAATAAATATCCTGGTGCATCTGAATATGTGTAATCATGTTTTTTATGGGAAATGTTGTGGTTGTGCTGAAGCCTAAAGTCTGACAACCTCAATGGCATTTTTATAGATTTGATTTTTATACACAGACACACAGCCATGCCATTAGTAGCAATTTGGGGACACAGAATAGGTGGAGCTGTGAATGGAACCACTAACCCTGTGACTGATGGCTGTACCACCTGAACTACAGCAGTCCTGACTATGATAAATGATCCACAGGGAGCAGTGAAAATGCCACTTCGTCCTGTCTGTGGAAATGCTAAGTGGCTGTGATTTCTTATAATGTGTCTGCAAAGACATCATAGAAATGACTTGCTGTTAATGAACACACTGGTAGACAATATTCTCTGTCTATCAAAAAAACTGCTGAGAATCATTTGCACCAAAATCATCCTCCTCCCACACTGTCAATAAAACCAAGCATGAAGATCAGAAACTCTGTGCAGGGTGACGTGAGGCGCACAGCGAAAGGACAGAATTCTGCGAGCGTTTGTGCAAATGAAGTTGGGAAATAAAAATTGAATGCAGTGGAGAAATCTGCATAAGACGGCACCAGCCTTCTTCAGTCCTTATTCATTACAGCTGCTTTCATCCTCCGCCTTTCTTCTCTCGTCTCTTCCCTTCACTTTACATGAATTAGCACTAATGAACCGGCAGACATCACTGCAGCTTCATTTGCAGCCAAAGGCACATCGTGACATCAGTTATTACAGCATCTTTAGCTGAGCTCCAACTGCACCATAGCCCATAAGGAGAGTTCCCTTCACCTGTAGGACATGAGGGGGGGGGGGGCTTTAACACAGGAAGTACCTTTAATTTTAACAATTTATGATGATGATACATACTCTCAGCCAATCACTTCTTAATTTTCCTCATGAAACAAAACTAACCTGTTTGAGAGAAAAAAGGCAAACTGTACACCTGACTGTCGGTCAACATCTCTGAAGTGAAACTAATATTTATCCAAGCTTCTCTCATGTTACAGCTGGACTGTGTGCAGCACTGTGAGTGTCTGTGTGTGTTGCTGTAGGTGTGGTGTCCTGACGCAGCCCTCCCTGAGTACACACATCACACATACCCACTCCCGCTCACTCTGCCTTGAGTAAATATGAGCATGGAGGCAGTAAAACTTTGGCATCTGATGGAGGAAACACAGTCACCACTCGGCTCTGCACTAATAACATCGCACGGAGGAAAGCACAGTGACTCACTGCTTTCTCAAGCCACACTGGGGCTTTTCATCGTTTTTTACCATTCACATTTCCGACAACAAGTCTATGCTTTCTCAGGGACATCTGGCTGCAAAAAGCCACACTGTGGTCTTCGGGGTGTTTTGTGACATTTTACCAGACATCAGCCTGGTGTTTTCTGCAGGTGGTCAGGATTATAGACAGCACAATCAATCTGCCAGTTAAAGACTAGAGAGCTGTGAGCCGCTGGGCTCCATTTGGCAGAAAAGCAAAATAGACATGGGGGATGAATGAACATGGAATAAACATGGACTCATCAATCAGTGGCTGAACAGGAGAAACACAACTGTCAAGTCAGAACAGTCTCAGTCTTTGAATACTTTCATGTCAGTTCTGAACAGACGTTATTTCTGAGGGGTGATTTATAAGATAATGTCCAAGAGTTTAAATCGAGGCATCTGAACTCGAGGTGTTTTTTTTTTAAGACGTTTCGCCACTCCTCCAAGTGGCTTCTTCAGTTGTCTCAATTTAAACTATTGGACATGACTATGACCTGGATGAAGGAGAGCATCCACAGACAGATAAGACAATGGTTTAACATAGGATATAATATAGAGTACACTAACAGTTCAGACAGTGATCGTGTTCATTGCAAATGTGAGAGATTTTCTTAAAACCTTCCATAAAAAACACCATTCAAAGCTACAACCTGTGAGATGCTGCTGCCACAACACAACACAACACTCAAAGCTCACCTCTCAAACTAAAAGAAAAGTGTAGGAGGAAACTTTATGTCAATAAGTTCCCTCCTCAAGGAAAACACTCAGTTATATACAGTTTTAAGGGAACGTCAGCACAAGAAGAATTATGTTATTGTATCTTACCTTCAGATATTTCCACAGGGTCCATGTGTGTGCTTCACACACCTGGCAATGCTTAGCTTTAGATTTTTTCTTTGTTGTCACCAAATGCCCCTAAAGACCAAAACCAATAACAGACTAATCCTCTGAGTCGTAAAAGTGTTCCTGTGTCGGCGAGCACCAGTGTTTTTGATTTAAAACATCTCAATGAGTCACTGTGTGATATTATTTTGATCAACACTGTACATAAAAGTTTATGTAAACAATCCTCCATTTTTGTAACAGCATGTTATGTTTTTTTAAATAAGCAGCACACATGGAGTGTGATATTTATCCTTTAAGCAACTGGAACTGTTTTGAGAGATCTCCAGGGGAAGTCTAAAACGTTGCAGACACGCCACTCATCATTATTTTTTTTATAATCTTTGTTTTTTTCCCCACTGGCCACATTGTTTGTGCTGCTGGGATTAAAACAACAAACATCTGTTCTCTCCAGGTGTTTGCTGCAAAAGTGTTTGAACTAGCCTTCTATAATATGCCGTAAGACTTAAATAATACAATATATGAGAGTATGCACCTCCACATCAAGACCAATTCACAAAACACAGCGAGGGGTGGCCGTTTCCTTTCATGCTAAATAACTGATTGGTTGTGACCAAAAAATTGTTGTATCACAATAAAGCAAAAGTTCACACGATTACATATGAAGCAGTCAAACTGATGTAGGAAAACTAATTTTATCCATGGCCCTGATCACATGATGTTTAGCCTACCCTGCTGTTTTTCTGCTTTAAGTTCAGGAGTTTGGTTTCTTTCCATGCTTGTGATTTTAGTTTTCTGACCGCTGACTGTCAGTAAGGAATTCTACCACCTCCTGACAGAGATTCATTTATCCTCCCCAGCTTGGCCTTATTTTTCAGCTTCCTGCACAGATCCTCACACAGTTCACACAGTTCCTCTGCAGCCACGAAGCAGAATCTCCTCCATTCAAAAGCACCTATCACACACCTCTGTGGCTAAAGTGGGCTGACCGAGGTCGAGGGAACACTATGTGATATGTGGTGAGTTTTTTCATGCTTTGAAATAACTAAAAACTCCGCCTTCAGCTTCAACTTCAACTTCAGCAGCTCAGCTCTTTGGCCCTGAGATCAGGTTTGTCTTAAAGATAGAAAGCAGCACCTTCACTTTGCATCAGCATATTCTGCTCCTCCTGGCAGCCTGCTGTTATTCTAGATAACTTCCCCGGGGTCTGAGTTCAAAAGAATTTAAAATACAATGTTATCAGATGTGTGTATGAGGAATTATTAATAATTTATACTGTTCCGTTTATTAGACAACAGCTGCATTAGTTAACCATCATTAGCTGTGTTTTAATGTGTATGCCCCCCCCCCCACCTACCCCCACCTGTGGTAATTCACAGGAAACTGAATCATATAATGTCACATTGACATCAGTGGGCAGTAATGACGAATGGCGGAGAACATCTCGGATGACCATTAAACAGCAGGTTCCCTCTGCTCAGCCACAGACCTCTTTCTGCCTGCTGCACCCAGACACCACAGGGGTTTATATGCTGCGCACACACACACAATAGCATACTCCCTTTAAGTGTAGGAAACATTAATTATTTATAATTAATTATTATAATAGCATACCTCACAGCTGCTCACACTGACGTACAGAGGCATTTGCCATAGTATCTCTATAACCTCTCTGTAGTTAACAGAGACACCATACCTGTTCTTCACACATGTTTAATCACTACCACACACACTTGGCACATATGACATAGAGTTATATTTATGGCTTATTTGCACTGCATATGCTAACATCTAAATCACAATGACAATAGGGAGGCCCTATTATATTGCACCAGTCAACAACAATAAGTCTTGCATAAGAGAAGGTCTCCTTCAAGGTAATCACACTCATAAATAATTTATATAGTGATACAAGTCAATAAACTGTCTGTTTGTCCTCCTTGTTACCAAACTTACTGACCAGCGATTCATTAATGTTGAATTTTCAACTGCAAACATGAACACACCATCAGCAGCTACTGAGAGAAATGTGGTCATGTGGGGAAAATAATATCCCATAGAAAATGTTGACTTTTTCAACACATGTAATCAAGAAATAAATAATAAGCACACATGGCTACATTTACACTGGATGGCCAGAATGGCACATCTAGTGGTATGGCAATACATCATCTGCTCTGCAGAGATTTCGAAGACCCTTACAAACGGTTATAGATGTCATATATGACTGCCACTGGAGCAAAGTCAGCCCAAGATCAGACACTTTGATTAAAAGTCTCCAAGAACCCTAAACACAGATCACAGGATCTGCCGTTAACAGAAGTTAACCCAGTTTTGGAATGATGTGTGTGGATAGATAAATCAAAGACAGAATAGTTTGGCCTCAATAACAGTTGACATAATTGGCACACACCAAAGAAGAAGAAGCTGTGAAGCATAGTGGTGGACATGTTTAAGAGTGCTTTGCTGCCTCAGGGACTGGGCAGCTTGCAGCGAATGATTTAACAATAAAAACTGCATCATATAAAAAAAGCTTGAAAAAAAAGTCTGACCATCTGAAGCATTCACAGACCTTTCAACAAAATAATGATCTGAACCCGGCAAGCAAATCCACCAAGGAATGGCTCCAACAAGGAGAAATGGCCTATCAAAGATTTATAACCACCTCTTAATCTTTTTTTAACAACTGAAGCAGATGGTTGAAACTTTTCTATTGGTTGTGTTTCTATTCAGTTAGCCCAGATTTAATATGGAATGTTTAGCTTGATAATCATTTATTTACTTATTGGTAATATTTTCTTTTAAAAATGCAGTTAATTGAAAACATTGCTCTTGTTCTCTCCTACACACTGATGAGAAATGAACTGGTGTATCTTGGAAACAGCAGTATCCACAAACAAACTGCTCCATAACTTGAATAACTCACTAACACAGCACAACAATTAAGCTTATAACAGTCCAGTCACTGCATGCACAGGGACAGACACGGCACCTGCCTCATACATACACACAGGCACACTGCACTGTTCATCCACACACATCGACATCACTCCCTCACTCAGTTAATCTTATACCCCATGTGCACACATTCATATCTACTCACTCCTCTTTTTAGGTACCAGTTCCTACACGAACCCCAAAGTTTCCTAGTGCTAGTGCAGGTGATACAGACGTGCTGCAATCTATTGTGAGTTAATGATGGAAATACAGTTTGGATGCTGAAAAACTCCTAACCCCAACTCGAACACAAGCAGTAAAACCTGGCAAAAACATCAAAACCACTAAAGCTTCGAGTCGACAATAACATCCCGTTATCTTTCAGGGTGAGAAGTACAAAGCTCTGATAGACTTCTGCAGATACAGACCAGAGTCAGGCCAGTCTAATTTATAATGCACTTTATAATAGAGTTAACAGTTGGAGTCCTTCCCTTGACAAAGAGCTGAATACATGTTCAGAATGGTTTCCAGCTCGCCCAGCTTATCTAAAGGAAATGAAGCAAATAAGATTTGTCCTGCTATCTCAGCTGTGCATCTGCCTGCATGTAATCCACTTCCTGCGATCGGATGTGGACCTGTGTTCACAGCATGCTGGAATCAATAGGTAGTCATCGTCTCTGCAGACACTGGAGTGGATTCTGTGTTTGGATAGAGGGAAAAAAAATCACACATTCGATGATACATGACGTGTTTGTGGAAAGAGTGGAAAGTATCCCTGCCTTCCATTTAACTTCTCCGACTGCATCTCACACACAGCTCAGGGCAGATAACATGTCTGCACCACTGCAGTGCACTAATGACCCTCTGTCTCAGCCTGGAGACCTGTCAGTCATACGGTTCATGTCACTGCCAATCAGCGAGGCGCGGCTGTCACCGTGAGATGCCGTCACTCTGAACCCTCTGCATGTCAATAAGTGATGAAACACAGCCCATCAGCGTTTGTCAATCAGAATCCAATTTCAAACCTTAATTACTTGGTTGGCTCAAAGGTAATGAAGCGGCATTAGACAGAGATATGAATAACTCTCCTCTGTCAATCCTGACACTTTGCCTAGCAGTGACTAGCACCCTCTCCTCGGCAGATTTGGCCTTTTGTCTCTGATTATGAGCCCACTGGGAGGAAAGAGATGCCAGATTGCAGCAGAAAGAAAGAAAGCAGAAGAGCAGCCAACCCCTGAGATCAAATTTCATAATTGGCCAGCTACACATTGTTATGCTTGGGCTGAGGATGAGTGTGAGCGCAGGAAAAGAATGACGACTTCGTAAAGTGTATTTGAAGCGACAGAGTTCACAGTCAGCCACACTGAGAGCCTACCGTCATGGTGAGAGAAAAACATCACTCACATTCTGACAGTGTCTCCTCAAAGGCATTCGAGACTTTGTACTGATTTGTATGAATAAACTTTGACAGAAGCAGCTGTGCGAGGCTAAAAAGAGACTGAAGTTTAAACCCAGAGACTGAGGTTTACTGTCTGTCTGTCCGCTGCTTGTCAATCACTATGTGAAGAGACCATGATAGTTGGAGTCTGATTGTTTTAGAAAGCTGTTGCAAAAAAGCCAGTATGTTTCAAATAAGGTGCTTCTTGTCTAAACCCTCCATCCAGTAACCTTCCAGAGTCAGGACAGTAAGCTCAGCTGTCTCCAAAAAAAATCCTTCATGACTGGCCACGTGTGTGGAAGCCAAAAAACAGCAGGATGTAAACATTTCCCTGTTCTCACTCTGTGCAATTTCCTGTGTACTGGGTGTGATATCAGAACTGACGTTGGGCTGTCAGTGTGTCCTACAGCAGTGGTGTGAATTGGACATGTCTTCTACTGCGTTTCAGCCGATGGAGCATGTTGAATCGTCAACAGAGCGAGTCAGTGGTGCAGTACATTCAAAAGAAAATTTATTGACCTAATACATGTGATGTGAGCCACAGTCCACATTGCTCTAGTTCTGTGATGTCCATTGGGTTTGTTTGGGCCTTAACGAACGTCTCCAAAAATGTCTGAATATTAAGCGTAGCAGCCTCTGAATGTGACCACAGTGGGAAGAGCTACAGACACTGATATATGCCAACTTCATTATTCCAACTGGTTTCCTCCACAGCTAACCTTGCAGTCACTCCAGATAAATGTCTTAAAGGCTCCTTTGAAAATGTGCCCTGTCACTTCCATTTGATTGACTATTATATCTTCCCTATAAACACCTTGGCCTTCAGACAGGGTCCAATATCAATTTGTTGTTTGTTTCAAACATCAGAGCATTCATGTAGCTGAGGCCTGCTAATTCTGACTGATGAAAGGTTTTACATGCTGCTTTCTATGTTCTTAAAAGCACCTTGTTTAAATCAAACTGAATACTCCAGGCCTTCTGGAGTCTACGTGCCTTACATGTAGATTTACATTTTGTTTCACTTTGTTGCTTCGCTCTACCTTTTTATCGCACACATTTTCTGTATTCAGTAGTTCTTTTTCTCCAGTCCCTGCGCACTTTTTAAGTTTTCTCCTTCTTAGGTAGCGCCTATTGTCCTTAATTACTGCGTCTCAGAGATGTTTTCTCAGGATACAGGCTTCTATTTTTTCAGGCAATTCCTCCCGAGCCGTGACTAACATTTAAAATGCTGCTTACAGCCATGGAGCACACATGTCACAGCCACTGTAACATTACAACTCCCAGTGGAGCCGTCCTCAGTAATGACCTATCAAGCCTGCAGGCCCCTGCAGTTCCCTGCCGTCCTCAATGGAGCAGAAAATAGGAAAAACAAACCCGCATAGTCAGAGACTCCTAAAACCTTATCTGGACACCCCCCCTTTACCCCCACCCCTCAGCTATCCTCGCTTTTACTCCCCACACTCATCCATCCACCTTGTTCACCTTCACTGTGAACTGGCGGGCATCATTCTTATCTCAGTGCTGCTTGTTGTCCTTGCATTGATGGGTTGTTTGTGTCATTTCTCCCGCTAATTAAGAGGAAAGGGCAGCGTGGGCTCAGGAAAACGGCTGCTACTGCTCCAAACAAACTAAAGTGCAGAGCTGGAGACAGAAACTGGATGACTGTGTGTTGCACCATTGAGTGTGACTGATGAAATAAAACAGTAAAATCTCAGCTATAAAACAGTAACACCAGATGCTCAGCCAATACTCTGCACATGTTAATTTCTCTGACCTTGAAAGTCAGAGTATAACTTGTGAAAGGAATACAAAATAGGCCAAAAAAGAAGACATTTCTTTGTCTCTACAGTAATGTTAACACGGACGAATAAGGATAATGTTTTCCTTAATACGTTCTAAATGTTAATGGCGGCTGTAAATGAAAATAGGCTTATTATTTAATGCTGCATTACAGAACCGCATGTTAAAAATAACCCAAAATGCAGCAACATCACTGAAATTAAAAAGCAAAAGGACATGTTTCTGAGCTGAGTGTGAAGCCCAAACAGGATCTATCCTTTCATAATAATGCAAAAATAACAACAAGACATCAAAACAAACAAAAAACACCTGATACCAGATCATGCTGATTTTACAGGTATTACATCTTCATGTTCCCATCTTATTGTAGAGCATTTGACTCACTTCAGAGTGTGCTCCTAATTCAGATGTCTGATTTGTTCCATGTGGGATTACATTGAATTGCAGCAGCAGCATCGTCTCACAGACAGTTTCTGTGGTTGGTGACACAGATGACACACAGGTGAAAGTATCGATGTCCATGTGTCCCTCAGACACTTATAGTAACAAATGTCAACTGTTAAGGTATTGATCCACACAAAAAATAAGAAATGAAAAATGTGGCTCTAGAGGGAACAGAGGCAATGGATAAGGTGCCAAAACTGCCATGTAATTTGTGGAGGTCTGCCACTACCTTTGCTGGTACAACTTGTCTTTAAAAAGAAAGAAAAATATCCAGAGGTGCTGGAAAATTCCAGACAGACACATGTAGAATACACGTATGTTCCTGCAGGTGCAAGTCTACTTTGCATGTGTGGGGAATCGTCCTCGTTTTGGACTTGAGAACAGTATAATCACAATCTCTGTGATATCCATCAGGACTATAATCCTGACCTCACTCTGACCCTGCCTGTGGAGAAAATGAGCACTAAAACCAGACCGTGCTGTCATCTATAAATAAGATATCAAGTTATTTCATTTGGATCAAAGGGTATGATCCACCACCATATGCTAGTTTTGCTGAAAAGCATCACCAGTGCACAGGCTTCAGCCTTGGTAGTCTGAACTGTATTAACAAACCACATCTAAAGACCCTGCAGCGCCACAACCTCTGCATGAACCCAGTGATGCTAACAAAGGAAGATAATTTTGTAAAGACCCTTTAAAATACCCCAGACCTTTGACACAAATCAAACCACAGATCCACTTCATCTACATTACCTGCCAGCTTATTTGGATCTTAATTTGATTAATCACACAGACAATAGGTGCTTCGGTGCAGCCAATGGGAGACCCCGAAGACAAGCGGTGACCTTTGCTCCTTCAGTCTTCAGCATAATCAGCCCATCTCATGTCTGCAGGGTGAAACGGGCTAAATTTATTCCAGAGTCCAGATTTGAAGCCAGTCTGCTTTCTGTTCCACGGCTATGATGTTTAGACTCATGAGAGAAACTGTTAGATTCAGGAAACCTGTTTGCTGGCTAAACATAACACAAAATAACCTCATGTAAAATAAGATCAAAAAACATTAGGTGCTTTATAACAAGCACCTTTCATGAAACCCTCAGAGTGAAATCACATTTTCTTTTTGTCAGCGTGTTGCGTGCTGCACTGTATGAGCATTTAAAAAACAAGAGATGAGAGCTCTTTAGATTGAGGTGGGATTTTATTAACCCAGTTTCAGATGTGGCTGCTGCTTCTTCACAGAGGGGGAGAGAGGGGGGGAGGGAAAGAGAGAGAGATGTCTGGGTTAAAACAGCTCCTTCCACTTTCACTAACATGGCTGAATATTTCATAACACACAGCACTCTGCACTGTACTTTTCAAGACACTACAGACTAATGGAGAGAAACCTCTGAATGTGTTTTGAGAGCAGAGGTAGCATTAATCAGTGTAACAACTCAACAGCATGTGTAATTTAGCAAATGCTAATGGATTAGCCCTGTTCCATTTCTGTTTTATTACAGTGTATGTTCCTTTATTACTGTGGCCGGTACATCCTGGAGACAGACGCACAGTGAAACTCAGCGCTGGCTGAGCCTCCAGGACAGATCGATGAATAAAGATCTTTCAGCAAAGACAAACCACTGTTTCAGACAGACAGGAGGGCCTTGAAACCTCCAGGTTTTGAGCTAGATTTCAGGGTTTTCTCATCCTTTGTTTCTCTTCTCACATGTCAGTTTGCTGGGGGTTATGTTTTGGCAAGTAAATTCTATGACAATCATTAATCTGAAACGAAACAAAAACACATTCAGCATTCCAGATATCTGGGGAATTAATCTGTAAACTAATCAGCATGCAGCAAAATATTTTAGAGCACAACCCTCTGACAGAAAGGGCATCCAGATCTGCTTCAACCCAACCAGAGGCAATTACCAAATTCTCAAACAGAAGAGGTCTCCAGAAAGTTCACGGATGCTTCAACAGCTTACAATTAGCAGAATTTTTTTTAAACCACAAACAAGTTCATGGCACCTAATTGTGCTTTACAGAAAAATGAACATGAGCTATGTTGTTAAACATTCTTTCACATGGTGTCACAGAAAGGCAACAAGTACATTTATTTTCTAATATAAATACCTGACACTTACTGTCATTATTCAGTCTCTCAAAAATGCATACTTATTACTTTGGTATCATTTTTCAAGGATTCTAATTAATCCAACATCATAACAAAACATACAAGACAATGCTATCAGAGTTCTATTTGTTATTAATGAATCTTATATAATTAGATAGCTAGTTTTATGATGAGGTCCCATTAAGCCAATAAAATAAGTGTAAGGACATGGCCTATGTGTGCTGTGCAGAATACAGGATGACTGCAAGACACCAGAGAAGGAAAACTAATAAAGTATATGTCTTAGCAGGAAAAAAAAAGATCTCAGCGTTCACTGTAACCAAACAGCAAATATGGACTTTGTCCTTTATAGCAAATAGAGGTGAGGCTTCAGCTTAAACTGGTGATTAATGTGCAAGAAAATGTACACATTCCAATCCAGCAGTCTCTGTCTGTACTGACATCATAAAGTCAGTGACCTCGATTGATAACAGTTCCTGGTTCGACTTGATTAAGAACAAAACCTCGTCTATACCTCGATAACAACCATGAGTTCAGTAGCAGACAATATGCATTCCTAGAATTTTATGGAAAATACACTGGTTACTTGTAGATGGTGGAGTAATAGGTAAGAGGTTTGATTGCATCGCATTAAAAAAAGCTAAAACAGCTGGCAGGTGCGTTTAGACTGGGGGAATGGTAAACACATTACCTGAGCTTAGCCAAAAAGATACAATCAAAAAATATATAACAAGTGAAACTGATAACAATTTAATTAATTACAAACTCATTAATGTCATTATTACATTTCTACATGTACGACTTAACAATAAATCCAGTTAAAATCTGTGTTTGACGTGCACTGTGGTGTGTTGACTTTTCCACACAGCACATCCTGGTCACCATGTTCGAAATAATCCTACAGCAAAGATGATGTCATTTTGAATAATTTGAACGTGTGTGTGCATCCAAACTATGTTTAGCCTGAAGTGTCCCATCATCCCACTGCAGCCCGCAGCGGTTCAGTTCAACCCACAGAGGAATGTGTCCACACACACACACACACACACTGGAGGCTCAGGGAGGGCGACAGCGAAGCCTCACTCCCTGACTATCAATCTATAACTCAACTGGAGCATTTCTTTCAGGCACTGCCTCTAAATTACATTTCTGCTTTTGAGATATTTTTTTCTCCCTCCTCACATCTGCAGGCTTGTTGTGTGAATAGGTTTCCTAATTCCCTCACTGCTACCGTGATTGAATAGGGAGACGATGTATCTCTGAGGCCACATGGGGCTATATAGGCTGCATACCAAACGGACACTAAGCACGAGCTGGAAAGCTATGGATGAGGGGAGCGGTGGTGAGTGAGGGAAACCCCATTCAACACCACAATACAGGGCTCAGGGGTAATACAGTAGAGCAGCATGCACAGCCATCAGCAGAGTTAATCTGTATATAATCACGTGTTAACAAGGTAATACTGAATGTAGCTCATGAGAGACAAAGAGGCTAACTACAGTGCTCTATATCAAAGAACAGAGATACATAGAGGGTTAAAGCTATAGGCAGAGAGCCCCGTACACAGCAGACACACATGTATTGTGTATGTATTTTTAGGCCAATTATTTTGCTCAAAATAAAATGCAGAATAAGCTAATACAGATGTTAATCTGTGCTGGAGCATTAGCACGGTGGCTAATTGCCATGAAATAATGTGAGAATACTCCCAACACTTAGATAAAAGGGCTGAATGGGAATCAACAGACTCATGGTATGCCACATTAATACAGGAAGTGACTCTTAGGTCTCCTTCCTCTCTTCACACATTCTATATGTGTCTTGTATACAAACCTCTTCATCATTAGAGGCTTTAAATCCCACAGAGGGTAAGATTTCTTCTTCTTCTTCAGAAGCTCCACCTCTTTCATCTTTAACCATAACTGGATCTGATGTCTCTCATCGAAGCTGAGTGGCACAATAGTAACAGCAGCACCACCTACTTTAAGATGTCTACTTTGCCTTTTCTGCTGTTGTTCCCTCTTCAGCTCAGTTTTATGGTTAACATGCCCCCTTATGGAATTCTATACAATAATGTTTTTTCTGGTTGATACCAAAAAGTCAATTTTTTAAGATTCTGTGGGACCTCAGCCTGGGCTGCAGCCTACAGTGATGAATGTATGTGCACACGCACGCACACACAGAAGCGCACAGCCTTGCCAGATCTTGGAGACGCAGACCTCTAATGCTGTGTGACTGCACTCCCCAGGGATTCTTTCTGCTCTGCTGGAGGAGCTCTGCTGCCTGTGTGTACAGAAAGCAGGGAATCCCTGCATTTGCTGGCTTCTCTCCTGCCTCGTTCCCCCATTTGCTCCCCCTCCAGCCTCCAGTGTACGTGTGCTGTATAAAGGCTTGGGTATTATTAGGGAGGCACTCTCCCTGTGACAGTGATGAAACAGCTTCAGCAGATACCGCATCTATTGCTTATAGGAACCAAATGAACCAATTTAGAGAAGCGTCACTATGAAAAATTACAATAAGGCAGGGTATCTGACACAGCAATACTTGTTCTGCATGGAAAATAACAGCAGTGTAACATTTGTCTGGGGTATAAAAATATTTCTGTTTGGACCTCCACTTACAGCACAAAGCTTCACAATCAAACTAGTCTAATATATTAGCTTAATAACTATACTTTTATTCATTATCTGAATGATTTTGTTTTAATTTACAGTTTAAATTCCCTATAACTGCTTGAAGGACAAAAACAATGGCCAGATTTTGTCAAAGTAGCCATTTTAGCCATCAGCCAGGTGCTCTGACAGGTCTAACAGCCGCTCACAGGAAACTCGGATCGACCATCCCATTTTCACACTGGCTGCCAAGTCTATGCCAGCTCAAGCAATTGTACTAATGTTTCTGTTTTTTCCTCTTTTTCTGAATGTATTCTGTGAATCATTTTTCACACTTTTTGATGTAGAGGGGAAACAACTGGTCCGTGTTTATCTGACGTTTGTGGCTGCTGCCCAAAGATTTATTTACACTTCGTACAATATGAATGAACGGGAGCTACATCGGTTACCAGGACAATCTGGGAAGTCTTCATTGAAAAGAGTTTTTGAAAAGGCAATAAAAAATGTTTGGCAGGTGACTGGTGGAAACATCTGCCAGCAAACAACCCACAGACTGCAGAGAACGTAGATCAGTGATATCAGCCTATGGCAGGATGCAGGAGGTATATGAGGTACATAAGTAATTCATTTGCTGATACCTTATTTATCCCCAGAAAATGCAATAATTTCTTAAGATTCATAAACGAAGTTGTTAATTAAACATTAAGCTGTAAATAATCCAGTTCTGAGCTCTTGGGCAGGAAAAAACAAACAACATGGAGACATCCACTTGATACTTTCTGACATTTAATAGATCAAATAAAAAATATATATATATTCCTTTAAGTCATTATTAATGACTTATATTCCCTAGCTCATGCCACAAGTGGATGTAAAAAAAAAACACTAACCAGGCATCCAACTCTGAAATAATGTATAATGTGAAGAAAAAGCCTCCTCTGAACAGGAATGAGGTCAGCCTGTTTCCTCACCAGTGTACTGGTTATCTGAAGACTGTGTCAGATAACCAGAGGAGCCTGCAGACAGTCAGCAGCATCCTATAAGACCACTGGCTGTCCGCCTGTCACCTCCTTCAGTTAACGTCCCTGAAGGGCTTCTGGGATATCCTGGTGACTCCACAGACAAGGTCATTATAAGCTGAGAGGCTTACACCTGTTTTAGGCACAAAGTGCTCCCTGCAGCTCAGATGTCTCACCAGACACAGCTGATCATTTCATCTAACCTGCCTACATCCAAGTTTCTATCAGACAAGTTCATCAGTGCAACACGCTCTCAGCAGATCATTGAATTCACGTGCAGGTGGATGCAACGTCGAAACCAGCGGAGGCACCAAGGGACCAGAAAGGGGGCTTTTTGCTGCATTGCACCTGCACATACGCGCCTAACTTTACATGAGAAGTGGGCTGTCTGGTCCCACTGAGGAGCCGCTCGGTCCTCCGAGGTCGTGGTCGTGATGGTGGGCAGGCAGCCACCTCTGCCTCCAAACAAAACAAACCACTCAAAAACATCAGGAACTGCAAACAAGCGGCGGCGTCTGACCATATGTGCCATATGCCAGAGGTAACGCAGTGATGTGTGGTGTCCCGGAGTGCTGCCGGCTGACCCGCGGAACGGTGGCTTACCTGGCGGCTGCAAACAGCGGGGAGGCACCGGCACCGTGAGCGGGAGGAGGCGGCGGAGTCAGCCCGGGGATCATGAACCGAGCGTAAGGGTGTCGGTGCAGCTCAGCACCGTCTGAAGGCTGAGATCCACAGCCAGGGTGTTCCCGACAGGAGGGGGCGTGGCGTGTGCGTGTGTGTGTGAGAGAGAGGGAGGCACGCAACCCTCACAAATAGGCTTATTTTGACAATGCGACAGTTGTTTGGTGCTTATTGTTGGTATGAAATAAACTTAATGAGCCGATTAGAGGAGCCTTCCGTCCATTGGAGCAGACCACACCGCAGTGCTGAGCTCCGCACAGGTCCAGGGAAACTCCCTATAGCCACTGATAGTACATTATGTATTATGGATTTCCCCACTCACATCCTCAGGGAGTCTAATGGCTGCAGGAGCTGCCAGCTGTTGAGTGACTGTTTGTTTAATAGTCTGGAGGTAAAACTGGGCCGGTCAACCCCACACCTAAAACATTGCCTATTAAAAATATATAAATGTATTATGTCACAGTTATTTAGCCTGTATTTAAAATGTTTATTTAGTACAAACACTTACTTGATATATTGTTCTTATTTACCTGCATGTGTATGTCACATTTAACTATTTGTACAAGGTACAAGTTACTACACCAAAACAGAATCTATGTCAACACCTGTGGACTACTTCAGACCTACAGGCCTGCTTGGACAAGACTCTTAGCCCCGGCTGTTTGGTCTTTGCCAAAATGCCACTTTTAGTCGAGCACAACAACATAAATAAAAACTAAAGCAACCGAAAAGGAGAACAGGCTCCAAGCTACTACAGAAAATGATCAGAAACTGATGACAAAACACTCAAAATGATCCTAAAGCAACTGTAAAATATTCTAAAAGAAGCCTGCACCACAAACCCTCTGTGCACAAACCATATGATAATGTCATGTCCCGGGTTATATTGGATTTATCAGTGAGGGACTCCCCTCACTGCAGACCGTGTCGTGGTTTTGCAGTGTGCGAGTCAGACCACAGGGAGGCGATATAATAAAAAAACACTCAGCCGATCCTGGAGGCGAAGGCCTGTCTTTGCTGAGCTCTTCGCCTCCGAACAGGAAGTAAAAAATAACAACAAACGGCTGCTGATCACAAAGACGACAGGCGGTGCTGTCTGCGACAGTGAGGATGGAGGAGTACTCTGGAGACGATGTAAAGTTATTTTAATTACGTTACATGCACCAAAGAGTCTGAAATCAGCACTTTAAAGCTGCGTCATGTAGTTAAATCTGCTACCCGCTAGCTTAACAAGCTAACGCTGTTAGCTCTGTCCGTTAGCTGACTAGCGGTTTTTCCTCCAGGGTGTGGTCAGCAATCTGGTTAAACCACAATTTATTTTATTAACAGTTGGATAAATGCTCTGTTGTTGTGCTAGGCAGCATTCAGTGGATGGACTGGGTCAGTGAATGAATTGACAAGTCACTCGTGTATCTATTATGATAAAACTGTACTAATAGTAGTGCATTACTTCTTCAAAAGATCGTACGATGTGCTAACGTAAGGTATACTCGTGTATTACGATTGTTGTGATTGCAGCTGTCCACTTATCGCCTAAATAAAGTTATTCAGCTATATGTCATCATCAGGGTGAATGAATCCATTTATTTTTCTAATTAAAAATGATCCTGCAGGTTCTCTTCAATGCTGACGACACCAGCACCTCAGTGAAAGAGGTACGATTTCATCCCTGGAAACATTAATAATGAATTGCATCTCAGTGGAATGAGTGTACATGACTTCATCTTTGTTGCTTTGTCTCAGTGTATTGAAGGTGTCATTGGTGGAACGGACTACAACCAGAGTAAAGTGAACCAGTGGACGGCCAGTATAGTGGAGCATTCACTCACACACCTGGTGAAACAAGGACGGCCGTACAAATACATAGGTGAGCTGTTTAAGCCCGTCAGCACGTTCTGTTGGGTGTGCATTGAGTGTGTGCTGTGAACATGTGTAAGACTGGGCTCTGATGTGTTGCAGTGAACTGTACCATCATGCAGAAGAGCGGCGCTGGACTCCACACAGCCAACTCCTGCTACTGGGACACCTCCACTGACGGTGAGTGATCACTAACAACAACCTGTTGATTAATGTATGAGTTTTCTTTGTTTTGACTTCTCTACCTGTGTGTTTCAGGAAGCTGCACCGTCAGGTGGGAGAACCGTACTATGTACTGTGTGGTCAGTGTGTTTGCTGTTGCCGTGGCACTGTGATGGCAGCACAAAACCATCTGAACACCATCATGTCTGGAGGCATGCTTAAAATGACAACTGGGCCAAGAGGCCCTGAAGATCCTCTGTGATGATACCCTGCAGGAGATGCTGGTGTGCCGGTAATTTATTTCTCCCCGCAGGCAGGAAAAATCGCTGTGGGACTCAGCATACACAGGCAGGAAACAAGCCTGAATGAATAATTTATAAACACACATTACACACACATATTCTGTGGTCAAGAAGTATAAGGTGTAGAGAAATGTCTTTACAAATTACTCATTACAACATTTTCATTATGTAATACCTGAGAGCAGGAGGTAAATGTTTGTGGTTTTGTGTAAAAAGGTTTATTAGCTGTATTGTTGAGACAGTAATACTTAGAAACTTGTTTATTATTTTGATTGATTAAACCCTATCACTAATGTCATTCCCATCAGCCTCAGTTGTACTTTGCTAATTAGCTCATTCTAATCATACTAGTGCTAGCCCTGTGCTGCTAGCAGGGCTGTTACTGTATTCCCTTTTATACATTCCAAAACAAACTGACTGAATTGTTGTTGTGTTAGTAATTTAAAAATGTCTTGTATCAGTAGTCAGCTGTCTGCTCGTGTCAAGTTTTTGTTAATGTTTCTAAAACAAATTGTTCTTGCTGTTTTAAAGGTCAACAGGAAAGTTTAATAAATGTATTATTTAAAACCTATCTAGTATAATCATTCATATGTATGTTTTGAGTTTGATTATTGATCTTCACAAACCAAAAAAATAAGTTTGGGATTTATTAAGCAAGTTACAGTTTGGGTTATTGTCCACTAGGGGTCAGCACAGGACAGTATGGGATGATCCGTTAAAGACAGTCCAGACAGTTCTCACATATAAATATAAATTTATTGTTAGGACTTAATCTTTTAAATGCTTTATGAGAATAGCTGATGTGTATAATATGTATTTTCATATTTATTTTGGCTTTAAAGGTTTTAAACAGGAGCATTCATGTGACTCGAGAGGCCACCAGACCTCTGTAGATACATTGCAAAAAGGAGTTAGTGCAAAAACAAACATTCTCTGTCTCACGCACACACACAAATATACATTAAAGGTTAGAAATAAGCAAAAACCTTTTTTTTCCTGTGCACTCTGGATATTTTTAGACATACAGACACAGATCTGATAGACACAACAGACATGTAAAGTATTTCACATCACCACAGCAGCTGCTGCTCATCGGTAAAACTAAAGTCACTTAAATCCTTTATGGTTTTTCTTTTTTTTGTAAACGTGCAAAAAACACCATGTGTGTAAAATGTCTGTGCTTTACAGTAATGTGTTTGGTGATTGAACAGCACAAGTACATCACAAAGCAGCACATATTGTCATAAAGCTATTAAGGGGTTAAAAAAAGCAGATTGCTTGCAGCCGGAAAAGTAGTGAAGAGGGGGGGGTGAGCCAAAACAAAAATGTGAACTCACCCCCTCCCCCCTAATCACACATGCATGCCTTCATGCCAAAAACAGACACTAAATACAATCACTTCAATGCATGGCTCCTTCTGTTCAGTAATGCAGCATATAAGTGGACACAGTCCCCAAACTAGTCATGGTGTGTTTTTATATTTGTATTATATGTGTCAAGGCTGCTGGATGAAAGGTTAGAATCGGGTGAGAAACCACCTCGGTGTGTTCACAGCCTGGAAAAACCTCCGGGTAAGGACACGTTGTCTTCATGTAGTTGAGGTGGATATATGTAAACTCAACAACTCAACTCAACATTGGGATCCATGTGGCACTTTAAAGGTTAATGATAACTGTCTCTGGATGGCACATCAACAAACTGAGGTGCTTTAAGCACTGCAGAAGACACTGTGGTTAATGTCACCATTGACACTGCCACCCATATTGTTCTCTGCCTCATTGGGAATGTCATAGATTGTGTCATTGAGCATGTCATATGTCGTGTCATTAGGCATGTCATCTGTGGAGTCGCTGGCCGTGTCGTGGATCTGGTTATTGGGCTCTTTATGTGCGGACGGTGGCTCCAGGATGGCCTCTCTCACCGGCCTGTCCTGAGGTGAGGCAGAGTCGCACATCAGGCAGAGAAGAGAGGAGCAGTTCCAAAGGCCCTGGGTCATGCTGGATGAGAAGAGCCTCCGACATGGATGACAGAACTGGTAGAAGACCAGCATGAAGAAGATGGCGATGGCGTAGGCTACCAGCAGCTGCAGCACCAGCAGAGGGGCACAGATGAACTGATAGAAGTCTGTCTTGTAGATGTACCACAGAAGAAGCAGCGAGGCGTTCTCCACGAAACGCAGCATGTAGTAAACGGCCATGCGATACCAGTTCTGGGACTTGTTGATGAGGTCAGGGTCGTTGAGCTTCACCTGCACGGCTGACCAGCAGAACATGTTGATGCCAGCATAGAGGAAGGTGAGCAGGCAAAGCACGATCGTGGTTCCCACCCTTGTCAGAGTCTTCTCTATATTCTCAGGGAAAGGTGAGTGGCTCTGCCAGAACAGGATCCAGGGGTAGAGGAAGAAAACCAAGAAGTTCAGCAGAACCACAGGCAGGACCCAGAGTTGTAGCACGGAGCTGAACAGAACCAGAACCACCACACGAGTAGCGATCTCAAAGCTTCTCCATAGAAAAATGCACACATATGCCATGGGCCGGACGTCCACTTCATAGTCGTCATACTTGATCTTAATAGCCAGGATGTTGCAGCGCAGTGCTCCGTATACAATGGACAGGAGGGAGATCACCATCAGCGTGCCTAAACACAAACAAGAGGAAAAGGTAAAGATACATTAAATAAAGGGCAAATTCACAGTTTTTTTTATTAAGTTAGCATGATAACACCACTAAATGGCTAATGCACACTGCCAAAGATAAGATACACTGGCAGCACAGGCTGAACAGATTTTTGGATGGTGTTTGTCACATTCTGGCAGTTTAATTAGAAGCATCATGACTAACAGCAGCGGAGAAAATAAGACCGAACATTTTGTATTTTGCCCTGTTTTAAAAAAAAGCAGATGTCCTAATTGGACTTTGTGTGAACCCCTTTGCTGATTCCCTCTCAGGAAAAGATGTACTGATTCCCACACACACACAGACACAGTCACAGCTTGACCCCAGATCTGCACCAATTGGCAGAGAGAATCACCATTTTCCATCGTCAATATCAGAGGCACTTACATAACACCACTTTGACTCATGAAAACACCATCCTCTCATTTCCAATATGGCACTTAGCTGATCAGCCCACATTGTAGTGGACTGGCGACAGACCGGCTCTCAGTGGAGTCGCACACACACACACACACACGCTCTCTCACCTCTTCCGATGGACACCCCTTGCTGTAGGACGCAGATGTAGAGCTGCAGGGTGAGCTGGGGGGCTGAGCCCAGGAAGGCCTGAATGACAGAGGTGCGGGCGAAGGCTGCTCTGTGTGTAAACAGTTTCCCCTCCGCCTGCCCCACCTGCCGCTCCACCTCCTCAGACTGACCCCCACGGGGCATCTGCTTCTTTCTGGTGATGCTGACGTAAGGCTCCTCCACACGGCCCACACTGCCATAGATACAGAACGCCTCCAGACACCTAAAACAGTAGGAATGCAGAGATCATGAAAAGCTGCATCCGTTACTGTCTTTTAGAGGCAGAGAGCTTTAATATGGATTATTTAGTCTTTTATTTTTTACTGCCTGTTATTGGAATCGCTATTAGCTAGTAAGTAAATAGAGTTTATCCTCACACACATTCAAACACAACTGAAAAAACACCTGCTTGGAGCATGACTGCTTGACATAGCTATGTTTGCAGATATAAGGTTGTAGGTATTTACCACTGGACTTTAGTGTGTTTTTGCTAACATGTGACTATATATTCTAAACAGTATATACTAAATAATGATAGACAGATACTTTATTGATCCCTGAGGGGAAATTCAGGAGCAACATTGGAACAGACAGCATATCCTGCATAAGGGTATAAACATATGGTACTAAAATAAAAATCAAACAGGTGCATAGGTGGGGAAAATGCTGCCGTTGGATGCTGGGTTCCAGCATCAGATGTGCAAAAATATGAGGCAATATGCAATATATAATAAAATACACTACAAGAAGGTAAGAGGTATGTGCAATGTACAGTGGAATTTAATGTGCAAATATACAGTATATTGAGAAACTATATATTATATATATTATATAACTAAAATAATATATACTAACCATCCTGATAAACATGTTAACCACCTGACTACAAGACATGCTGCTAGCATGGCCAACATGATGACAGTGACATAGCTAACATGCTGATATTTCGCATATATGGCCATTTGTTTTCAGTATTTCACTTTAGTAGGTTAGCATACATGCTAATTTGATCATGTGTTGTAGATATACCCGGTCATCCTTTATAATCGGGCTTTTGTGTTGCAATTGCTACATAGTGGTAAACATTAAAATGTCAACATGTCCACAGTCACAAAGCTAATATGTCAATGCATTTAAATTAATTGTGTTTGCCACTGAGTGATAATAATGTTAGTGTTCTGCACCAAATTTCATGATAATCTGTTAAATACTAAGACATTTCCCAAAAAGAAGAGCATACAACATCACTGAATTTGACAGGATCCTCTGAAAATAATAATTACATGCCTCAAACTGAAAATAAATTGCTGCAAGAGGCTCTGAGCCTGTCATTTTTTTTTATCAACATTATGACAACCAGCATTTAGCTCTCTGTCAGTGACATTGAAAGTCACAGTCAGTTATTTGCCAGTGTGATACTAAAACCACTGAAGTGCTGAACGAGGGCACAGGGCCAGAGGTTGAGGCAGTGCTTATCCACAGCCAATAAAACAGCAAGGCAGGGGGATTAAAAATCACAGGGGTGCTGAGAAACAGACCGCTCATCAGCGTGAAGTGTACACAGTGACAGGCACAGTGACTCTGGAAATAAATAAACAAAGCTCATTCAAGGGTGAAGAGATTAAAATCAGTCCTACAGATTTGTTGAGGGATTTAAGATATTATCAAACATAATCAAACAAGTCCAGGAGATCACATCAAAGATCAGAATGAAGGAAAACACGACCTATGTCATGACAGGTAGCAGCACATGGGCCAGTTTGAGTATCATTGAAACTACTTATCTCCTGGAGATATCATCAGTGATGTATTCAAAGTTAGAACAAACTTAGAACAGAGCCGGTTTCAGAGCTAATAAGAGTCAGAGAGAATGTTCAGACTGCCTCAAGCTGACAGAAACCATGATCATCACTTCACGCTGTGTGTCTCACTGTGTGCCAGGAGCTGCTGAACAGGATTCAGCTGTGCCTTGGACAATGACAATAAAGATTATTGATTTGTGATCGAGGTGGAACAAAGCTGACACAGTCCTGCTCGAACATGCTATGAAAAACTGAAGGCCCTACCCTGCATTAGTGTGATGTTAACAGTCATACCTGCATTATGAAGGCAGTAGAAAAACACCGTAAACAACAGGGACACTTCATGCCTCAGTTTTAACATTAGATTGATGACAATAGAAGTCCATTTGTGGCAAATTCTATCTCCTCCTTCTCCCTCCTGACTATGACCATCTTCCACACTGATGGAATTTAAACAGTTTAAACCTGCACTCAGATGTTGCAGGTGGAACTTAAACTGAGGTCTTTACTATTCTGTGGCCCTGTAGCAGCATAAGAAGGATTGATCCGTTCATCCCCTGTGTAGGCTTTGAGGAACTAAAACAGGGCTGCTAATTAGAGATGATCCTGCAATTAGAAGAATACAAACAAGCAGACAACTGTTTTTAACCCCCTCCCTGCCATCACACCACATGTTAAAGAGTTTGTTTAAGACATCAGAAGTGTTTTTCTGGGCGGATGAAAGGAGGAAGTGCTGCTGCTCCTGCGCTGACCGAGACAGCAGAGACAGACGAGACAGACATTTCCCTCTCTACTTCTGTTGTCAGAGATAAGGAGCCAAGGGCGAGATGTGCTATTCATAGATCTGCTCCTCACTTAGGCAAAGCGGAGCATTTATCATTCAAACGCAGACGGCAAGGGAGGCAGGCCGTGCAGGTCAAACACAGAGGCCAGTGTAGGGGCCTTTAAGACAGAAAAACTCAAATGTGGACTTTAAACAAATACTGATGCTGTCAAAGGATGAGCAAACAGTGACTATATTCACAAGCTGAAACAGAAAAGGGCATAATTGCCATGTGTGTGTGTTTGTTTGCAAACAACAGTCACTCAGACAGCTATCTTGAATGATCAAACAGCTAATCTAAAGGAGAAGGCTCAATGCTCAGTCATAAAACACACTGTCATCTCAAGGATGTTTTTATGCTGTTACAGAAATAGAAGTTAGCACGCTAACCAGCTACCCATGAGGCATACTATCATATAATGCCACAGGATGGGACAGTGAGTCAAAGAGGAGAAAAATCAGGGCCTGAGCCCTTTTTAATTTGATATAATCTGCAATTTGAACCTCTTTGTAATGAAGGAATGAAACACTGAATAAAGCAGGGCTGAAGCTCTCAACCAGCAGAAAGCAGAATCAACTGAATGTGATCTTTATGAGTAAAATGAAATGCAGACAGGATTCTCTCACTCACACTGATTATTTTTTTACATTTTTTAACTGTCCAAAACTCAGAGCATTCTGTTTATTCTATAATGCACTCTAGAGGACAAACTGCCTTTAAGGTGCTGGTGATTAAAGGATTATCTCAGCTATATCTCTGTTTAAACTGAATCAATCAAGGGATCTGCAGATCAGCTGCAGCCTGTATTCCAGGAGATGAGTGGGTTTAATGGGTCTGCGGAGCCATCTCTCTGCTCTCTGACAACAGTGTCATGTCTGTGTGTACAGCAGGAGGATCTGTTTGGGAAGGATTAGGCTCACATTCCTGCAGCTGAGCTTGGGCAGATGGTCCAAAAACAGACCAGCACTAGGCTTACACAGGGTCCGGCTCCTCCACCGGTGGAGATCTGCTTCTTCATGAGCTCCGGACGGGCTCATTGTGGTGATTTAAGGCGGAGTGGCGGAGCAGTCATGAATAAATCAAACACAGCTGGGCCCGTGAGGCTGAAGGAGATCAAAGATCTCACCGAGTACTGCGCAGTTGGAACAGCTGTGCGCATATATGGAACATATCGATGAGGGTATTGATTAGCCTTTTACATACAACCTACATACAATGGCACACACACATCCACTGCAGCAGCCAACCGCACACACACACACAAGGCCAGAGAAAACAAAAACAACAGCATGTGCGCAATAACAGTCACCACACCAGTCGGGAGGCCGGGTGTTTCAGGGGAAAACCCACTCGTGAAAACAGCACACCTGTAAAACAATAGACGTGGGTACGGTGGAGATAGAGAGCACAATGGTATCCAGGGCTTCTGTGCGCGGACAATCGTAAACATGCCAGCACTGACCTGACGATGGGGCCGAGCTGCAGGATGTGCAGCAGCAGGATGAGCGGTCTGTCTCTGCTCAGGTCCCGGTGGATGAAGGTGAGGGTCAGCTGCACCAGCACGGACGGCACCAGCGTGAAGAGGAGTGTGAGCCCCTGCCAGATCTGGTCTCCGGCGGATCGGTACGTGGAGCTGAGGTAGAGAGCTGCCGTGGTCTCGGCCGTGAACAGAGACACAGACACAAAGATGGAACTGGGGAGTCGCATCCTCACTCACTCCGCCATGTGGGGAACGCGCTCCGGTGTCCCCACGTCCATAACGAAACCACCGAGCCGTCAGTCACCGGGCGCCCGCTTGGACGGG
This sequence comes from Parambassis ranga, assembly GCF_900634625.1. Classification (NCBI taxonomy): domain Eukaryota; kingdom Metazoa; phylum Chordata; class Actinopteri; family Ambassidae; genus Parambassis; species Parambassis ranga. Next base: position 14,139,811 of record NC_041041.1, on the reverse strand, counting down.
ACGGCGTTCAACAGAGGCACGCCGCCGCTGCAGGAGCAGCTCATCCGCGATTTGAGGCAGGCAGGACGTCTACACTGGAAGGTGTCGTCCTGCGGAGGGCCTGCGGGGGGCGCAGGAGGCGGCGCGCCACAGTGCGCACTGTAGCCGCAGCCAATGGAAGATGACGGCCTGCAGACAGTGCAGACAGTGATGTAGTTACTGTGCAGTCAAAACAGGCGTTGACAGAACTGCAGGGTCATAATGTTATCACAAGTTAAACATTTTTTGGCCCGTTTCTGAGTGGTGGGTGTGTTTTACCAGCTGTTCGGGGGAGAGGGCCGGTCTTTTCACCATTAACAACCCATATAAACGGTGCAGAGACAGCACCAGAGCAAACCTATTTCCTAAACCTAAATCAAAGTAAATCTTGGATAAAAGCTGGACTAAAAGATTTTTGTAATTAAATCATGAATTCTGTGAAATGACACAAATGTTGTACAATTCCTTATCAAAACTTATCAAAATGTAAAATCAGTCTGTTTTATTGGTGTTCGTCATTGTTCTTATATTGTTCTGTTAATAAATAAGAAGAAAAAACATCAAAAACCCTTATTTGATTTCCCCGTAGCTACTTCATTTCAGTCCCGGAAGTCGCAGAGTCGATGCGATGCGCGCAAGCGCGGGCGTTCCAGTTCAGGCCTTTAAACGTGCTCACAGTCGGTTCGCGGCTTTTCAAAGTGGAGCTGGCAGCGGTCTCTGATGTTCACGGTGAGTCTCTCTGACGTTTGACATTTACCTGGGACGAAGACGTTTGGTTTCCAGGAGCTTCACACATCTCTGCCGGGTTTCTCTACCACAGGTGGGGACATGAGAACCGTTTGGACACAGTTTTAATGACTCGGTCCAAACTCTGGAAGCTGGAACTCGCTTAAAGGTTAGTGGTGACACTGCGAGCTACGTTAGCCGCTCAGCGCGGCTTGATTGTTGGCAGGTGTATTAGCTTGTTATGCTAATTTAACCGGGTGTTGGCCTGTTCCTGATGTTTATATATACTGCAGCGTTTTAATTAAGTTGGCAAACTAAAGTTAAATAATCAGGGTGTTATCCTGGTTCACAGTTGGTTCATATTCACTTAATATTCCAGGTTTGTGGTTAACTCCAAAGAGGAGCTGAACCTCACAGACACCTCAGTTGATGCCTTGAATTGTTAGCTATGTTAGCCGCCAATGCTAATCAGCTGCTTAATTGTTGTCAGGTGTGTTAGCTTGTTAGGCTAATTCTAACCATGTGCCATGGATGTTGGCCTGTTCCTGGCTTTTATACCGTGATATAAAGCCATGCTTACGTTGGAAAGTTTAACATGCATTAAACAGGTTCATGAAGCCCACCGGCCCAATTATTAATCCCATAGGGTAGTTTCTCACAGGAGCTGGCTGCTCTGTTGGGGCGTAAGTCTCATTTCAAGGTGTTTAATTGTGCACACTGTTTGCATGTCAGTGGCTATTCATAGTGGAGCTGGCAGCATGGGGACACATTACATGACTCTCCCAGTCTTAACAGGTTTTGAAAAGACTAGGACTGGCATCAATTATTTTTATGATGAGGGTCACTGATTTAAGAACTCCTCCTGATGAGGGATTGCAGACTACAGGATTTGTCCAACAGCAAACTGCTGACAGTTTACAAACACACCAGCTGGTGGTGGTAATGTGTCAGTGTGCTGTTTGGTAGCTGCCAACAAACTCTCAGAAGAAGAAAACATCAGGTAGAAAAAGTTTGGATCAAGTAGTGGAGGAGTCGATTGTGGCTTTTGATATTCCTGCTACTTCCCGTCATCTTCTCACCCTCTCTGTATTGGCTGTTGACTACACGTTTGCAGTTAGGTGGTGATCAGTTCACAATAGGCATCAGAACTCTGTCCTCGCTGCCGGCGCTCCGACCACAAAAGTACGCCATTTTGTTCTCGGAGCGCCTGTTTTTCTCTCCATGGTGTGAGAGAACAATTGTGTGATTGGTCGTCATGGGCGCACAAGCTTCTTTAGGTGCGCAGAACACACACACACAGACAGAAGGAGGAAGTACAACGACAATGGACAGTTTAGATGAGCAGCTGGCACGGTGCACAGAGGACAGTGTCTGTTCAAAAGGTGGCGATTTAAATATTAATCCCAGTATTGATCACGGCATTACATTGGCTCGACGCGCACATTTAAACACCAGGAGACGGGATATATTATTGCAGACAGTCATCCACACGTTCACAGATCTAAATTCACACAGACCAGAGGTCTGCTACAGTCAGCTATACTAATCTATCTATCGTCATGCTTATGCACTCTTCCCTGAGCATTATCAGCCCAGGCCAGGTAAGCACAACTGTGCACACAAATTGCAATACAATTGCATTGTCAACCTTTTGTGTGTGACGTGCACTGCAGTGGGAGGGCCGTATGGGAAGCTCTGCACTTCACGCTTCTGAATACTCCGTGCCGAAACTAACTTTTTTTTTGCTCATACCACCCGTGGAGTGAGAAGAGTTTTTTGTTCTTGTGGAGTATGGAACAAGCTTTAGGCTGTGACCTCTTTCAGTCACTGTTTTAGTGCAGAGGGGCGGGGCTTCAGGGAGCCCCACGTACATAATCTGCATACATTTAATACATCGACCTGCATTGTAGTGTCTCTCCTGTCCCACTAAGAGATGTAATGTAAAATAGATCCTAAGATAAGTTTTTTTTTTTTAAATGCAAGTGTCTTATTTTTAAATGGCTTTTCAGTGCTAATGCTTGTTCCAATGCTATGCTGATTTTTGGTATCAGTTTCCTCTTCACCATTTTAGCCCCATAAAAAGTGTGCTTTCCATGGAATGTTTGAAGTTTAATGTTAAAGAGTAAGGCTAAATTAACCTGTCACACAAGTGTAATCGGCCCTGCCCCTGCTTTTAGTTAAAATCACATTTGTGAAACATGATCTTAACAATGGGTGATGACAAACTGTTGTACAACTGTACAAACAATACGTCTGTGTTGTGATTTTTGAAGTGTCAGATTTTGAATTAATCTTTTATAGTACAATGGCCTAATGTTCAGTCAGTTCAATGTTCTATTAATGAGCTGTTGGATGATGCTGGGAAGACTCACAAAGCATGTTTCTATTAAGTTAATCAGCTTCATGCTGCCTTAGGGAAAACGATTTTAGACAAATAATTTAGGCTTTCAATGAATAAGCATATGCATTTATCTGTTTCTTCAGAGCAGCTGCCTAATGCAGGTTAGCGTATTGTCAGACTTCTACAATGAGATCGCTGCAGCAGCTGCTCTGGTTAGAAGAAAGCCCCAAGTGTTTTAATTTAGGTATGGATACGAGTAATTTGTGAGGTTTTTTTTAGAAATGCATTATTGCTTCAGGCTTGCACTCTTGTGTTTGGTTTACACAAACATGCAGAGCTGACAGTAAAAGGGAGCAGCTGTGTGTCACACACTGATTTTAAAAACCAGGGCTATATTTACTAAATTAAACCAAACTTAAAGTGGCTTTTCTTACACTTTAAATATTATTGCTCTGCATCAGGAGGTTTAGTAATCATCTGCTTTTCTGTGGTGCTTCATATTTCTGTAGATATTAAAAGTTTTTTTTGTTTTGTTTTTTTTAGGCTGATCTACAAGCAAGCAAATCAACAACCAGTAAGACGGGTGTTCTATATAATCTAACTCTTGGTTTTTCTTGGCTGCCACGCCAAAACTTTTCTTTTCAACAACTTTTCTCTAATTTTCTCATTTATGATCTTGAGTGTCTAAAATGTAAATAAAATCTTCTAAAAATGTGTCAATTCTCTGAATATGTTAACTTGTAGTAGCAATTTAAATATTAGATTTTTAATCCTTTGCGTCATTCAAGTGGAAGATTATTTTGGTGACCTACAGAAGATGACCGCCATTTTGAGAGCCATCCTGCCTGCATCCATCAGTCCAGTGTGGTCACCACCACTTGTGTACGTTATTGCGTCGACTAGGTCAAGTGTAGGTGTACATTTATCTGCCTGAAGATCTTCAACCAGTAAGTAACCGGGCGTGGGGGGGATGTTTGGCCGCTGCGCCACTCCTAAGCTTTCGGCCCGTGTGCCACTCGCCTCTATCCCTTTTTCTATCTCCATCTCGCTCCCATTATGATAGGTCGTTAGTCCGTCCGATTTATTTTTTTTTATGTTTATTAGTTTAGTGGTGGGGGGTCAAATGGCTACCCCCGCCGTGACTGTCAACTGTTCAAAAAAAACTCCCATCACCCATGTTCACATTTACACATTTCTTTGTCATGCGCGCTCACACATGCACTCGTACTGTCTGCTCTCCTAGCAGACTCAGAGTTCTTAAAGGTTAGGAGCTCTAAACAAATGTTCATTAATGTGTCACTGTCATGTTGATGTGTTACTGGGGGCCTCCTTCATGAAATGGGCTCTGATCTCTTGCTGTCCTCTGTCATGGCCTCTGTGCCTCTTTCTGCCTTTTTTCCTTGCTTTTCCTGCTCACAAACTCACACAAACCTTGTAAAGTTATCTTTGAGAGCACCATGTTGTGTAGTTTAAATCTGTGAAAACTAAACTACCCAAATTGGTCGTCATTGATAGCTACACAAGAAGCCTCTCTCTCTTCTACAAACCCCGCACACACTCTCACATCCAAATTGTCTAACATGATGGCATGCATTCCTCGTAGGTAAATCTCCGAAAGGTAAGACCCAAGTTTATTTTTTTTGCTGGTTTTTCTATGACTGCCGTGTCAGTCCCTCCCTTGAAGTGATGCAACTGATCTGTATTAAAGAGTAATTCCTATATTTAGTCTTTGACGAATTTGACTGGACAAATTTGAAGCGACATTTCATTTTAAACATTTAACGAATTTGTCTGGCGGGGAAGGCATGAAGAAGAGAAGATGGCTTTCAAGATCCAAAAAGGCTTGTAAATTATGTGAAACTTGCAACTTCAATGTATTCAGTTCAAAGTACCTAACAACATTCAACATGTGCATCTTGTGTCTGAGATGAGGCCATGATGTCTGGATCTCCTGGAGCCGTTCCTTCAGACGGGGATAAAGAACTGGTGAGTAATCTAAGATGAATTACTCGATGTACAAGCTCACCAGTTAAACCTGATGTTTGTATGTTCTTGATCCTTTTCTTTGTTTTTCAGTCACATTCATCTCCAACATTGGGCACCTGCTCAGTCTGCTGCAGTGACTTAAGAGTAAGTTTAGTGCTATTTTGATCAGTTGCTTGAAATAAGCAGTGAATTTCTTCACTGGACATTAAAGAGGCCTCATGTACTGGTTTTTAAATCGCTTCTTAAAATGAACTTGTTTAACTGTATTAGTGTTATATGTGTTTTAATTTTAGTTTTTAAGGTTGTAGCACTTTGGTTAGCTTGGTCATTGTAAAGTGCACTGTAATATTTACAGTTGGTGACGGTGTCCCTGACTATTGTCACAGACCTATGAAGGCACTGACTGTATGCACTGTGGGAGGTCTGGAGAAACGGTGTACAGAACAATAATTTATTAATACAAAACTGAACAAGGAGCTTAACAGTGTGGTTTGTTGTTGAATATAGTAAAAAGTTCAGAGTTGACCTTCAGAGGACAGCGCATGCAGTTTGGGTTTGTCTGTGCTTTAACTAAAGAGCTTCTTTGTCATTCTTTATTACAGATGAGCTGGTTCTCCAACCAACAACAACATGGATGCTGACTGGAGGAGTCATCTACTTCAAAGTTGCTGCTAGATTTGTAATTAGAGGTTAAACTGTTTGATGTTTAAACTACTTTTAAATGTATGTAATGTTGTCATCAAGCGTTTGCTAAATGTAAGTGTGACAAGAGCTGAAATGTAAATTTTAATGTTTCTGTAACATGCAACACAATCATGCAGTAGTCTTGTACAAGGTAATGACTAAAACACAAGTCTGGGTCTAACTCCTGCAGGAAGAAATCTAACGGGTAGTCTTTATTGTAAAAGGAGGTAGTTTTTATACAGGGTTAACGAAACCGAAACCCCAACCCCAAACTAGGTGGAGCTTCTTGTTGTGGATGTCAGACAGTGACCATGGTCATCCTGTGGAAGTGAGTAGAGTGACCAGCTTCAGATGACCATCAAGGTTTGTACGCACACGACACAATAACAATGCATTGATCAACTGAACTGTAGCATTTGAAAGGATTGATTTCAGACTGACCATCATGGAAGAGACAAACGAGGACGCTGTGACTGAATGAAGCTGTTGACATCAGACCAGTAAGTAATGGTAACACTCAAAGGGCTTTATGGTTGCATGCTTCCATCTCTGTGTTCATTCGAACTGTCTCATGGTCACCCTGTGTTTCTTCTGTTAGGTGCAAAACGTGCATGTTTTTATCCTGCTGCTCCAGTATCATCAGACCTCTTAAAGCACCGGTGTCTTAAAGTTAAATTTGATATCCTGTCTGTTAAAGTGTTTGAGGGGGTTTTTGCTTCTTGGTCTGACTCCTGGTGTGTTCTGTTAAAACCTCAAGCACTTAGGAAAAATACCAAATATACATTTAAAAACATAAGGTTGTATTTTAATAATATATTTACAAAATAAAAAAGTAGGAGGAGCTTCTTGTTGTTGATGTCAGACGGTGATCATCCTGCTCCTGTGGAGGTAAGGAGGTAACCTCTTAAAGCACTGGTGTCTTAAAGTTAAATTTGATATCCTGTCTGTTCAAGTGTTTGTGGGGTTTCTGCTTCTTGGTCTGACTCCTGGTGTGTTCTATTAAAACTCAAACAATCAGAAAGTACCAAAAATACATTTAATTAATAATTACATTTAAATACATTTTTAATATTTACTAAATAAAACGGAGGAGCTTCTTGCTTTGATGTTGGACAGTGATCATCCTGCTCCTGTAGAGCAGGGTTTGTATGCACACATGATAGTAACAATCCATTGATGTAGTGTTTCATAGAATTTGTTGCAGACTGACTGTCGTGGAAGAGACGAACAAGGACACTGTGACTGGTGTGATTGATGGCTGCTTGATGTCAGACGGTGAGTAACGGTAACACTCGAGTGAACAAACGTAGTGAAACTGCTTGTTGAAACTTTGAACAGGTTGCAGAATGGTTGAAGAGTGAATTTAAAAAATAATGTATACTAATTCAAGAAAACCTCTGCATGGTCAGATGTACAAACGGGTGTGGATGGGTTCACTGAATTGCATAATGATATCAGGTGATTCTATGTTGGGTTTGTTGCCACAAGACGAACCAAAGAGAAGCATAAAACATGGTTCAAAGCAAAAATGTTTAATGATGAATTTAAAATACAAATAAGTGGTTATTGAAATCAAAGGGTGTGTATGAAAATGAAGGTGTCTGCGTGTGATGCTGGAACATCATTAAGGTGACACAAATGAAACTCTGCAAAGGTGTTGAAACTTTGAACAGGTTGCAGGCTGGTAATTCAAGAAACATTTACACAATATACACATGTAATGCAAGATGGTAAATGTTCAAAGGTACAAAAAGGTTCACTGAAGTGTGAAATGGTGTCTGTATGATACCAAAGGGAATTGTATATTAAATTATATAAACACTATTAAGGTTCTGCTGGAAATACCATTAAGTGGTTATAACAAATGAAAGTGTGTCTGAAATCAGGGTGTTGAAAACCAAAAGGATGGTTATTGGTGCAGGAGGTTGTACCTGCCACCTAATGTGAAAAGTCAATTCTGATGTTGTCCATCATACAACTGCTGTGAGCATGATGGTCTGACACACAGGTGAATAAATGTGTGGTGGAACACTGCACAGGTGCTTGTTGAAAATTTGAACAAGGTGCAGAATGGTTGAAAGATGAACTTAAAAGACTGCTCATTCAAGGAAAACAAGATTTAATGTAAATGTTCAGAGGTACAAACGGGTCACGATGGGTTCACTGAGTGTTCCTGAAATCGGGTATTTGTATGATTTTGATTTTTTTTTGCCAAGATAATATCATGAAATATGGTTCAAATGATTAGTATAGAAGTTGGTGAAATACGGTTCAAAGCAAAAGTGATGGTTAATGGTGAACTGAAAATACTAAGAGGTGGTTTTTGACAATGAAAGTTTTTGAAAATGAGGGTGTTCATGATGACAGCATTTCCAGTGTTAAAACATCCACTGTCCCTCACATGTGGACACAGAGGGACCTTTATTTCTGTGTCAAACAAAGGACATGAAGTGATATTGACAGTTTTTGAAGAAACAAAGTTGGATTCAAAGTCCTGGATTTACTTTTGATGGCTTGGAAGCATTGGCCAGAAAACCTATTTGGTGAGGATGCAGAGCACATGGAAGTGACCTGGAGGTGAAAAGGGATGTTTCTCTGACGTCATCGATTTCTTTTAGGTTAGAGGAGACTTGAGGTGTCTGCTGCTGGTTTTCTAAGCCTAAAAACATTTTTGATGGAGCTCAGTCATCAGATGTTGAAGACTAATGCAATCGCAATCTCACAACTAAGGCTTTATTGGAATCACAGTGGGCTCTCATTTAAGGTCAGCAACAAGGGTTTCAGAGATTTTTTTTTTTTTTTTGGCTTTTTTTGGCCTCATCTGTCAAAGGTTCTTATTTTCAGGTACTGCATCATCCCCAGTTGTGTTAATTTTGCACGAAGGGGAACTGGAGTTGATTGCTTTTTTTATGTGGATGAGTGAGATCAGAACAGGCGGTTCAGATGTTACAAGATCCATGTGCTGTTTGTGAAAGAGGTGGCTTCACAGTGCAGGAATGGATCCTGCTGTGGTGCAAACATTTCCACTGGATGTGGATGAAGACTGTCAGAGGGTTTTGTGGAATCTGATTTGTTCAAGATGGAGCTGAAATGGACATGGACAGATGGTACATCTGTTCTGAAATACCTTAACAAGGATCTCTGTCATCAGAGACCTCAAGCTCTTCTTAATGGCAACACGTTGGCAGGAAAAAAATACAGCTGATGTGTTCAGATATCTAAAGGTTTGCATGCTTAAAGAACCAAACTTGGATTTCAAAGTCCTGGATTTGAGGATGCAGTTAATGCAAATGTTTTGTTTTTGAGGAGTCCTTATTCGAACCAGCCAGCAGCTTTTGTGGATGAAATACAGGCTGTTTCACCAGGTGAAGGTGGAGGAACAGGACACCGTTTTCTTTGCTTTCTGCATTGGCCAATAGGAGATTGGCGTGAGAGGAGTACAGAATGATTGTACACCATTTGGAGCCATTTCACCCCCCAGTTGTGCTAATCATGTGCTAAGGAGAGCTGCAGTTAACAGCAGCTTGGATCTTTCTGCTGGAAAAAGTTCAAGCTGTCAGGAAATTTTTAGCCATTCAGATGTTGCAAGAATCCATGGGCTCTTTGTGAAAGAGGTGCCTTTTTTCATTGGAAAAATGGAAACGTAATACTCATGCTTGGTGCATTTCCAGAAGATCCACAAACCACAGTGCTAGATCTGGAAGGCCTGCTCTGTGTGGATTCTGACGAAATTAAGATTAATGTTATGGCCCATGGCCGTTGGGGTCCATTTTTATCCCCTTTTGTCTCTCTCCCTTTCGCTCTTCTCTTCTCGCTCACAGGCTCAGTGCATGAAGTGCAGTGATTGGCTCAGCTCTGCTATTCGGACCAATCCACCGGAGGCCCGGGATTCTTAAAGTTGATGCCAGTGGAGCTTCCCTTGTCATGCTGTGGCTGATGGCTCCTTATTATGTCTGTGATTGCTAATGCCTTGATAAAGATGTATTAGTTCTGCTTGTTCTATTTTATTCTATTTAACTCTTGCTCTGACTGTCGGTGTTGTATTGCTGCTGGTCCCCAAATTTCCCTGAGGGACCTTCCCAAAGGGATTAATAAGTATATTGTATTCTAAACTGTCTTTCTTCTGCCTGCTCTGTCCCTGTGGGCTGTCAAAGTCCTGTTGAGGGCTTCATTAAGTGTGCTCTGTGTTCGTTTTCTTAATATTCAGTCTTTATTTTATCAGGTCTGCCTCCTTAACTTGTGTCTTGAAAGGTTTGAAACCAAGGTTTGGCTGTGTGCATCACCTTCAGAGTCGAGGAATGTCAGTGTAACACTGAAAATCAAGCTGGTCAAACTCTACTCGAGTACTGGAATGAATTGGGTGGATGTTGACTTTTGACCTCAATATCTCCTCAATATACACTCAACAAAAATATAAACGCAACACTTTTGTTTTTGCTCCCATGTTTCATGAGATGGACTTGAAGATCTAAACTTCATTCCAGATACACAATATTACCATTCCTCTCAAACATTGTTCACAAATCTGTCTAAATGTGTGATAGTGAGCACTTCTGCTTTGCTGAGATAATCCATCCCACCTCACAGGTGTGCCACATCAAGATGCTGATCTGACATCATGATTAGTGCACAGGTGTACCTCAAACTGCCCACAATAAAAGGCCACCCTGAAATGTGCAGTTTTGTCTCACAGCAAAATGCCACAGATGCCACAAGCATTGAGGGAGCGTGCAATTGGCATGCTGACAGCAGGAATGTCAACCAGATCTGTTGCTCGTGCATTGAATGTTCATTTCTCCACCATAAGCCGTCTCCAAAGGCGTTTCAGAGAATATGGCAGTACATCCAACCGGCCTCACAACCGCAGACCACGAGTAACCACACCAGCCCAGGACCTCCACATCCAGCAGGTTCACCTCCGAGATCGTCTGAGACCAGCCACTCAGACAGCTGCTGAAACAATTGGTTTGCATAACCAAACAATTTCTGCACAAACTGTCAGAAACCGTCTCAGGGAAGCTCAACTGCATGCTCGTCGTCCTCATCGTGGTCTTAACCTGACTCCAGATCGTCGCCGTAACAGACTTGAGTGGGCAAATGCTCACATTCGATGGCGTCTAGCACGTTGGAGAGGTGTTCTCTTCACGGATGAATCTCGGTTTACATTGTTCAGGGCAGATGGCAGACAGCGTGTGTGGCGTTGTGTGGGTGAGCGCTTTGCTGATGTCAATGTTGTGGATCGAGTGGCCCGTGGTGGTGGTGGGGTCATGGTATGGGCAGGCATCTGTTATGGACGAAGAACACAGGTGCATTTTATTGATGGCATTTTGAATGCACAGAGATACCGTGATGAGATCCTGAGGCCCATTGTTGTGCCATACATCCATGAACATCACCTCATGTTTCAGCAAGATAATGCACGGCCCCATGTTGCAAGGATCTGTACACAATTCTTGGAATCTGAAAATGCCCCAGTTCTTGCATGGCCAGCATACTCACCGGACATGTCACCCATTGAACATGTTTGGGATGTGCTTGACCGGCGTATACGACAGCGTGCACCAGTTCCCACTAATATCCAGCAACTTCGCACAGCCATTGAAGAGGAGTGGACCAACATTCCACAGGCCACAATAGACAATCTGATAAACTCTATGCGAAGAAGATGTGTTGCACTGCATGAGGCAAATGGTGGTCACACCAGATACTGACTGGTTCTGAGTCCCCAGACCGCCAATAAAGCAGAAACAAAATGCACATTTCAGGGTGGCCTTTTATTGTGGGCAGTTTGAGGTACACCTGTGCACTAATCATGATGTCAGATCAGCATCTTGATGTGGCACACCTGTGAGGTGGGATGGATTATCTCAGCAAAGCAGAAGTGCTCACTATCACACATTTAGACAGATTTGTGAACAATGTTTGAGAGGAATGGTAATATTGTGTATCTGGAATGAAGTTTAGATCTTCAAGTCCATCTCATGAAACATGGGAGCAAAAACAAAAGTGTTGCGTTTATATTTTTGTTGAGTGTATGTTCAAAGAGTTTTATTTTATATATAATAAAAACTACCTGTTGACGGAAGTGTTAACAGCTGTGTCATCCATAAGAGTCTCCAGGACTGAAAGGAGGCTAGTCCAGAAATTCTGGACAAAGTGACCCCCCCCCCCCCCCACACACAGTTGTTGCCTGTGAGGGAGCAGATATTACCTCCTGTACCAACTCTAACAAAGGGTAGAGGAAGCTGTTGACTCTAACCTTTTTACTTCTCCAGGTGTGTTGCTAACTGCTTTCTTTGATGCAGGTGCTTAAAGGAGTCATTGTGTGTGATTATGTGATTATTCTGGGATCTTTGCTGGCTGTTTGTTTTCTGTCCTCAGGTCCATGATGACCTCCAGGATGGCTGCTCAGAGGGTCGGGCCTGACAGCTTCCATTCTCATGAAGATTGCGTGCTGTGGCTGAGGACCATGGATCTGACCCAGAGGTCAACACTGACTGCTGGCTGACCAGAATAAAAGGAATCGCTTGGGGTGTATGCCGAATGCTGCCCCGTTCATAAAAGAAGCTAAGAGGAGGGTCTGACTATTTGAAGGAGCACCAGGGATCCCGTGACGTGACGTGCAAGCTGAAGGCTTGTCTCACCACCGTCAGATCCTCGTTGGAGCGATGCCTACGTGTAGATTAGATGTAGTGGTTTCCCCACATTTTACTTCTCTTTAACTTCATGCTGGTAAAGTTTGTTTTTGTTTAGTTTTTCCTTTTATTTTATTGCTTTTTTTGTTCACTGCAAGCGGAACACCGTGATCGCCCATCTAAGGGGGTCGTGAGGGAATTTTCCCAGAACAAGCTGACATTGGGTTTTTTGCCCTCACTTGCATGTTTGTGCTGCTACAGCTGACACCACACATTCAATTTATTTAGTCTATTTTACATTCCATCTTTTTTATTCATCTGCTTTATTTCAAATATTCCTACTGTACATATCATTTCATTTATTAGTTGTACTTACTGCACACTGAGTCTTATTTTAATCATATTTTGTGAATGTATAACTTCATGGTTAATAGTGTCAGTTCCTTGTTTAGTCTTGATTGTTTCTGAAACATGAAGATGACTGATCATTAGTTTAGTCACTGAACTTTGAAGTCTACACGAGGGTGTGTGTGTTATGTTGTCATTACTGGTCTGTGATGTTTGGGAAAACCTTTTGTAATGGCACAGCCAGATTTAGAACCACATGGGACAGGCTCTGCTGCCCCTGGATTAACAGATTGCATTTAAAGTGTCTCTGTAAGACTTTGTGTTCTACTAAACTTTGCAGACATGAACATTCTCTCTCCTGTGATTATTGTTAGTTGTTGTTTGCTTAGTCACGTCGTCAAACTGACAAAGAGTATATAGTGGATAGGTGCTTTAACACTAATAGCCTATAAAGGCAGGGTCCATAGAATCCTAAAACGGCACGAAACGCTTACAGGTCGACCCATGCCTGCTCCTAGATGTAATGGTAATTTAGATCTTCACCTTTAATCTGTAACAAAAGTGTTGGTGTAACGGCCTCGGTAGTGCTCTGCTCCTACTGACTGTAACTGTGGGGGCAGCATAGTGCGATTTCCTTCTATTAAACCAGAAGCGGTTCTGTAAATAATTTGTGTTAGACTTAATTGTATTAAACCACCAGGAGCAGTCGAACACAGATCATTTTATTTCTTACAAGTACAAAAGCAACATCGTGTTTCTGTTTAGTGTTTCATATTGATCCAATAATTGATGTAATCCACCCATTAACTATACGCCTATGATGTATGAGAGGACATTTATCTGTGATATTGAATGACTACCACCCTGTTGCACTAACCTCCACCATCATAAAGCACTTTGAGCACCTAGTCAGGACACACATCTGCTCCCCTCTTCCTGACTCCCTGGACTCTTTCCAGTTTGCTTACAGGACAAACAGGTCTACGGACGATGACATCGCCCTGACACTGCACACCGCCCTCTTCCACCTGGAGCCAAAGGACATGTGAGAATGCTGTGTGTCAACTACAGCTCAGCATTCATCACCATAGTGCCTATGAGGCTCATCCAAGAGCTCAGGATCCAGGGACTGCACTCATCTGTCTGTAACTGCTTCAGCTGCAGCAATCAAACCTGCATTTTCTTCTATTATTTAAATGAATTTGAACAAGAAAACATTCGATTCACCCAACAACACTATATAAAATTGCATGATATGACACAGGAAACAAATTAAATGTAATATATTCTCAATGAGGCCTTTGGTCTCAACATAATTAGCACTGGGTCTATGCCTCCTCTGTAGATGTAAGTAAACCTCTGATGATGATTTATTTATTTTCCTTCTGTCCTTAGATAAACCTGTTTTAATAGACCTTGATGATTTCATGTGGCCAAGATGTACGATCCAAAATAGACACTTTTAGAGTTTTTGTGCAGACATCATCGCTGGTCTCTTATGTAATCATCATCTTAAAATAATGTGGTACCTGAGAGCCTGATTCTCATAGAGCGAAGTGATCAGGTTGCCAGTTCCATCAGATGTACTTTGATCACAGGTATTAATTATAAAACCATGTTTCCATATATAAGCCTGGCTTTTCAAAATAAAATGCACACATGTTTTTATTTAGTCTGTATTATTAACAATAATTTCTTTCTGTGTTTTACAGCTTGGACTGCAAATGCAAAAACAACACACACCCACACACACATACATACAGTACAGCATATAAACGTTACACAACAGACACGGTTAGCATTGGGAACCTTTGCTTTGGTTAGCTGTTTTCACAGGTCTTTTTTAAACCAAGGTAAGCCACATGTGTCACACACAGTGTCATGTAAACACTGCATATAAAGTTTTCAATGTCGTCCTCTTTTTTTTGACTCTGAGAGATGTGATCATATCTAAATGTTAGAATTTTTTATTTTTAAGGCCTCACCATCACATTTAGATAAAGAAACCCACCGCTGACTGATTTCACAAACTGAGCTGCAAAAACGTGTGAACAGACTGAACTGGAAGAAACATTCTCACACTGATAGCACGTTTTGTGTATTTTGTTCTGTCTCCAACACATAGTTACAGTCTATATACTCAGATCACAGCATGTTACTGAACCCCAAACAGTACCTAACACAGTATAAACACTAACACATACAAACAGTTGTCACAGGGCTACACCTCAGTTCAAATGGGTGAGTCAAAATATTGCACAAAGTGAGATCAGTATTAGAATGGTAACACATATTTCTCTGTGTGCCACTTTACACAGTATCAAAATCCCTCTGACTTATTGTTATCATTGAACAGTATTTTCATAGATCAAACTCAATGGTCTGCGATATGTGACACTCAGCTGGTGTAGTAATAGAAAATTTTAAAGGCATTGTGTGACACTTATGTTTCTCTTTTCAGTTTTTTTGTGTGTGACTTGAGCATGATTGCCATTTACTTTTAGCTGTTAACTGTGTACTTGCAAGTGTATTTTATTACAAAACCTGATGCTACCAGCAGTATTACTTTTCAAACTCCTAATACTTTAGTGCAGGTTTGGACAGTGTCTGCCCCCTTCAGACACTATTGGGTACTACAGCAACCGTTAGGGCTTTGAGGGATGTAAACAGGAAGTGCAGCATAATATTAATGAAGTGCCAGTGGGTGTTTCTCAAAGTCAGGAAAGGAACCTTTCTGGGTTGCATGTTTAGGATGCTACCTCACCTCAGTGAAGGACTGTTCTGGTCCTCAAGTCAGGACCTTTTCAGACATACCACAGTGAATGTTCCATTAAGTCTTCCCTGAAGGAGTCTTGTCTGGCCTCTGAAAGATCTGGCTAACAAGGAATCATCCAACCTGTGAAGCACCCTTGATTTTGAGAAACAACACCTGAGTTAGTTGTGCCTACAACTTCAGTTCTTGGTCTCATTCTCTAGTTTAGCTGGATTCAGTTATGGACAGTTTGGTTTGATCCTGGAGTTTTTGGTTCTGCAGAACAGCTGGATTGGATTGGTTGTCAAAGTAACATATCTGTACATTCAAACTTGGTTCAACGAACCACAGCTGACCCTGTGCCGCCCCGAGAAAATGATTAAGAGCATTTAAAGTAGAGACCATGTTGCATTGTAAATAATATGTTTTCATTGTAGTACTTTAGTTCTACATTTATTTTTTTAATAGTATTTTTTATGTCTATGTCTTTTTTATTATCTCATGCTACTGTTGTTACCTTATCAAGGGCCATCACAAAGACCATTGCCACTGCCAATATACCATTCTTTCAATTCTCTTCGAGGTGTTGAAGAACTGAATAAAGCAGATTAGCATCATTGATCAGCCAGTTGATTCTGGATCTTTCATATGGAACATGAAGAACAGGCCCTAGTTGTGGACACACTGAAAACTGGCACTGCTTTACTTTGATACTGATTCTTTTAAATGTTTTGGAGATATTTTTTTCAGTGCACCTGACCACATTGTATATTGAAATGGGCAATGTCACAGTAAGTGCCATGACTCTGATGATGCCTGGAAGCTTAACATCCACACAAAACACAACCATTTTTTCTACTGCAACTGACCTCAAATGTGATTTTCTAAAGCCCAAACAAACCCCCTCCACCCCTCATCATCCGCTCTGCTAACAGAATCAGTCCTGGTGGTCCCACAGCTTCTACCTCCTGGAGGGATTTCAGAGGGGAGGAGTGATGTCTGTTTAGGTCAGTGAACAGCAGTGAACCACGGTCACTCACACAAAGACACTAAATAGAGGGAACTCTGACTGGTCAGGCTGCAGGAGGTCGACCATGAAACAAACCGTCCCTGACAGGCCTTCAAACAGGCTGTAGACACTGGTCACTGAGCGGGAGCCGGTCTTAAACTCCTCTGTGAAGAGAAACTCTGCAAACCTGTGGGAGAAAAGAACATGAAGGTTGGACACAATCAGGGGAAGCTCTGATGCAGCATTCAAACCATCATGCAGCAACCAAATTAGGTTTTAGATGCTAATAAAACCTAGGTTTAACAGTCTGCATCCCTGTGGGAAACAGCAGGATGTGTTCCTTGCCTTTGAGCACGATAGATGTATTTTGAGTTTCCTGTGAGCCGATAAAGCAGGAGGAAGACATAAGCGCTGCCTGCCACTCCATGACAAATCCCAGGTCCTTTCTTCAGGAGCCCTTTCTGCCACACGAGCTCTCCACTGCAGATACACGTGTCCAGATACTGAGGCTTCTTATTGATCAGATAGGCTTTTGCAAAAAGATACGCCACACCTGAATAAGAAGATGGATGCATTCATATGACAGGGGACATGGTTTAACCCACCTGAACATGACAGCACGCATGTGTGTGTACCTGGGGCTCCATGGCACCAGTGCACCAGCTCATTCTCTCTCTCAATGATGGCTCCCAGCTCTGCGGGCCAGTTGCAGTTCTGCTCCTGGTTCATGAGGAAGTCGACGCTCTGCCACACCAGGTCCTTCTCTGCCCCGCTGAGCATGTCCTGGTAGCTCAGCAGCATCTGCAGCACGGATGAGAGTCCGTGGGCAGCACCTGACGGGAGGAAGAGCGAGGACATTACGTGTGCAAACTCCAAAACCAAGCATGCAGGGGAGCACCATGCCAGGCACACATACAGGTACAAGCACAAACATTCACAGAGAGGCACCAGATGATTGTTTTCTTCTAATATGTAGCTCACTGTACATACTTGACAGTTTTCTTTGGCATCACATCCTTTGTTCTCCCACAGAGGGAAACTGGGTGATTACCACAACCACTAAATGTCTGTCAAGTACATCAGGAGCTGTCCAGCTAAAGACCAGAGGGGACCAAAATATATACATGCTGAACTATGCTGTTTAATAATTCATTAAAATAATAGCAGTCCACAAAAGGTAGAGTGTCTGGGGTCATGATTCAGTGCAGTAACCCTGCATAAACAGAGCATTTAAAGATATTGATCAAATCCTAAGTATAGTTGCATGCTTCCTCTGAACATAACAAGTCTATGAGAGATTAGAATCACTCTCTGTGGCCTCGTCTCCACACGAGAAGACACATCCAATGCCAATGTTTTAAAAATGACACAACTTCCACAAACGGTAACTACACACAGCTTCAAACAATTAAGAATTACTGCAAACTTCAAAGGGTCTTCATTTTATTTATATCCTACGATCACATGACCCTCAGCACTGAACATGTGAGAAAGTGTGATGAGTTACAACATGAAGCATCTTGTTACTCTGCTAAAAAAAAAACAAATGTTTGTGCATGCCTGCTGCCCCAGGTTAGTGAGCAGCTTTATTTAGTGAAAACAGGCAAGACACCATTAGCTTTTAGCAACTATATTTCCCTCAGGAGGTGGTAGAGACAAAAATAAGGACAGTTTTTAACTCTTTAACTCTCTTTAACTACACCATTTATCAGTAAATCCAGAAAAATGTTTATGTTATGTTTATTTTTATTAACTAAAAACCAATGATGTGTCAAAGGTCACTGCTCCCTGGAATTAAAATTATCAGGTAAACAGACCACCACATTGCTTATGTACTTCTCTCTACATTGGCATTGGATGTGAATCGTAAAGTACAGAATCATCAAATGTGGATGTGGCTCATTGCAATCCTGGGCTGAGTCTTCCTACATAAAGACATGCAGGTAAACCCCGGCTCTCTGAAGCAGGTCAGCCATCGTCTGTGAATTCCTTTTGGATCTGAAGATCAGTGAACTCAAGCAAATCCAGTGAAAAACTCCTCAGTGAGTAAAATCTGTCAGGTCAGGCAAACTGTTGTATCCATGCAGAAATGGCCAGCGGCGCCGTGCTTACTATGAACTCTGTGTTGATCTGAAAGTTACTGAGGGTCTCCAACCCTGACGGGTCTCTTCATCTGATGCAGCCAAGGAAAGGACAGTTAGCTTCACACAGGGCAACACGCCAGGCCTGCAGCTCTGACACCTTGATAACAAGGACAGACATTAAAGACTTACAGAGTGGTTCTTACCCAGGTACTCTGTTCCATAGTAGGAGTACATGAGAGGGAACGGCTTCCTCTTCCTCCTGGCGTACTGTTTTCCAGACTCAATGATGGCCTGACAAATAGATTTGATTTGATCTTTGCTCAGAATCTGCAGAAAAAAACACACACTGTAGGTAATGTTACAACAGAATTATCAACAGAAATCATCAGTAATAAATAAAGTTTCATTTCAACCCTTTCATTTCTGTGCACAACAACATAGGTTTTTAACTTCTCTGCAGCAGACAGCTGAAGACATGACTTGAGGCACGTAGCTCCCACTGGAGCCACAAATAGGCCAGTAGCACAACAACTATGAACAGCCTGAGGTGTAAAGTCTAAAGAAAGAGAAAATGTGACCTGATTTTACAGCAAAATGGGTTAAAAAAATCCTGTTTCAGTCACAAACACAAACGGCTGTGAGGATCCACATCTATATATTGATTGTAGATTTATCTTTATTACATGCAGCAAATTGTGTCACGAGTCAGGGTTTCTTACATTTAAGAAGTGAAATAAATAACTGATAAATCAGTGTTTTTGACTATAAATAACAAAAGATCATGTGACGTCATGTTAAACAGACCGTTTACATACAAAGATGTAAGCTTCAGAAAACATAAACTGGAGAGAGACACTATTTCTAAGTTTATTCTGTTATGTTTCAGTCATTTCAAAGTGCGCCATCCTCCTGTCACAGCTCACCTCTATGCCCAGCTTCTGTTTGAGGACCAGGGCGGCGCACAGGTACCCAGCCCGGCCCACGAACAGCTCGTCCGAGCCGCACTCCAGGAAATTGATGGGCGCACACACCTCCCACAGGTTACGAAATTTGGTCAACGGCTTAACGAAATCAGCCAAGCCCAGGGACTTGTATATCATAGCGGCCACGGCGTAGATGCCCGCCCCTCCGAGCAGGAAGGCGGCTCGCATGTTTGTGTCCGGCTCCGCATCCACATATCTGACCGACACGTCGATGATCTGCTTGGCCGTCTTCAGGTAGACCTCCCGTTGCTGGGAGAACAGCGGGCACTCGCTGACGTGATACAGCATGTAAGCCACCCCGGCCGGCCCATCGTACAGCCCTCCGTCACAGTCGCTGATGTCGGTGGGAACCTTTCTGAGAATCCGGTCGACGGTGGCTACGACCGCGGGCACCACGGCCTCCGCGCCCTGGCCCGGGAGCAGCGCACCTTTGTAGTCAGAGAAGCGGTTGGCAAAGCAGCGTGTTGAAGTGTTTTCCATCACCGACGAAGAGAGGACAGAGAGCGGCACAACGTGCAGACCCACGCAGAGTTACAGAGATGCTCAGAGGTATCCAGGGAGGACAGAGGACACACTTTGATTGCTGATCTAATCCTCTCAGCTCTGCGCTGATTGGACGTCAGCGGTGATGGCTCAGCCTCATATTGGCTGAGGAGCCTGAAGCGTTTAATGTCTGGAATAAACAGGTGGAGGTGGAAGCATTCAGAACAGAGCAAATTACCAACAATTATGCAAACTCCTCCATCCCCTCAGTTCACATCCTTTATGTTATTCTGTGTGTGATATATCTGGCAACTGCACATATGTAAAAATGTGCAATGCAGCTCCATACTATGTTGACCACATGGCTGCATGTTATTACTCTGCAAGAAAAGCGGTTTTAATTGGGGCACTTAAAAAAAAAAAGAACTCTATGTGTCAAATGACTTACATGTAGTTTAGTGCAGTAAAATGCCTGTGAGGCAATGGATGTATTAATGAAGGAAAAATAAAATCATATTTCAATAAAGTATTTTATGAGGAACAAAGCAATAAAGATGTAAATGAAGCAAGGTTTTAAAAACCTCTTCTGAGCTTAGTAACAACACAAAGACACAAAACTGATTCAAAAGGACAGACACAGTAACAAAAACAGAAAAATACAACCACAGAACACAAGCTCTGCAACAACGTTTATATTATCGACTGCTAATGTGACTAATTATATCCTTATTAATGTGTGTTCTACTACATTTTCTTTCCGTGTTTTATTTTATTTAATAATATAAAAAAAAATAATCATCCGATCAGATCAGATCATCAGATCATCCCTTTTCACCACTGGGGGGCGACAAAAGCCCTCAGGCTCATTCTGCTGCTGTCCATGGTGCTGAAGAAACAGCTTCTGTTCTCTGAGACCGTCAGACAGACAGGGACAGGTTCTTGTCCCTGTCTGTTTGGCGGTGTTTGATGTTTGGTACCATGTCTTTCTTTCTCACGACAGGATACCAGTTTCTGAAACCAAACAGACCAAAAACATGCAAAGTTATACGGGCACAAAACATGTAAAAACAATACAAAAAGACACACAAAAAATCAGAAACGACATCAAACAGCAAAAACATGCAACATGAGAAGATGAACAATTGAATTGAGCACAAATACAAATACTACAACTGTGGGGTGTCCTATATGTGTGTGGTAGATCCTGATCAAAACATGATCATTGATACACAAATGGAAAACTTTATAATTCCTTAACACTTTAAACAAATGTCTTCTGACAATAAAATAGGACAGATTACACTATGGCAACAGCACAATATGTGACAAAATAACAACTGTAATAACTTCAGTGCTGCACCTGAAGACAAACATGATGTGATTTGAACTGATTAAAATATTATTTAATAAGAAGCAGTTTATGTGTGAACATGATAAAACACACAGCTTCACAGTTCATGTTATTCAATCTGCAGAATAACATTAAATGAATAAAATGTTCAACGCATTACTGCATGTTATAAGTTTCTGTTAGAACGATGACAAACTGCTTACAGCGTGAACATATGTGCTGTTTGTTCAGTAGACGAAGGTGGAAAAAGAGACTTGACTCATTATTCAGCTGTGCTTTTAATTATTTAAATTAGCTCATTCTAATGCTTCTCTATCAGAGAGTTGCTGATCAGGTGCAGATATTTGAGCTGATTGATTCAAAGTTAAATCCCTTAAGGGTTATATGTTTTAGTGCAATGTGCATTTTTAAGAGTGAGTACTACAGAACGATCTATGACTACATGTGGAAAATTTATTACTAAAATACATAAGAATGAACAAACACATCAGATATTCAGCATTATTAAAGGTGTCAGGTACCAGGCTGCCCTCATTACAGCTGTATCTCACTCTGTGCCATTTCCAAGATGATTCGAGTGCTTATCTAAGTTGAGATTGTGATTGCGAAACAAGCTTTGAACATTTTAATTTGAAACCAGATTTTTTTTCACCCCTTTTGGAGGCAGAGATAAATAAGAGGATAAATGCCACCGAGATATAAATGTAGAAGCAAAGGTCAGCTCATGAATATAAAACTAATTAATTTTTTTGAAATTCAGCTTTTTTGTCTCTAAAGAAACCTTAAAATGAAACAAAAGAAATGCCAATGGCACGAAGCTTCTCTTTGTGCTTATCTTAAAAATGAGTGAGAGATCGTTTGAACGCAGAGAGTGCAGTTTCTGGTTATTATAAAAAGCAGGTAATGGAGTCAGTCAGTCAGCTTCTGGAGCCAGCTGTTGAGTTCAAGTGCAAGTAGCCATTTTTCTTTGATGGCCATTTCCCCCTCAGTCTTATATGCATTGCAGAGAACAAATTATGCACATGAAGGAGGGAAAAACTCACGAGAATTACCAGAGCGCCAGCCAATTTGTTCTTTGAAAATGAATTAGGCAATTTGAGTAAAATTCTGAGAAATGGACAACAGAAGAGTCTGGAAAATTAAAACAGTTCTAGCCATGCTCAAAGAAACGTTTTTTCATCTGTCTTATCTGCCGCATTGATACAAGCAAAACTTCATTTGCATTTATATTGGAAAATAATTTAGGGCTCAGTTTGCCCCATCTGATGCCCCAGAAAATAATGCCTCCATATGTGCCTAATGTGAGATACAGGAACCTCCCACAGTGTGGAGTGGAGACTAAAAGTTTGAAAGCTCTGACCTTCACTCCCACAAAGAAAGAAAAGGAGGAGGGAGCACGAGGAGAGGAAAGAAGACAAAGAGGCAGAGTGAGTAAGAAAGGAAAGAGGAAGAACAAGACGAAGAAGTGAAAGGTGCAAGCAGGTAGAAGTAGAAGAAGAAGAAGAAGGTGGAGAAATGAGAAAAAGTAGAAGAAGAAAAGGAGAAGGACGAACAGAAGCAGGGAAGGACGAGAGAGGTGTAGCGGAGATAGAAGAAGGCGGAGAGGAAGCAAACTACAAAGAATGAGGAGGAGAAAGAGAAGAAATAGGACAAAGAGAAAAACAAAGAAAAAGAAGGAGGGAGAGTAGGAGGAGGAGGAGAATAAAATAAGAGGAGAAGAGGGTGAAAACAAAGAAGATGGAATTTGGAGTAGAAGAATGAGGAGGGTGACGAAAAGTAAGAAGAATTGGGATGACACAAAAACAAGAAAAACAGAAGAAGAAGGGGAAGAAATATCAAGACAGAGACAGAAAGAACTCCTCAGCTGGTTGATAAAAGCGTCTGTCCTCCTTCACAGAGCTGTTGACCATGAAGCAGCTGATTCATCTGTCACGCCTCAACAAAGTATTGATTTAATTTCAACAGCACAAAATAAACATCAACATTTGAACCTTTTTTTAAAGCATGAGTCTGAGTTTAAAAGGTAGCAGCACATGAATGGCCTGCTATGAAGAACAGCACACACAGGAGTGTGTTGTGTTTACTGTTGAAGCCTTTGTCCTGTACTCTGCAGCAAATATGAGACTCCAGCAGAGTGACTTTGAAAATCTGGGTATCAGCCCGAGCCACAATCTCTTTAATAAAAAATGTCATTTCAATTTTCCACTGCAGCTCAGAAACAGAACGCTGTCCAGGGAGTTTGTTCCACCATAACTTACATTAAAATGACATAAAAGCAATAAAGGCAAGAGAGAGCCGGCTGGGAGGGAGCTGAGGAGCATGCTGCTGTACTTGTAGTGCTGGAAAACATCCTCCATCTGTCTGCCAAGGACAAGAAAACAGCAGAGTGAACCCGAGTCTGTGGAGCGGGCTCCTGTTTGTGAGCTCAGATAAAAAGCTTTAAGTAAAAAACACTTATTTTCTTCATTTTTTTTTGTGGCACCCTGTCTGTCTTATGCAAACAGCACAAACATCGTAGAAATACAGTATGAGGTGGAATACTATGAACTATGCTGCACACATAGTGATGAAACTTTGTGTAACCTCTACATAATCTGGATTTGGGGAACACGTGCTGTGCAACCAATCGTTTTTTAAATAAAGTTCATAAACTATATCAATGCACAAAAAAACTCAACACTTTATAAAGACCCTTTGGTGCCTGATGTCCTATTTTAACCCATCAGAAGTGAAATAAAAATCACAGATAGAAGCGTTAATTAAAAGGACTATTTTTGAGCAAAGAAAACAAGTCTTTACTTTGATCTTAGTAGAACTGAAATGATAGTTGTTCTAGTATATGGAACTTACATCCCTGTGTGGATAAAACCTTACTTTGTTTGGTTTATTGTTTTCTTTGAAGCATATTAACCTTATTATTTAAGATAGCACTGATCAGTTTTTCCGAGCAGAAGAGCTTTAATAGGATCATAATACTACCATATGGATGTAAGTGACAGTTCAACCCAAGAACTGAATATTCAGGTTTTTCTCTGGTGTTCTGATGTGTGTGTTCAGACTCATGGCCCGGTCAGGCAGTTTAGACGTTCAAGTGAGGAAAATATTCTTTAGCACATTTGATACCTGTTTTCTATCAAAAGGCTTCTTCAGACCAGAATTTAAAGAACTTATTTGGGTCTTAAACCACATTTGTTCTGTATAATCTTGTCTGTAATGTACATGAGGAGCCTCTCTGTGTGTACAGAATCTGTATGTTCCATCTTTAGCCTGAGGTCCGTGAAGTGACGCACGCAGCAGCAGGAGGGCATCTAGTTTATAAAGCAGGCAGCAAACGCACCAAGAGACACAAGACCGAAGACCCGGGTCCTCTGGCAGCGGGCTGCTATGTCTCTGGAGGATCAGCTCCTTTCACTCCCAGCGGACAGCAGCGTCTTGCTCCTGAATGTTTCCAGGGTGTTTGGGGACTCAGCAGGAGGGCAGCACCAGTACAGCATCTGGCTCCCGGGCATCGGGATCGCTGCCGTCTACGGGATCATCATCATTGTGGGACTGGTGGGAAACGTGACTTTGATGAAGACGTGTCTGCTGGTGAAGTCCATGCGCACGGTGCCTAACTTGTTCCTGTCCAGTCTGGCTCTGGGGGACCTGCTGCTGCTGGTTACCTGCGCCCCGGTGGACGCCAGCCGCTACATGGTGGACGAGTGGCTCTTCGGGCGCGTCGGATGCAAACTGATCCCGTTCATCCAGCTCACCTCGGTGGGAGTCTCCGTATTCACTCTGACCGCTCTCTCCGCTGACCGGTACCTGTCACACAGTCTGAGCCTGCTGCAGTCTGAGCAGCGAGTTTGTTCTTAAATCTGGAACATGAAAGACACAGAATACAGGGAAAAATTAATCCGATTATTTTCTGTCCGTGTTTTCTGACAATTTTACTTAAGCATAATTTAACAAATGACTCATTCTTATCATTATTTTTATTTAGTATCATTATATTCATGGTGAATATTAGTGGTCATTGAACCATTTTAAAACATACTGGGATTAATAGGGATTAAGCAGCAGTATCATTTTCTAATAAAGCTACAATGATGCAGTGCTGTGTGCAGACATGCACTGTCTACCTCTTTACAACACTCTTTATTGGTCCTGACTCATCATTATTTATTCATTTATATATCTTTGTGGTTAGAAACAAAATTTATTTAGAATTAGCACATCCAACCACACACTATTGTAAGTATGCCCCAAGGCCCACGCACCAAACAACTTCAGCTCCACTTAGTAACTCTGGAGCTTTCAGCTAAACCAGTATTGATTCTGAGACATTCAGACATCAGGCAATTAACGAGAAGAACCTGAACTAAAGGTCCTCACTCAGACCCGCTGCTTGTTTTCTGCCTAAACCTATGAACGTGTAGAGTTTTTGTGAGTGAGACCCAGCTAATGGAGAAAAATATTCCCCACCTGGGGCCCTCAAAAGGGATCAAAAGATCAGGTCACAAACAAACAAACAAAACAAACTAAAATGTGCATTCTGAGCAGGAAGACAGCTTGTGACCTGCTATGACTCTGGCCTGTCTCTCACTGTGAGTGTGTGCACACTTAAATATGCATAACTTTAAGCCTGTTTTAATATTTATATGATTAACAACAGAATCACCCTCTGTACAGGTTTTATGTTTAACTCAGCAGTAAACATTCACATTTATTTCTTCTCTTGGAAGTGACCTGCCTATTCTTCATGTTTGACACAGAGGTTTCCTGTCTCAGCTGCAGGATTGTTTCATTTCATTTTCTTCTGTGTGTAGAGATAAGATCACAAAATAAAGGCACTTTAATGAAGTCATCTAAACTCATCTTTATCTCTCTGCAGGTACAGGGCGATTGTCAGGCCGCTGGACATCCACAGGTCCAGTGCGACAGTCAGCATCAGTCTGTGTGCAGGTGTGATCTGGCTGCTCTCTGTGACTCTGGCCATCCCTGAAGCCGTCTTCTCCGACCTGCACACCTTCACCACCAGCCACACAAATGAGACGTTTGTAACCTGCGCGCCTTACCCCCATGCAGGGGAGCTGCATCCAAAGATCCACTCCACTGCCTCCTTCCTCATCTTCTACATCATCCCACTCTTCATCATATCTGTCTACTACTGCTTCATCGCTCGAAGTCTGATCAGGAGCTCGGTGGACATCCCGGCCGAGGGACACCTGCACCACCAGAAACAGGTCTGACAGGGCTCCCCTATTCATCTCAGGTCCAAAGACATGGTAACATGAGCAAACCATTACCTTTAAGGCTGATGAGTGTGCTAAGTGCTGCTAACACCATAACAGCACCAGCTCTGATCTTGGGCTGTTGTCAATTTTTGGTCAAGTAGAACCACTAAAAAAGTAGTTAGCTATGCCACCTGGTAGGGAAGTGATGCCTGGTAACACCACACTTTACATGGTTCCACCTTGTGGGACAAACTGGTTGTGCAATGCTGTTGTTCCCTGGTCCTCGGCTCAGGAGATGTGTGGGTGTGAACTTTCACTATTGGTCCATTTCTAGTAACAATATATATCTGATGTGTTGATAAACGGATAGATCATCTCTGCTTCCATGTGGAGTCTTGGGACTTCTGGATGAGACAAAAACAGCTGGTTCATGTTAAACATGTTAGATTACACACCAGGGGATGGAGCTTTCCACAAAAGGTATTCACAAAACAATCAATAGCCTATTAAAGAAGATTGCTGTGAAATGTTGTTGATTAAAATAATAATAATTGCTGGTTGCATTGTGAGAATACTTCTCAACTTTCTTATTTCCTAAGCCTTACAGCATCTCTGTTCCTCAGTGTGCTGCTGGTTGTTTGATTACACCCCTGGTTCTGTAAATTAAACCTGGATGTGTTGATTAATGATAAAAAAAGCTGCTATAAGGCAGACTTTACAAAATCTCATAAATTAAACCTTTAGGAATAAACTCAGACAAATTCACAAAAGGAAAGGAGTTCAGACCTTACACAGGAGACTGAGGTTCATGTCTTACATCACTTTTATTGTCTTGTTTTTGTGGTTGTAACTCTGTGAGGTTAGAGGTTTGCTCCACGGCTGCATGCCATTGTGTCCTTTAAAACTACAAGTGAACGAGCATGTGGCAGAGTAAATATGAAGTATTAGTAAGTAGAGAAGCTGCCATACACACCATTAACCGTTTACCATCTACTACTACTACTCTCATCTTTATATGGTCTAACATGAGAACAGGAAGGCACAAGGCTACGTTGATAAAGATGGTGTTTCTCATTTGCTTATTAGCATTTAACATTGAGCTGATTAGAATGTGATTGAATGTGGTGTATCACAATAATCACTGCATAGGTTAATATTGCATTTCCATTTAAAATGCTTACATGTTAACACAGGTGTGCTTAGCGTACCAAGGTCTCATTAGCAGTGACAGTGTGTGTCCTGCAGGGGCGGATGGGAACGTCATTGGATACAGTCCCAAATGGTCACAAGTGATGAAATGTTGACATGATCACAGAGGATTTGGAAATGAATCTCTCTTCTCTAACCTCTCCCGTCAGATTAAGTCGAGGAAGCGGCTGGCAAAAACTGTGCTGGTGTTTGTGGGCCTGTTTGCTGTCTGCTGGCTGCCCAGTCACGTGATCTACCTGTACCGGTCCTACCACTACGACCAGGTGGACACTTCAATGGCGCACTTCATCGCCAGTGTGTGTGCTCGCATTTTGGCCTTTACCAACTCCTGTGTGAACCCGTTTGCTCTGTACCTGATGAGCAAAAGCTTTCGCAAACACTTCAACAAGCAGCTGCTGTGCTGCAGCTCTCCAAGGCAGCTTTACAGCCAGAACAGTGGGAGCACAAATATAACCACCGTCTGAAGGAATCATTAACTATCACCTGTGCTCAGCAGGACTCCACTGACATTTCAATCAATATATCTTCATATACAGCACATCTTTGTTGTAAAACAGTCAGTCACAATAGGAAAAACAACCGTGATGCTGCTTTGATGTGAAATGTTGGTGAAATGACAATCTTTACAGATACAAAGCTGCTTTTTGGGTTTACTTGGGATGAATCTCTTTTTGTGTTTGTTTCTTGCAACTAAATGTAGCAGACAAATGAAGTAGTGGGTGTTTTCTAAATCTGTGCAACATAAAAAAAAACCAAGGCTGACTGAGTATTATTGTGTGTCATTTGAAATTTAGACTCACTGCCATTTGTGATGTAAATCATGCATGAAACGGCAAGACGTTGGCTTTGTTGTGTGGTATGTTTTTATCCACACTGTGCTGTTATTGAGAGTGGAGCTGAAGTTTCCGCTGACATTTGAAAGTTCAGGGGCTGTGAAATATTGTGAAATTACCGTGAAAGCTTTTATCGGTTGTATATTTGACAAATGCTATCTTATTAAAATAACATGTGATATTGTTTTCTTACTGAGCTAGATAAGGAGGCACTGGTTAGCTTTTCTGTCTCATATATATGTATAAAAATAAGTGTTAAAAAAATGACTTAATGTTTTGTTTCAGATTCACGTGTGCATGCAACAACATTACTGGTTCATCTGGTGGCTATTTTAATTCAGTTACATATGAATATATCTCCAAATATTTGGATTGCAGTTACTATAAACATCATTATTATTCAGTAACTATGAGATTTTGTACAGACATGTCATGATGTTGTAAACTTTGTTTCAACAAAATTTGTTTCATAAGTAGTACAATATTTCTGTAACATTAAACTTGTTCGATGTGATTACCTCTTCTATTTTTTTAATATTAATATTAAGCCACAGGATGAAAAACCATGTAAAACCTTCAGTTGATTGATCGGTACCACAGAGGAAAGTCAGTCTTTGTGCTGCTTATCTGACCTTTTCCTAGAGAAACCTGACTGAATGGAGCTCAGAGCTGAGATTTCAATGAAATATTTCTGTTTCACAGAATGATCAGACTTTCTCTTTGTAACCTGGTTTCTCGGTGTGAGAAAATGTAGCTCCAGAAAGAATAAATGTCTTCATCTGTGCACGGCACCTTCACAATCACTTTGAAGTCAGTGAACCACATTTTGCTATGAATGGCTCTCTCACAGCATGTAACCACTGAATTTAGGGAGGAACACAGTCAAAACAAACACACAAAATCATAGCATATACCTCTCCCAGAACTTTTGCTGAAGGCTTTTGCTCTTTAGGTAAAGGAAACGTCAAGATCACTCTGCTCAAGCGAGATCTTTCAGGTCTCTGCAGAGGTGACCTTTCAGGTTGGCATTTGAATGTAGGAAATTAGTTCCCCTTGAGCAAAACGCACTTTATCCCTCAGTTCCTTAGATTCTTTACACTTGCTGTTTTCCTGAAATCCATATTTTCTGCTTTTCCTTAGGCAAACAAAACCTTTACTTTTCTGACAGCACACAAACGTAAACACACAACTGTCCTTCAGATCAATCTTTTATTTACAAAATCCTTCAAAGATTTGTTTTCTCTTCATAATAGTTGTCAAGTTTCCACATTCTCAACCAATCAGTCACCAAAGATTCAGTAAAAAAACATTTTTAGCTTAAAATTGCACAAACCAGTATTCAATGGATTTTTCCTCTTTACAACCTGCTGTCTATACATAATCACAGACAGTGTGAAACATCAGGTCTATATTCAGACTCATATCTTCAGCCCCAGTGAAGACACAGTGGAGCTATAACTTTTTTCCACATAATTCAATGGTACACTGCAGGTATTAACATTGTATTAGCATAATGCTCTGTTATTAACTGTAAATATTACACAGGTTTACTAGCTAGTGTCAGTGTATATTTGGAAGAAATAGATTCTGTTTTTTGTTGTTGTTGTTGTTAGAACCCTTTACTTTCCTGGTGATGGGGCAGCTTGTGACACAGACATCAAATATCTGTAATCTGAACAAGTTGGCCTCATGTCAGAACTGGTGACTCTTGTATAAAAGCTGCCACAGCAATTCTATTTGACTTTGTACCATTTATACATCACTTTCATCTCTGAATGACATGCAGTCACATTACTGGGTATGCACACAACATTACAGCTAAGAAAGATGTCCAGTCATCAACAGACTTCTAAAAACCTGCTGGGGCTTTTGGCTTTTCTGACATGGACAGAGACTTTAATGAAAGGGATGGTCTGCATTCACGAGCAGAGGGGGAAATGAGGACACAGAGAGAGAGAGAGAGAGAGAGAGAGACAGGAATACACCATGCAGACACAAATGTGGAAGAAAGTCACTCAGATCTAATCTTACACAAATTGAAAGAAAATTGCAGACTCACATGTCTGAAAGGGGCTCAAGACTTAAATGTGTCTGTGCCTGTTTAATAACAGTTATAACATAATGTTAAATAGAGGCCCGTTAACCAGACAGTGTAACACCCCAAACATCACTTGGAGCTGCTAATTATCCCAGTTTGAAAGCAACACAGAGGAATGTTTATTCCCATTCTTTAGGTGTTGATGCCATTTCCCCTTAAAGCTAAAATGTGAAGGATGAACCAGCAGAGAGAGAAGACATCTCACTGGTAAAGGATGAAGTTCTTGATGCTGTGAGGGAGTGAGAGGGTGGACGCTCTGTGCAGACGACTCCTCCCAAGACTTCGGCGAACACAGAAACGACACAGCTGAGACAAAGAGCAGGGACCTGAGCAGAGCACACAGCTGTTAAAGCTTCCAGAGCACCAAATACATCAGTACTGTTTCTGAAACTGGTAGTGCATGTGTTAGGCTTTACAACGCACCTCTGTTTTGTAGAGTAAATCTCACTGCACTGTTCTGTGTGGACAGGTCTAAGGGAGTCTTCCCCTCTGCATTTCTGCAGCAGCCATCAGCGCCAAAATCCAGCAGGAGGTCCACCACAGTGGCTTCTCCACCCCGAACTGCAGCATGTAGAGGACTGTCCTGACCACATCCTAATCGAACATCTGCCCCTACATGTGCAGAAATATCACAAAAATGAAACCAACAAAAACAACAGAAAAGACAGTCCTGCTGACACTGTATGTGCTTTAAGATTTGTGAAGACCTAACTTAATGTTTAATGTATCTAAAGGTAGTTAATATGAAGTCAACTTAATACATAATATTATGTTATTGATATTCAGCATTAGAAGAACATGTCAGACTGGAAGTGAAACTTCATAAACTCTGCATTTCTCTGTGACTGTTTCTGATGTTTTCTAACAGCTTGTTACCTGAATGCAGCAGCAACTCTACACAGGCTGTAGCCCCGGCCAAGCAGGCAGAATAAAGTGGTGTCCCCACCACAGGCAGCTCCATGTCAATGTGAGCTCCACTGGACAGCAGCAGCTCCAGACACTCTCTGTGATCTGGTGAAGAAACAACACTGCATCAAAAGCTGTGCTGAGACACATCATCCTTTAAACTCCTCTGTTTTTACACACACACACACACACACACACACATACTTTTCTTTGCAGCCACATGGATGGGTGATGCCAAGTGGTAGGTGGTGTGCAGAGTGGCAGGGTGCTGCAAAATAAGCCTGACACAAGCAGCACTCCCACTGCTGCACGAGTTGAAGAGAGGAGTAGCGCCATCTGTTGATACTGTGTTGGGCTGTGGAGGGACACAGAAAGAAACATCATACAAAGGGCCTTTGTTTCCTTCCTTTTTCCTCCCCAAAGATAAATCCTAAAAGCACGTCAACTGAACTGTCTTGTCACATATACACAGTGCTAAACTGTGAAATTATTTAAATGCACATTCCAATGATGTGAGGCTATGCAGCAAAGGCTGACTGGCTAGTTGAACCACACATTGTTTAAATGTTTCTTCAAAGTCAACAATCACCTTTGATGCAAAAAATATCTAACACATGTGTGTTCTTATAATAAAAAGATAAATAAATCGATTGATCGTGTATTTACATTTGCTCCATTGTCCAGCAGGAACTTGGCACAACTGTAATGACCACCAAGACAAGCCTCGTGCAGCGGGGACACTCTGTCCATAGTGAGTGTGTCAACATGGACGCCCTGCGTTGTGATGAGAGAGGATAATAGTCAGTTTCCTCCATGTTTGTACTATGTATACATAATGTAAAAGTTTATAAATGGGCCACATCACCTGAGTGACAAGAGTCCTCAGGAGGAGCAGCCTGCCCTGGTAGGCCGCTTCATGAAGAGGGGTTCTGTCTGACCAGGAGTCTGAGACACACAGAGAAAAAAGAAACAAACCCTCCATTTTTAAAAACACACTGATACACCACCAAGGCCGAGGGATCTGGCTCTCTTTCCATTGTTCAGTCAAGCCACTTTAGTACAGGATTTTCTGGTTTTCGCAGTCACCTAATCCCCAAACATCACACTTACTATACAGCAGAACAGATGGATCATTTTACATCAGCCTCACATCAGATTGTAAAAGATTTGTATATTAGACTATATCAAAAAACTATTGATGAAAACAAAGAGAAACTACAGCTACTAGAGCGTTTAACTCTTTTAAGTTTCCCTCATAACACAACTGACCCAAACAACCAACAAATAATAAACTTACCAGCCATCAGTGAGTTGCACGCCAGCCCCCCATAGATGAACAAAGACCTCTGCAAAGGTTGTGACCACAGTGAAACCTCAGTTTGAACAGCAGCCATGATGAAAATGAAACAAAAGCAGATTCCTTCTTCAATTGAGTTGGGTAAACAAACTTAAAGCCATGCCTTCCTCCCCCTCTTATCTGGGTCCTCAGCCACCTCCCCCACAATGTCACCTCCCACCCACCCTCGTCCCGGTCCATACATGCAGTCTATAGTGTGTGCATAACAATGGTGGTGGGAATGAGTTGATACACCTGGAACAAAACCCTTAAAATTATGCAAGCAGTTACAAGTTAGGGGAACACACACAGGCTAGTTTCTCAAACTGTAGAGATCTGTGTGAGTGAATCACACATGTACAAATTTCTATTCAGTTTCTACACTCCTTAAAACTCATATAGCAAAATGTCTGCAGGGTTGCTGTGATGTTAAAACCACCATGCCATGCAAATCCCTCATCCCTCATGTTTGTTTTAAAAAGTGATCTCATCCCACCTCCTGTTTCACAGATACTGTGTGTGTGTTCTGTATGGCAGAACACACACACACTCTCTCTCTCTCTCTCTCTGTCTGGCTCTCTTTCAAGAAAACCTATTTGAAAAAACTAACTCTAAGATGTTATCTTTCAAGGCATCAAGGTTAAACACTGGCAAGTTCACTTTATTTTCACAATTTATCATCTGAAAAAAAGTTTTATTTAAATGGGAACTATGTAAAATGGTAAAGCAGTAACATTCATAAAATCTCAGACAAATCTCTCAGCAAACGTTAGCATTACCCAAAAGTGAAATACTGTTGCTGAATGATGCGTTAACCAGCCCTTTAATCCTTCTGTTCAGTGGAATGTACACCACACAGTGATAAACAAATGAAAAAGTGCATACAAAGTCTCCCACAGGTTTCAGTTAAAATAAAAACTCTCATGTTACGATAAAATTCTTTCATACAGGGTCCCTGTCAGTGAGTTAATGTAAACATTATGTGGGTTACCACGAGCACATCCAGCAGTGATTACTGTGTTTCTTGTTGTTTGGAGTACCCTTCCCTTTTGCTGGTTGCTTCCCGCCTCCAAAGACCCAAAGGGCCTGTGGCATCTACAGCGATGTCCATGACCTGATCCGGCACCAACCACTGCAGAAGCACGAGGAAGAGGAAGTCCAACACGGCTATAAATGCAAAGATGGAGCCAGCTACTGGGCCACAGTGAGCCCTCAGCCTCCGTAACCGTCTGTCCAAGGGAAGGACCTCCTCTCTAGCCACTCTGTCATACACCTGACCAGGAAGAACACAACAAGTGGTTACAGAACATCATAGCCTCAGCTACATGTAACTGCATGTAGAACATTTGCAAACTGCAAAAAACGGTTTACCTAATTGAACTACAGACAACATGTTTCTTTTTGGTAAGCCGCCAGCCTGATGACATGAGTAACCTCAAAGAAAATCAGACTCACACCCCTATCCTACATTGTTTGAACTGACAGCAGAGCTTTCTGCTTCAAGGGGACTTGTGGTTTCATCAACAACTCAATCAGCAAAGCAATCAGCATGAGAACATTTTGGACTAAATTTAGGATGGCGTGTTGGAGATTAATAAAGTGTGTTAGGGCAACAGCCCAAGAGTATCATGCTTTGGAAACCAAAAACATAACAGCAGGTTACAGGGTTGTAGTATTCTATTGTATAGTATTGTAGGGTTGTTATAAAGAAAAATCACAAAACAAGTGTATGAACAAAATATGAATGATAGTCCATAGCACTAGAAAAACATTTTTAGTTTTTTTTGTAATAAATTTGTGCCATGCCATTTAATTATTATGATGTATCTTTATGGATGGCACACTGACCCTTTTAGTATTGTAGTATTGTAGATGTAAAATATCTCATTCATTACATGGGCATGACCCAGAGCAGGTTTGAGTGGTGATCTACCTTTTCAGTCCTCTCTGCTACGTTTCTCCAGGTGTAGAGGTTTCTGACACGTGCATGGATAGAGGAGGGGGAGGGGACGGAGCCAGAGCGATGCTGGGCGATGACTGTTTCCAGGCCGGCACAGAGTGACCGTACACTGGGTTCACACAGGGTGATCAAGTCTTCGGGTAAGACCTCAGGAATGCCCCCCACACGAGTGCTAACCACCTTAGAAAAAAAAAAAAAAAAAGACAGAATGATTTTCATGGTTTACTTAGCTACTTGACGACTTGTCTAAATATGTCAAGTCCGTTTCATCTCTAACATGCAAGGTGTGTCTGCTATGTCTGTGTCTGCTTTACACCTGTTATTAGTAATTTTCAATTTTATTATTAATCCTTATTTGTGTAGATCCACAAACAAATCTGGCTTCTCCCATTTTGTATTTTTTAAGCAATGCTATGATAATAAACAAGCAGCCACCTACATGCATATACCCATGGCAAATCTGTAACAAGAAAATGCATGTGCAGCTGTATCGTGTCAGATCTCTTCCATTGAATAGCCTGCAAGAGACCTGTTCGCAGAAATTTGAAGATTAAGCACATACACAATGTTTATTCAGCGTTTGTTTGACAGACACTGTTGTCTCTGTTTTACTTTGTTTTAAAGGACTGTTGGGATAATGAAGTTTACACTGATCTTGACCTTCTGTTCTTTAGGGACAACAGTACATTTGTACTATCATTTGATATGATTGATTGAAAATAGTTTTTGGAACAATACAAAAAAAATTGTGAAAATAAAGTAGAAAAACAAGCCAGTTTGTTTATGAAAGATAAGATTGACCATCTCTGTTTAAGAGAGCTGTGGGAACAACTACAGATTTTTGACTAATCAATCAACTCATTATCATGTCACTTAAATGACTTCTCATATAACAGCAACATTACCTTGAAATTACCTTGAAGCCTCCCAGGACAGAAAAGCTGCAGAGCGGCTTTGCTACACTGAGCAGCAATCCAAAGAATACAAAGGTGTGGTGGCCTTTTTTCTTACATTTGCAGTATTCTGCACTGTAAGGATTCATCTACTAACTGCAGCTAGCATGTAAAGGGTTGACTGTTGCCTTTAATTGCACAGAAATATGAAATCACACTGCAGGGTGGAGAGATTAGGTTAAATACTTAACCTAGTGTATAAATATAACAAACCTGCAGGCCGCAGCTGGCTCCCTCTACAATGGCCATACAGAACGCTTCAGTCAGTGATGTGTTCAAGAAAATATGACCCTGAACCAAAACACCACGCACATCTTTATGCTCCAGAGCCCCCAGAAGACGGACCCTGCAGGGATCCAATTAACAGACATTGACCACATATGCAGTAATAATGCTTAACACATACACACAAACACACAGAGTGTTTGACAGTACATGCCAGACTGTTGCTGTACAGCGAAAACATTTAACAAGACATGTTATAACAGGGACTCTGACCTGTAAGAGTGTAAGTGTGGCCTATTTAGTAAACTCAATCACCCAGCAGTACCTGTCATGCAGTTGGTATTTTTCTCTCACTTCTTCTAAAACAATTCTCTTTGGTCCCTCACCACCAATTAAGAAATGTAGATCAGGATGTTTGAGGCAGAGCTCTGGGATTATGCCCCCGAGAAGATCAATTCCTGAACAAAGGAGGGAAACAGGGTTTTTTAGATATTTAGATACAACTTCTTTTTGAGCGTTAATAAACACTCAACATCAACATCTGCCCTAAAATAAAATCTGTTATCTTTGCTTTCGTTGGTGGCATGCAAAATGACAAAACTTAATATCACTCATATTGTATATATAATATATCTTTTATGGTGCACAGATCAAAATGTAAAAGAAGCCCTGTAACTGAAGCATGACTAGTGCCAAAATGATGACAAACAGAGACAGCAGCATTTTATTAAATACGGCTTCTTGTTTACAAGAAGTACAGCCTACAGTAGAAAGGCTGTTGTTCCAGGAATCTGGAACAACAGCTTCACCGTACCTTTGCGGTAGACAAGACGGCTGATGACAACAATTGTGATCCTGCCGTCTTGGCGCTGGGAGGGATCTGGTGTGAAGTCTGTGGGGTCAACGGCATTGGGAATTACTGACACTATCTCTGGGTTAAGGGCAGCACGGAGCACTGTGTTCTCCTTACTCGTGTATGATACACACACAATGTGGTTGGTATCACACAGTGACACTGTCAAAAGCTTGTTGGTCAGCACAGAGCTGACATCAGCAAAGCCAAAGAGTGAGTGGTCAGTAAACACCTGTAAATCAAAGTGATCTTTAGGTTTACGTCAGCAAAGTACCTGCAGAATAATGCTACACACATCAAATGATTTTAGAGCCACGTACTGTGTTGAGACCCATGGTCTTCGCGTGGAACAGTGCATCATGTGCCATTGCAGAGAATGAGCTGTGTGCGTGCACCACAGTGATATGCTCCCTGACAAACACACAGCGCAGCAGTGGTAGACTGTGGAAACACGTTGTGGCTGTAGACTGGTTGTACATCACCTGCAAGGGCAGGTAGTAGACCTTCAGTCCATTGGTCAGGTACCTGACACCCTTCCTCTTGTCATAGGCGTGAGTGACAACTACAACTTTGTGTCCCTTTTCAATCAGACACTGGGATAGCTGGTAAATGTGACTTTCTACTCCTCCCATATTTGGATAGAAAAAGTCAGACACCATGCAGATGTTGTGCTTCCTGTTGTGGACCCTGGGAGCATCTGTTGAAGCTCCAATGTCTCTCTGAGATGGATGGGTATTTACTGCTGCCACTTTTCTTCGCTGACCCATTGTAGATTGCTTTTGAGCCTGAGGATAAATCCAAAACAGAACGGCATCAGTTACTACACTAATACAAATAGGTAGACACACTCACATGTCATCTGAAACTTGTTCTATTAATTCATGAATGAAAAATGCTATGAAAATGTATTTAATCTAAATGGTGGACTTCAGAGTGCTGGAGAGCAATAACAACTGTGCTGTAACATTTTGCCTACATCAGTTGTACGTGACCGGACGTAAGTGCAAAGATTTAATTACAAATGCATCTGTGACAAAGATATTATCTTATATCTATGTGTTAATGTAGCAGCGTCTCTATTATCACTAAGGTTAAGCCTCCCATCATGTTCGCATTTAACCATTTAACTACTGTGGGATGATGATGACGGTCACTTATCAGCACAGTCCGAACATCAACACATCTCACATACTGGCAGATAAAAACAAATCAACTCATATAAGCATCATTTACGCGTTCTCTCCTTGTCTACTTTTTACACAGTAGCAACAAGCTAACAAACATACATCGTTCGCACTTTGACGAGACTTACGCAATAGACCGTGTCCATTGTATAAACTGACTTACCGTGTATAAGATGTCAAGCTTTTCGACTGTTTAAAAACACAATGAACTATTTTTTAAATGTAAATTCATTACTGCTCGCTAGCTGTGAGCTAGCAGGTTAATAGCTAGTATTACTTCCTGGTGTGCTCCTACGTCACACGCCGGGAGGACGTACCAACCAACTGGCATCGCTGCATCCGTGTGGACGTTTGCGTGAGTAAGTAAAAAAGCTGAAAAGATAAATGTTGTGAATGTAAACAGACGGAATGGTTGAATTTTATGGTGTTTGAAGAGCAAACCCACACTCAGTTATGCCTAATGAGAACCTTTACTTTCACTCATGCACACAATCATTCTGAGTAACATGTTTTGTTTATTGGTATTATAAAAAGAACGGGAAGGGGAAATGAAATCATAGGTTTATAGCAATGCTGCTTTTTAGTATCAAACTTTATTGTTGACTCCTGCAGAACATAGAAACATAGAACTACACAGCAAAATGATAAACAGTTATCACATATAGAGGTTTAATGTATTGTCATTGTAATAATTGTAAAGATGTGGCCAAATTGTTACCTCACATAGTTTTACTGTATGGTCTAAATTAGACTGGAGCTCACTTTTAACAGTAGTTGTCTGTATTAATTACCAGGAACGAAGCGGAAAAGCACACCCTCCCTAACACACAAAGCTTTTGGAAGAAAGATTGTTTGAGTGTTGTTTGGTAATTTAAAGGCAGTTTCTATTCTAACCAGTTGCTGAGTTTTGTTCCTTCCTCACCAATTGTCGTCATATGTGGCGTGTTTTCCTGTAGGTCAAGTGAGACCAGCAGTTGACCTGTCATTGTAACTGGCAGATGTCCTCCCAGCTTAGCAACATTTTTCAGCTAAGCAGTTTTATTTCACAGTTATGTGGTGTTGCATCTCTTGAATGTCACAGGGCCTCCTCCTCTGTTTCCTCCCCCACAAACAGAAAACACACATAGAACAGAAGATACAAGATTCTTTGTAATCAGCACACTATCGGAACATACCTAGAATTCTTAAAATATTTGTATCAATTGTTTAGCAATAAACAAAGAATGTAACTGTGATGCCTGTATGACAACAAACAAATAAAAGAAAGACAAGCTGATGTAGTTGAAAAGGGTCTACATCAGATTAAATTGCATATAGTCACTATGGTGAATATCTACGTGTTAATAACATGTAAATCATTTACCATTTGGAAAGCTGAGTTTTTATGTAATAGCATCGTAGTACAAAAACCAGGGTCCAGCATTATTTTAAAGAAAAGGCCGTTTTAGAGCGCTGCATGAGGAGGAAGCTGGCAGATGGCGGTCAGCTCAGATTGGAGAAGCACATAATATAGATTATGACATAAGAGAAGTGACACAAAGATGATGAACTGATTTGAAGTCAGCAAACAAAATATTACTCTTTATCTTAGTGTCTGCATGGCAGCCTTTTTAAATGAGGAAGTAAAACTGTTAAAGTGATCCATTCAAATCCGTCAGGCGTCACTGACAAAAACATTTTTTTTTGGTTCTTGACCTCACAGAAGACTGTTGGGTTGAGCTACTGTGGTTACACAATCCAAAACTCACACGATGACACAGACAAACTGTGGCTGCAGATATTTTCTGTGCAGCCAAATTATACAATATAAATGATATATCTACATGTGCTCTTTGCTACTTCTAAAAATGGTGGGGCTCTATCGAGTGTTTTAACTCTGATATTGAAAACATGATGAAATGTATGACTATGAATGACTATATTTATGACTTATGAATTTTACAAGTTCGAGTGTTGATCATCGGTGTGACTTCTCTCTAATGTTCCTTGGTCTCTGTGTCATTTCTTCTGCCTGCTTCTCCACACCCACACATGTGCTGACCACCATCTACAGCAGGTGGCACACAAACTGAGCACTGATGGATGAGTACCTCACAAGACGCAGCATGAAAGAAGCCTAAATTGTTCTCTGCTTCCAAAACGTTGCCAGGAGTTGTTCTGTTTAACGTGACAAAGTATTTTTTGTTTGTCTGTAAATGCTGTTCTCAAATCAGCTGCAAAGAAAGTAAAAGATAAACACTTCGCAAACATCAGCACAAAATGGATGTCCTTTTCAGGACCACATTCCACAAACGCAGGATGTGACCTGCCTGTAACCAGTCACTGTAGGCACCATGCCACATTTCTGAATAACTACGTCTTCAGTGGTAGTAATTTTTCACATTGTCACTTTGCCTCAGATGTTGGCAGGTTAACCTTCTGATGTCCTCGCTGATACTTCCTTATTAAAGATGAGGAGACACAGAAATAATAAATCTTCTGAGAAATGCAGGTACTACAAATACCCTGGCATCGTACCAAATATATACTCACTGTGTTTTTCCATCGGTAATGCAAAATCAGGACAGAGCCAACCACCACCACAAACAAAAGAGGCAAAAGTGTGTAAGTGTGTGTCCTGACGATGTCTGATTTGTATGGCTCTGCTGGAAATAAAAAAAAAATATATATTTGACACTCTAAGTAATCATTCAATCACGATGATGTGATAATAGAAAACAACATAAACAACAGGTAACACAAAATAAAGTTACCAGTGACTGCAGGGTGTGGTATGGCTTCACATTCAGGCTCTGGGGTCCAGCTGAGTTTGGTCTTGAGTTCGCTTTTTAAATTGAAGAGGCCAGTAGGAGCATGCTGCGTGCGTGTGGTAGATATCTCAATCAAAGGGGAACTTTCAACAACCTGTCCAGCTTGTCTCCACTGAATCATAGTCTCACTGTCGCCTCCTTTTACATCACACCGGAACACCTTGTCGCCTTTACCCAGGATTAAGGGGGCGTACTGCAAAACGCTGCGGTGTGCTGATGGGAGAAGGTGCAGGTTAAAGTTCAAAAGGATTCTGCTGGAAATTCACACATGATCAAATATTGATGAAACGCTAAACTTAAATAAAAGACTCACAGTAAACCCTGAGATTCATCGCAGGGTTGTTGTATTGATCTCCTTGATAGAAAATGCACTTGTACGTCCCCTGGTCCTCCGCTGTCACGTTCTTTAGGAGAATAGAGCAGTCGCTGATGTTCTGATCCAGAAATGTCTGGACTCTGCCTTCGTAGCTTTCACCATACTTTGAAGCCAGTTTGTTGATTTGTTTGTAGATCAGCTGGCTTTCGTTTTGTTTCTGTACCTGCCACTTAAATTCATTAGACAAATTCCTATCCAGACAGGTGCACGGCAGACAGATGTCTCTTCCTAAGAAGGCTTCGACAGTCTCCATGTCCTCACCTAAGGCAGAAAACGTGAGTGAGGATTAGTCTTAGAGTCTCCCGATCACAATCATCATAATAGACACTGACACTGATACGATATAAATTGATATTTTTGAAAGTTAGTCACAAAGCGTGTGATGTTTGAAATGAGCTGATATCTTAGGTTATTTGGTTTGTTTTGTCTGTTTACTTTTATTTTCGGATTTTAAGGGTGTGTTGGCAGGTTGCCACATTTTAACACCATCAAATGTGTTCAGAGTTTGTAATCACGCATCTGTGGTTATTAATCTGTCAGTGCCTTTATTATACAGAACTGATGACTGATACCTTCAGTTCTGACACATGGTGAGGCCTTTTATGTTGAAAATGAGTGATGATTGTTAAACAGATGTAGATGACATCTTGATGGCATGCAGTGCCAGAGAGTCAGAGTAAGAGCAACTCAAACCTGTGCCTTGCATAGTGACAATAAAGATTCTTGATTCTTGAATTTAAAATCAGTGTGTGGACTGTATAGTGTTTGATTAGTATTACATCAGTGTTTTGTTTAAAAAGAGTGTTGTTATTCCAACATGTGTTAAATTATGGACTCTACCTAAAATTCCCCTAATTAAAATATTCATGTTTTTCTGATTATATAGCCTCTTCAACCATTTGTTGTGGTGTGAGTTATAGAGTTTTGGAGACTTCTTCAGCAGCGATGTCTGCCTTACCTACTGTAATAAAACTAGACCGCACAAACAAAGAAAAGAAAAAACAAAAAACAAAGACAGGTAATCTATGGAGCTCTGTTTTCCCAGAAATCTTAACCTGCGCAGTCAAAAGGAAATTCAACTGCTCATTTCGCAGCAACAATTACTTCCATATCCCTTCATGCATCTCACACAAAACAGGACAGAAACAGATAAACAGAGCTGCAAATCACAGGGACATGATGATTATATGTTGTTTTTAGGTTGAACTGTGCCTTTAATTATGTTGACACACTTTGATTTATCAGTTTTCATGAACAAGGGTTCAACCAACCCTTTGCACACCTTAATACATCGTAAATGTGAATAGACTTTGATAAAGCACCTTTTAAGTATAATGCAATAATATAGATGAAAGGAGGTGCTGGCAGGAGTGCAGGAGCCGTACAAAGTTTACATGGCATTTACACAAGATAATAACTTGAGTGCACAAGCAGGAAGACTTCTTTTGTTGCAATAAGTAGTACTTCTTCCACAAGCCCAGAAAATCATTTGATTTTTCTTTCAGGGAAAGAAAAACATTTTTGAAGAAAGCTGAGCTGGGGGCTTACCTGACACCATTAACACCATTAACGTTCCCAGTAGAAGCTTCATGTTTGATCAGTGGACGTCCTTCCTGTCCTGTTTTACACCGTCTCGTTATTGTCTCCGTATTATTGTTCAGATAACAAATGCATATCTATTCACATGTTTAGACTGACTCCTTCCACAGGCCATGTCCGTCTGTCTTTGCGCTCTGAGGGAAGTGAGACCAATGCATGCGCAAAAACTCCCCCGGAAAGCCGTCATATTAAAACAGCTATAAAAGGAAATCATTGACCAGTCATGGGAAAAATATGTCTCCCTCCTACTGACAGCCCGACGTCACATCAACACAATCTAAACACAGCACAGTGCAGCTATAAGACACTTTATGTTTATGATTACAGTGTTATACTGTGTTATATGTGTTATAATGAGATGTGTATTCTTTGTGCACCACACAAACACACACACACATGGGTCAACACAGCTCCCCCCGCCCAACTCCAATCCAAACACATCCTCCAGCCTCACACCACCGTCACCACCGGGAGCTGAGCACATAGGGATCAGGATCAGGATCAGGGGGATCGGAACGCCTCAGCCGCCACTCTGCTGACGCTTGTATACAGCCAGGTTTAAACATTTCTGCTTTGAAAAACGGGGAAATCGTTAACATTACGGCGGTGCTGGATACCGGGAGGACGGTATGGGGGAGCACACGGCGTTTCTGCTGTTACTGGTGGCGACCTTGACGCTTTCATCCGAGGTGAGTACAGCGGAGAAAGCGCAGCCTGTAGCCGAGTGTCGGGGAGCCTTTTCCCCTGGATCTGCGCCGGTGTTCTCCCGTCACCACAGCCGGCACTGTCAACCAGGGCGTCTAATCTGAATAATGTCCCATCACAATACCGCTTTAATGTGAATGTAACATATAACACTGCGTGAGTTAATATGGAGGATACGCAAACAGACCCGCCGCTAACGGATAACGTGATTATCCGAGGGCCGCTGTTGCCTCTGATCCTGTGACTCCCACTGATGATTTTTATCCGTGTCTCTGCGTGGATCTCTGGCACACAGTGTGGACGAATTACGTAGAATAAACTATTAGCAGTGATCTTAGCGATGCTACAGAGGCCTTCTGTCAGATGTCAGTGATTGACAGCTCGGCCCTTCCATGTTGGATGTTTTTGTTTGTCATGGTATATTTGTACACGTTTATCTTTAACATTATATTATTGTATTAAGTGAAAAGAATTAGTAGGACCTTCGTACTGTGCTACATTTACTTCCTAACGAACATGTTATTGGGAGCTAACGTTAGCTAGCTTTTTCCAGAATTTTACACGGTTTGGCGAGACAGCCTGTGATTGCTAATATAACTGAGATGTAATGTCCACTGATTGTGTTTTAAACGCACTGGCTGCATCAAAACAACGCGAGAAGTTCGGATTTGTTGTGGATACTA
Organism: Parambassis ranga; assembly: GCF_900634625.1. Taxonomy (NCBI): domain Eukaryota; kingdom Metazoa; phylum Chordata; class Actinopteri; family Ambassidae; genus Parambassis; species Parambassis ranga. The sequence continues at coordinate 14,095,465 of NC_041041.1, read as the reverse complement.
GCTGGATTTTGCATTGTTTTCTGCGTTGTTGTGTGGTACTGGCCCGCTCGGTCCAGCCGAGTTGCGGTTGCTGCTGAAACTGCTGAGGAGAATGGAAAAAGGATGCAGTCTTATTGGTCTCACACAAGCAAGATGGCGCCCGCAGCCTGCTGCTAGTGCTGCTGCTGCTGCCCTGGACATGGAGACATATGCTGCCCAGCTCCAGCTGGAGGCAGGATGCATTGGACTGAATTCAATTATATGCAAATTATTATATGCACAGTGGTACATTTAGGATCCCAAATAACCTGAAACACACACATACACACACACACACTAACACACCTAATGTACTGTGTCTAAGCAAAACCTCGTTGTGCTGCACACTATTATAAGACTCACGTGTGAATGTCTTGACACTACTGTTGTGTTTTTTTGGTGTTGCAATAATAATGCAACGGTGACAGTATATAAATGCAGATCACCTTGGAAAGTGTGTGTAAAAGTGTGCTCCAGTGTTGCATTCTGTACTGCTAAGTGTATTTGCCACTCCCCTCTACAGAAATGTTATTCATCCTTTTTTTATGTCACATGTCTATCAGGTTAATCCTAGATAATTATGAACAAGAGGAATTTATTGCCCAGAGCTTTACATAGTCGAACTTTTTGGCTGTGTGTGTCACACTAAATGTTATTCGGCATGAATCAATGATACATAATGTGTGGTGAAGAGCTGTTGGCAGTTGCTAGAACTTCTCTTGTGACACGCATTGTGATATCACTCCCAATGTTAGGCTGAACAGGCTATTCCTCCAGATTTATAGGAGGTAATTACAAAGATCTGTGCAATATAGCAGAATTCAGGATTGGCCACAGATGGCCTGTTGGCTAGCTTTGTGCAAGTTTCCAGTATCAATCTTTTCTGATATCTGATGGGGGAAATAGAAGCGACAGAATGCAAAACACAAGCAGATATCCTCCAATTGTTTCTTACACACAAAACACAAATGAAGGAAGAACATGATGTTCAGATGGTAATATCCTATTGAACAGATGCCAAAATCTGGTCTGTAGAAAGAGGCTTGGATTTCAGGAGCTAGTATGTTTTTATGTGGTCTCTAATGCCATCTTTTCACTTTCTCTCACATAGGGAACAGTAAAGCCAGACTAACAATAGACACATGTGGAGCTGCTGTGGCTGTAATGATTATCTCTCAGGCTTGTGGGCTCAAAGGAATAAATCACAGTACTTTGCTAGGCTTAGGCTTAAAGAAGTAGTTACTTTAATATACAACTTATAACCTATATGCAGCAATATTCCAGAGCATTGTATCCTTGTGATGTTTAATCCCACCATTATTCTATTACACCACAGCATAATAGAATAATAACTGGGGGATTAAATATAGGGATGTCCCGATCCGATCACATGATCGGAAATCGGGCCCGATTACGTGATTTCAGACTCGATCGGAATCGGACATTACCTCCCGATCAGGACTCGGATATATACTTTTTAGGGCTGTCAAAGTTAACGCCTTCTGTGCAGGGTGGCTCTGTGTCCTGTAGTGCAGGGGTATGACAGCTGCTTTTGGTGCGACAGGTCCTGGTTCGAGACCTCGATGTGCTGCGTGTGTGAAATCTCCCCGGCACACGCACACACAGGCCTGTCGCGATAAACAATAAATCAATTAATTGCACAATAACTTTAAATGGGCTCGATAAGTTTTTCGGCCGTGATAAATTACATTTGCGCGCTTGTTTGTTGTCCTCCCTCTCTCTCTCTCCCCCTCTCGCTGCCAAAGAGGCTGGATGACAAAAGGCGTCACTCTGGTGCGTCGTAGCGTATAAAGTGTGCAAAGTCCGGCCGTCAAATTTAATATGGCCCGCGGCTTCTGTCTTAAAATGTGTCAAACCAACAGGTAGTTCTTATTTTTTTTTAACTCATTGTGTGACGTTTACGGGATGTTCTGAGCAGACCACGGTCAGCTCGCTGTCTGCGTCGCCACGGTGCGTCACAGTGCTGCAGGGCTTGGACGTTACAGCAACACAGAGAGCTGTGAAGCTGCACAACACTGGTTCAACACTTCCACACAATTCACCACAAGACTAAACATGCTCAGGAATACAACGTGCCATCAAAGAGAGTCCGCGTTGTACGAGTGAAGTTCTTTGCCTTCTTACTGGCGGCACTCGCGGCAGCGCCACCCAGTCTAGTCCTCTTGCCCAGTCCTCTTGTGCCATCTCTGCTATTTTATGTGTTTCTGTCTACATGGTGGCGTTTTTAAAATTCGCTGATGCGCATACACACACGCAAACGCGTGCGCACACAAACACATGTGCGCACAGGTGAGCCCACTCCCAGCAGCAGGTAGAGTGCGTGTTGTTTGGCTCTGTTGCTCATGACGTGCTAGTTGGTTTGACTTAACTCCATTGACTATGCTCAGACTCGGTATCGGCAGATACTCAAAATCAAATGACTCAGACTCGGACTCGAGGGCAAAAAAACCTGATCGGGACATCCCTAATTAAATATATGTATGCTGTTGGTTTGGCCAGTTTGATACAGATGGTGTTCATCATTGTCCTCTCTTTCCCCTTGTCTGTCCAGGTGCCTATGGATGACTCTGTGGGTTTGCTAACTGAACCCCAGGTGGCCATGTTCTGCGGGAAGCTCAATATGCACATCAATGTACAAAGTGGCAAATGGGAGTCGGACCCCTCTGGCACAAAGAGCTGCATTGGCACCAAGGAGGGCATCCTGCAGTACTGCCAAGAGGTATTTAGACTTGAGTGTGACAGCGCTGCAGAGACAGAGAGAGACAACAAGCAGACAGAGCAGGAAGGCAGGTAATGCAGTAACAGCATTAAAATTCCACTTGTGTTGACAGGTGTACCCAGAGTTGCAGATCACAAATGTTGTGGAGGCCAACCAACCAGTCAGCATCCCTAACTGGTGCAAGAAGGGCAGAAAGCAATGCCGCAGTCACACATACATTGTTGTGCCATACCGCTGCCTGGGTAAGCAGTGTTAATAGAAGTGAATGGTACATGGTATGGCTACATTTCTCACTGGATACATCGTGTGCATAATGAGAACGTGTTCCTGTTGCAGTTGGGGAGTTTGTGAGCGATGCCCTGCTTGTTCCTGACAAGTGTAAGTTCCTGCACCAGGAGCGGATGGACCAGTGTGAGAGTCACCTGCACTGGCACACTGTAGCCAAAGAAGTGAGTGTGGACAAAGAAAACCATTGAACACAGAAATAAAAACTCAAATGAGACCCACTAACATCTTACATGGCCCACTAGACAATTTAATACACAGAACGGAAAGTTGCAGTTGTGGATAACTGTTAAAAGGGGACAGGCACTTTCTAATGTATGACACAAGATAAACTTAGGCTGCCACGCATGGTTAAAAAATCTGCAATCAGCATCACTACATGTTGCCGGCTGTCTTCCAAGAGCCTGGTAGCTCCCACTGAATGACTCATCGCTTCAGAATTTCTTCCTGTCACGATCTTATGATTTGTGTTCCTTCATCCTTGTCATATTCTAATTGTGTCATGCACAAAGTCAACTATCTGTCACATTAATGATTTATTTAGGCTCTATTATAATCAATAAACCATGGGCTGCACTTCAAGGTTTACCACATTAAGCTTGCAGTGTTATGTGATTTGTTTTTGGATTTCCGTTCTATGCAAGCCAATAAAGTCACGATTAATGTTTTTTTTATTAAAATCAGTCCTGCGGAGACCGCTCCATGAATCTCCATGACTACGGGATGCTGTTGCCATGTGGTATTGACCGTTTCCGAGGGGTGGAGTTTGTGTGCTGCCCGGCTGAGGCAGAACGAGAATCAGACAGCACGGAGCTGGAAGGGGAGGAGTCTGATGTCTGGTGGGGCGGAGCTGAGGCTGAATACACTGATAACAGGTAAGATAAGATGGCTCACACACACACTGTTGTCCCCCTCTGCACGCCCCACACCTGTTGATACAAAGACTGAAGTAGCTCCTCTGTCCTCAGCATGACACGTCCAGCAGACACTGAGCCAGCCACCACTGAGGATGATGAAGATGAAGACGAGGAGGTGGAAATCTATGAAAGGGATGAGAATGGAGACGGCGATGAAGATGACGAGGAGGAGGATGATGTGACTGATGAACGGGATAGCGATGAGCGCAATGCTAATATTGCAATGACAACCACTACCACCACCACCACTGAATCCGTTGAGGAAGTTGTTCGAGGTAACGTGTCTGTTGACATTGTTTATGCTCTTCCATCATGTGTTGTTTCACCTCTTTATGTTGTCCATGGAATGTAAGCATTTTCAGTCATTTGTGTTTGTGCCTGTGTGTACATTATCTCAGCGGTTTGTTGGGCTCGTGCCGAGTCTGGCCCATGCCATGCTATGTTGGAGCGCTGGTACTTCGTGCCCGAGAAGGGTAGCTGTGCACCCTTCTTGTTTGGGGGTTGTGGGGGCAACAGGAATAACTTTGAATCGGAGGAATACTGCCTAGCTGTCTGCAGCAGCTCGTGTAAGTCCCGGGACTGGAGCTCAACACGTAGTATCCACACATAGCCTGAATCCTGTCATTAGGCTACTGAAGAGTGTTTATCTGTGTCCTTCACTCTCTCTTTCTCTCACTGTCTTGAGTGTCTGAGGCCTCTTAAGCACTCCATGCACTGACAGTTGGATTCAGTTGCTCATCAGTTAGAGTTGTGTTCAGCATTAAGTGTTATTTTACTTACACATTTACTCATGATGATAAAGGTGTATGTTTAATTGGAAAGTACAGATTAAAAAAGACAAGGGAACTAAATTCAGGTGATGAAATTAAATATCTTAAAACTTGGTTAATAGGAAGCTACGTGAAACTTCACACATTAAACAGCTGGTGGTTTCTTTTTGTGAACAAATGGCACAAAGAGTCAACAACATCATACTCCAACAACACAGTTCAGCCTTGGTACAAACCACTGCTATGCCGCACTGCTTTTGCCTTAACACTTGAAAGCATCATGGCAAAAGTAAAAGAAATAAGTTTGGACTTTAGAAAAAGGATTGTTATAAATGATTGTTAATGCCAAATACTAAGCAGGAGAAGGATTTCAGGTTTTTCAAAGTGTCACTTCCACATTTCAAGAACTGATATAAGCAGTGTTACCTAGAAGTTTAAAGAGAGTCAAGCAGTGCAGAACAAGACTGGAAGTGTGAGGCAAAGAAAATTAGAGATGTGTTTAGGGACCTAGATCAACTGCTAAGACACCAGTGAATGGTTTAGCTGAGTCTGGATATGATGTGTCATAGGACACCACAGGCCTGCACAGGAAAAAATCCACATCCCCTTCATACTTAAGTCCAAGCCTGCCTGAAGTATGCTATGGACAACCTAGAAAAGGATAACAAATGCCAGAAGTGTGTCCTTGGTCAGATGAAACAAAGCCAGTCAAACATGGGGGTTGTAAAAATGTGGGGATGCTTTACTGCATCTGAATAGTGGAATTATTCATAGAAAAAAAGGACTATCTGAATATCTTGAGAGAAGACCTACAGCAGCCAGCAGCAAAACTCAGTCGTTGTTATCTCTTCCATCACGGCTCTTCTAGTAAAGAACTACCTCCAGGACAGCAAAGAGAAAAAGGATGTTATTGACTGGTCTTCACAAAGCCTTGACTTCAGTCCAATTGAAGGTCTGCGGAGTGTAGTAAAGATCAAGGTGCATGCCAGGAAACCCTCGAATCTGGAAGAGCAGAAAGAATTTCCTTAGAAGAGTGAGCCAGGACTCCTCAGGACACATGCTTTGTTGTAGCATGTTGAAAACTCCACTAAGCAGCTCCAGGCTGTTATTAATCAAAAGATACACAATAGACCAGGGGGGCTAAAAATGTCTTAGTTTTAAAAATGTGGAAATTTTGTTTTGTATATAAGGTAAAGTAATGTAAGCTTAAATATTATTACAATTATTTTGTCTCCAACTGTATGTTTTCAGGATATATATATATATTATTTATGTATGTGTGGTGCCAGCAGCAAATTAACTTGTTGGCACAAATGCTGAAAAAGCAAGTAAACAGCTGACTGCTTTCACTTCGTGCTAAAGGAAGATAACTAGGTGCTGAGCTCACAGCAGCTTCGTATTTCAGACCTGTGCTACCAACTTATCTAGTTTAAGCCAGAAAAATCCATTTGTCAAGTCTCCTCTGTGGACAGCTTGTATTTGATATATGTGTTTTAGGCAAACCACAACAAAGAAACATCAATCAATTTCCCTGTACCAATCAAAAAGATTGATTTTATGAATTACACTGTGTCAGAGGTCTATAGACTGAGGCAGGCTCTGTGTAACAGAGGAAAAGTTCCTTTAGTGAGTTGATTTGTTTTTGTGGGATGTGTTGACAAAAAGAAACCTGCACAACCTCACCAGCTGACTCTTATTTTGGCAGCCATGTACTCTGTTTGGCTGTTGACATTTAAACAGCAGCATTGACAGAAAACGGTATAAAAACCAGCTGGAGCAAGTGTCCTAGGGGAAAGTGGCCATGACACCGTCATCATTTATTGCATCAATTCTAACATATAACTGTCATTTCTTACAGCATGTGTGGGCGAGTCTGCGTAAACACCGAATCTTAAATGTCACCATGCGTCTGCATGCATTTCTATACATGTGTGTCTGCATGATTTGCATTGTAGTGTGCAGCTGTCTCCTGTCTGCTGTCCTTCAGCAGCCTGAGCTGGCAGTATGGGTGTATAACAATGTCGGTAATATGTCTTAACCAGCTGAAGTGTTTATAGCCATTGTCTGCTTGTGTGTGAGTGGGGGAGTATGCTGTTAAAGGTTAATGGGTTGATGTGGTGTTTCCAGTGAACTCCTCAGTGCTGCAGCCTGCCCTCATCCTGACTTGGCACTCTGCATCTAATCTCCAGGCGCCCACATTAAACAAAAATACAGATGAACACAAATTCTTATCACTCTTTGTCCCCTCACACACAATTTTCTTTGTGTACCTAACAATTAACCTACTTATTCCTCATAGAACTGGAACTCTGTGTAATGTTTTGTGTTTCTCTTTACTTGACCTATGAGCTGCCTGCCTTCGTGTGCTCTGTGTTTAAATCCTCCCTTCATGCTCTCCTTCAGTGCCCACCATGGCTCCCAGTCCTCCAGATGCTGTGGATCGTTACCTTGAATCTCCTGGGGATGACAATGAACACACAGACTTCCAGAAGGCCAAAGAAAGCCTTGAGGCCAAACACCGAGAGAAGATGTCCCAGGTACTTTTGTTCACTTTTTAAACATGCCACTCAGGCATTTTACTGTCAGGATGTACAAACATGTATTTATATCCAGGTGATGAGGGAGTGGGAGGAGGCCGAGAGGCAAGCTAAGAACCTTCCACGTGCTGACAAGAAAGCTGTCATCCAGGTAAGAGATACCACACAACTCCTGGTGTTAATAAACAAATGTCAAAGGTTTGATATTAAAATATTTTTGTTTGCTTCTATTTTGATATACTGGAACTGGTGTGGATATATATATATATAGAGATATATCTCATTTTAATTAAAATTAGAAATAAAAAGGAAAAGTTATTTTGATATAAAAGAAATGATAACAGAACAACTTTTTCAACAGGAATATGAGCTTAATAGTTGGAAGCTTTCCATGTGCCTCTTGATAATGTCCGCTCTGCTGTATCTGCAGCACTTCCAGGAGAAGGTGGAGGCTCTGGAGCAGGAGGCAGCCGGGGAGAGACAGCAGCTGGTGGAAACCCACATGGCTCGGGTGGAAGCTCTGCTCAACAGCCGCCGTCGCCTGGCTCTGGAAAATTACCTCAGTGCCCTACAGGCCAATCCTCCTCGGGTACTTCTACCTTTATAGATATGTCTGCACACACCACTGCAGATAAAGGATATATATATAAAATTCCAAGCATTTTCAATATGCATCCAAAGTGTAATAACCTATAATGTCTCCACCAGCCCCGTCAGGTGTTGAGCCTACTGAAGAAGTACGTCCGTGCGGAGCAAAAGGACAGGCAGCACACACTAAAGCACTATGAGCATGTTCACACAGTTGACCCCAAGAAGGCTGCCCAGATCCGACCTCAGGTATTCACACACATTCAAAACCTCTAGCTCTTAGTTTAACCTAAAAAAAACGTGATAATGAATTGACTGACTGTCCGTCTACCTCCAGGTTTTGACCCACCTTCGCGTGATTGATGAGAGGATGAATCAGTCACTGGGTCTGCTCTACAAGGTGCCCAGCGTGGCCAATGAGATCCAAAGTCAAGTCGGTAAGTGTTTAATTATGCCACATGTGCCACTGTGTCCCAGTCTAAGTGTAATCCTCTCTGGGAAAGGGGTTTTAATTATGCCTGAAATGTGCAGTACCCTACGGCCTCTTGTGGTGCTGAGGATGAAAATGTGTTTTTCCAGTGTGTCTAGAGTCCCCTGATGGATGCTGTGTTGATAAAACAGTTTTTAGTAGTTGAAACACTGTGGACTTTATCTGGATTGCTTCTGTTTTTCATCTTACTTCCACCACTCCCTCTTATCTGTTATCCCGCTGCGTGTCACTCACTCTGTCTCTCTTTCTTTCAGCGGTTATAATGCAGAGAGTTCAGTCGGAGCTGTCACAGCAAGTCTCTTCCCTACAGAGTGATGGGCGGGTGAGTCAAGTAGCACCCAGTCACATATGATATGAGAGCATATATATATGTGTGTGTGTGTGTGTGTGTGTGTGCATATACATATAAACGTACCTCTGTGTCTACAGGTGGATGGCAGGGTAAGTTACGGTAACGATGCTCTGATGCCTGATCAGGCCTACAGCTCCGCCCCTGTGGATCCTGGCCTGGATGGACTGGGCTTCATTCACCCTGAGAGCTTTATCCACCAGGCTAACACAGAGAACCACGGTAACACACACACACACACACATGCACAATAGATTTGAATAGTGTAAAATGAATAGTTCCGCTGTATAAGTTTAATCTTTTATTGACTTTGATTAACTTGTAATACAGTGTCACTCTTTTAGCATTTTGTTCTTGTTTCCTGCAGTTGAGCCTGTCGATGCTCGTCCAATTCCAGACAGAGGACTCCCCACAAGACCTGGTACGTTTGTCTCTTACAGATATTCTTAACACCTTTTATATATGATGTGCTTTGATCATTTTTACTTTCACTTTTTATATGACCTTTTACCACTGTATGTTTATGCACTTAAAGAAAATAGAGAACTTTAAAAGTGCCTACCTTTCTGTTTTGCTGTTTTTTTCAGTGTCTGCCCTAAAGCCAGAGGAAATGCCAGAAGTGCGGATGGAGACTGAAGAGAGGCAGAGTGCTGGTTATGAAGTCTACCATCAAAAGCTGGTATGAAAACAGTTCAACGTGTTACATTTTATCAGCAGCTCATTTAGTTTTGGTCTAGGCTGCAGTTTGTGTATTTTTTTATGGCAGGTGTTTTTCGCCGAGGATGTGGGGTCCAATAAAGGTGCCATCATCGGGCTTATGGTTGGAGGGGTTGTCATAGCTACCGTCATTGTCATCACCTTGGTGATGTTGAGGAAGAAACAATATACTTCTATTCATCATGGGGTAATTGAGGTAAGGATTGAATGAAGAGGTGGCACAAATTTAGTGTCTCTTCTGTTCTAACCCCCCCCCCCCTCGTGTGTTTAAAGGTGGACGCAGCAGTGACACCAGAAGAGCGCCATTTGGCCAAGATGCAGCAGAATGGCTATGAGAACCCCACCTACAAATTCTTTGAGCAGATGCAGAACTAAGGAACTTTTCCTTCAGGCATGTCTCAGCCCCACACTGTCACCCTAACAGCCTGCTCCCTTCTGCCCCCCTGCCCTTAGCCCCAACAGTATAATACCTTTCACTTACTTATCATGCTCAGGGGTGAGGAAGGGTGTGAGGTGAGATACATTTATAACCAGGGGTTTGCGCAAAAAGGAAACCTACATGGAACAAAGTCTTGATTGTACAGAGCTTAAATTTACCCAGCAATTGGCAAGACAAGGGTTACACCTGCACATTTCAGCCAGTCACGACAATGGCTTCATAGTGTTTGTACTAAAAAAACCATGCAGACTGTTTATAATATCATTGCAGAACCTGTAAACATGCTATCCCCATCACTCCCCTCATGGCCCCACAAGCTCCACTGCTCTTACATGACAGACAGGGGGCCGACCCACCACATGACCCCTAAGTGTTTCAGGTTTGTTTTTCAAAAAGGAAAAGAAAAAAAATTGCAGAAAAAATTATAATCAAAATGTGTAAAAGCTGAAAAATATTGAATGTTTTTGTTTTTTATGTGTAATATATTAAGACAGAGATTTAGCTGTAAGTATATGTAGTGCATGGCAATATTGATGACTGACAAAGTATACTGTATGTGGAGGTCCGCTGGAGTGGTCCTCTCCATTAGATATTTTAGCAGGATTGTACATTTCTAGTGTCTTCTTTGTGACCTTGTGATATGAAGAAGAAAAAAAAGAGTATTCAGAATCTGGTCTGCTTTGTTGTCACACAGACTTGCTTTAACTGGATCTTGGCTCTTTTATGCTCATTTCCATGCTTCACTGTTGTGTTAGCTGCATGGGCTAAAAAAAAACACTCTGTAATATATGGAGAGTAATAGTATCCGAAAGGAAGATGATTGTGTTACTGTTTGCGTTCTATGCACTCTGTCATTTTTTGGAAGTCTAATTATTACCACCAAATATTGTTGCTGTTAAAGTCTGATGCCAACTGTCACTGCACTTTGGGTTTTTAATTAGGTGAAGAATCAAGGTGAAACTTTAGACAGGTTTTAACGAAACCATGTGTATCATTCCAGATTTATCATTCCGCTGTGATTGTAAATATTTGGCCAATTTTCATAATCATTTCCAAACACACACATTTCTCATGTTTATCCTCTATGTTCTGGTTGTGTCAGCAATATTGTACAGTGTACCGCTCGGGAGTCAAGTGTGTGTCTGTATTCGATACAGGAATAGTTTCAGGTGGTCCTGTCTCCTCTCCACACACACATTCTTTCACCAAATTTCACATACACATTCTATTTTTCTACATCTCCTGTGTATACATGTACAGTGCTTCTGATTGTCCTGTGGTGAATATTTCTTTCTTTCTTGTAAATCTGTAGTCACAAAGAAGTGATTGATTACCCAAATCTTACATCGACAGATGCACATGGCCCTCTCACGGAATTATTAAATAGTGAGCATGAATGTTACATTTTGCAATCATAGAAATACAACACATATCACCTCATAGCACCCTCAATTGTAGATACATCAACTGAAGCTCTTAATCAGGTGAATGTTAAAAATTTGTACTGATGCTCGCGCCGAGTGTCGATGAAAACATTTTATTTCTCTTATTGATTCTGTGACCTTCCTCTGTGTGTGGTTAAATGAACCATTTGCTTAGAGTAAAAAGCTTTCTACACTCACTATACCATGAATAAAATTTTGAATGTACATGTAACTGGCTGGCTGTCTGTCATTCCCTTAACAGGATTTCTGCAATATATGTATTAACAAAATAGGCACACAGCAAGTTAGGAAAAAATGCTTGCCACTTTATTCCCCCTTGTGGACAAAAAGGGTCCAACGATTCAGGGAACAAACACTAAATAAAATACAAAACAGGTCCTCTATAAATGGAAAATATGAAAATACACTTGCCCTTACGGCTATCAAAAACATGAAGTAGTGGTATATACAGTGGAAATGATCCTAAACTACATATGGGGAACAGAAAGCCTTAACTGGGGTTTCAGGCACACTCATTCAGTCACATGCACACATAACAATCCATAATCACAGAACATTGCCCACTCATCCTGAACACGCTTTTCTTGGTTAGAGTTTAAGAAAAGCTAAAAAATGCCTCAGTCTAACTTCAATCAAACTGTACAGACATTAACATAGTTGTGACTCTACAGGCATCGATGTTGAAACTGTGTCACATGGTTTCCAGTCAGTGTTGGAAAGCCTTTGCCTGTGATAATGTGAAGGCTCTTTCAGCTGTCCTTGTCTAGTGCTGTGGTGGCAAGGGTCACTGTAGTGATGGGCTGCCCAATGCCCTGCATCTGTATACGAGCCAGCTTCTTCTGCTCACACTCGGTGACCAGGTTGTTAAGCTCAGCAGCACTGTAGCCAATCAGAGTCCTCAGGTCGCACACAAACTTGTAGACGAAGCGCTTGCCTTGCACCTTGCTAATCATGTCCCCGTCGTAGTAATACCTGATGGACAATATGAAACTTAGAATTATTCCAAAATAATGTCACATAGCAGCATTTTTCCACATGCAAATTTCAACACTGTGAATCACACTGTCTCTGAAAACACTTTTGTCATTCCTACTATACTGGTACATAAAAACACTACAATTAGTATTTGTTTACTTGGTCTTCTCTTGATAGTCTACCTTCAGTAGTGCAGTATAACCTCGCTTTAAACAAAAAACTAAGTAGAAACCAACCTGAGCGCTCGGCTGAGCTTCTCGTAGTTCATTGTAGGCTTGTTTTTGCGCTGGCCCCACTTCTGTGCCACAAGCTCTGGCTGGTTGAGTTTGAACTCTCCTTCTTCGCCGACCCAGGAAATGCAGTCTCTGGCATCCTTGTCTGTTAGCAACTCCAGCAGGAACTGCCAGAGCTGGATCTGACCATTGTTACCTAGCACCAGGGGAAAAAAAAGAATCAGTGATAAATATTCACATCTGACCTGTTTAATGAGCAAAGCAACATCTCTGTCAGACTGTAAACCAATTAAAAACAATGTGACAAATCCCCACTGTGATCACTTTTCAGGCTTTTAATTAGGTTCGTACCGGTGCGATTGCCTGGTGAACTGCGCTCCTCTCCTGAAATACGTGGCGTTCTGGGTCCCCGGCTCTGTTTGAATACCTTAATAGCAGTTGGTGTACTGACTTGGGCTGGGATTATCTGCACAGCTGGAGAGGCAGAGGAAAAATATGTTAATGACAGCGATTGTACAATTTGTAATTTATTACAATTAATTTATTACCTGTTAAATACATAGAGTTATACTGTGTTGCCAGAAATGCTATTAGATCTGTTTTAAACAGCGATAATTTAGCTGCTGCTTCCCCCTTGGTGAGTAACTCATGACTGCCTACATGGTTTCAGCAGTGTTACAAGACTAGTTTGAAGTGTGTCGATGAAGGTTCTCAGTCATCCAGGTCATTTTCATTCAAGAAACTTTAAAAACCAGTCCAAGTCCAGTTGCTTCACTTCAAGCTCTTGAATACTTTGAAGTGTCTTTTGGGGCATTTTTTTACTTACGTTGATCAATGGTGACAGTAGCATCCCCTCCAGATTGGTCCTGGCTAGCCAACACATCTGTAAAGAGTGCAAAAAGTAAGTTAGGTTCTAAATAAAGCTGATTTTTGTCAGAAGATGTGGTTTTTATCTGAAATAAGCTAACAAACTGTGACGTACATTTGCGCAAAAGTTCTAGGTGACTCCATAGGATCTCTCCATTGGGCACTTTCTGCAGGAACTCCTCTTGGCTGAAGCCGCACAGCTCTCGTCCTGGGATGTGAATGCTGCCTATTTCCATCTCCTCAATGTTAAACTCTTTCATTACCCACACAGCCCAGTGGATCACTTGGTCTGCAGTCCAGAGGAGGGGGTCTAAGCAGAGAGTACGAGAGAGAGACATTAGCCTCACATACTAACAGTAATGTCTATTTGTCACTATAGTAAGGTAAATATATTACTCACCATACGGTATACCCAGGCGGACCTGCTCTTTGCGGTAGCCCTCAAGTGCTGCAGCCCAACGTGTGACCTGCTCTGAGGCCTCATCGGACAGGCCAGACCGTTCCACTGCAATCAGCTGTCCATCTTCCACCAGAGTGCCCTCCTCCCCTGCTGCATCTGGATCAATCACCACTTCTACTGTTTCTACTGGCTTCACAATCTCTAAAATGTTTAGCTTTTCCTCTCCTGAATGAAGGGAACACAAAGAATTAGGCTCCTGGGCAACACTGGAATAGATTAATTACTGCTTGTTGATTTACTTTATGTGTAACTGGTCATGATTTGTTGTACCTGGTTTGGTTATAATCTGAAGGCTGAGCTGCACTGTTCCATCTGTCTTGACTCCTTGATCAAAGAGGCTGTGGTCAGGATGGAGCTAAAAGGAGCAATACAACAGATAACTTGGGTGAGACAGGCTACACATATATAAGGGAAAAAGAAAATCAAAAATCATGACAGGATTTATTTAGATATTGTTACCTGAATGTCCTGTAAGCAGATTTCATATGCATCCAGGGAGATTTGGATGCGAGGTTCCAGAAGCTTCTTCAAATTGCCAATTGGCTCATTGATGTCAATATCTTGTTGAATCAAATCAGATGCAGTAATTGTCTGCTCCTCAACACTGTTTTTCATATCAAAAAAGATTGTTAAAAATTATACACTGCAAGGCGATGCAATTTAAATTAAATATTTATCGAAATAATTGTCTTCTTACCCTTCTTCCAGGCATGTCTGTTTCTCCCGTTCATCAATCTCAATCTCTATCATTTCTTCTGACTCACCTTTGGACATTTTGTTTGAAGGCAGTCAAGCTTCAAGAACATGAGAGCAGTCAGTCATTGTAAACTGATGAAATTAACAAAAACATATACTATCACCTTACTATAATGTTCAGAACAAAATACAATAGCTTCTTCTGCTGTTTTACAGTTTTTAAGGCTACCTTGTTTCCTTGCAAGGGCAGTTGTGCAAAAATCCATGATGACATTTTTAAAAACACAAAAATATTTATTTTGCCATATTGTAGCTGGAATTACAACAAAGGTATATATTTGTTTATATATACAAATCAAGTTTCTGTTGATCAATTAATACTATTTGACTAATAATGGGGGCTTTTCTTTAAAAATTTAACTTAGCAAGCACTTTTTTCCATGTCCAATTGTGGCATAATTAAAGTTTTAATTCAATGCAAACTATAATAAATACATTCGTATTAGCGCAGTTACAAACTGTGTCCATGTTGTGGACATAAACAGAACAGTGAGGGGACGTCTCCTGTAAAGGCCTCTCAGCCTCGACTCCTCATTGGCCGTCTGGGACAGTTTACTGTCTGCTAACGTTAGCCAACTCGAGGGCGAGGCTGTGGCGTCTAAAAGGCCAAACGCTGGGCCAGTAGTGGTGGTAAATAGTGACAAAACACAACCGCGCATATTATTCACACGTTGTAAAAAAAATACACAAACTTAATATTTTGCGCCATGCTGCCGCGTAGCTGCGGTGAAGCGGGCCTGCGGTGCACCAAGTTAGCTGCAAAATAGCAGCGCGGGGCGAGGCACCGCATTACACAACGGTCGCTCCCCATCTGCAAAACAACTGTGAAAAAATATCCTAAAAGCGCACTGTGCTTCATAACTTGCACTAATATTCGTTTAATCACACTTTAACTGTGCACGTAGAAAACTTTTAAAACGGAAATAGAATAAACGGAAACAAAACAGCATAGGGCAAATGGAAAGGAGCCGGAAATCCTGGCTAAGCTTTACAGCGTTGCAAGACTTCCGAGAGCAGTTCTGATCAATACAACACCGACTTAAACAAGAAAATAAGCACAGCAAAGCCACCGTGATGTCGCAGACAGCTGAAAATTGCGGTCGGTTAGAGATCAGCTGTAACTTAAATGGACGAAGATGCAGTTTTATCGCTTCTGGATGTACCTACGGTGTGTTTGTGGCTGGACGATGATCAGCGCCGCGGCGGCAGGAGGTCTCTCCACTCAACAACGTAGTCACTGCTTTACTGTTAGCAACACGGCTAACATCTAAATGGTATAACAAACTAGCGTTATGTCTACACGAAAGCACCAGAATCGGTCGTGCGTGGGTGCCAGCGTTAGCCTTGCTTTTGTGGAAGTTGGCTGCTGCTGTTAGTGTGCGTTTGTGGCTTGAAGGTGGGCGGCCTCTTCACATAAAGCTGACTGGGAATCAACAACAGCTAGCTAGATTAGCTTCGCTAGCTGAGCTACAAAATAGCGGGAAGAATCTCGATACGGCAAACAGGCCCCGTATATAACCACAATATAGCGCATTTTCCTCACAATAAGAGCACATGTTTGAAAATATCCATACCTTTTAAAGGTCAGAGCTCGCAGAATGTTGTATGTTCAGTTGTAGTGGATAAACAGTCAGAAATCACACAGTCGATCATGCAAGTTTTTGGCCAACTACACACTGTGAGGAGGGGCGGAGACTAACTGGCAAGACTGAAGTTAACTTCAAATCTGTGTGGAAATAACGAGCTAAAAGTTTAGATTCCTGCTGAACGCATCTGCTTCGGCGTGTAGTTTATGTATGTTTGTTATACCTCATATGGTTACTCATTAGTATTTGCCATGGTGATCATGGTCACAAACTTCGTCACATGATTTAAACGTGATATATGACCACATTAAATGCTTTTCTTTATTCCAAAGTGTGAAATAATTAAAAATTGACTATATGACTGCTTGTAGAACTACATCTATATCTAGCCTATATTCCTCCAGTGTTCATTTTAGTATATATAATACTAAGTAAGTGTATTATATTCTAGAAGTTTTAAAGTTCTACTTGGCACAGGTCTTTTTTAAACACTGTACTATGTAAACAACACCTGGGCTCCTGAGGGCCCATACATGCATGAAGCCTGTTAATCAGTTATTAGCAGTTATATGATGACTGTTCATGTCCATTGATACAATGTCACTGGCAGACTTGTAAAGAATATGTGAAGCAAACCATTTCAAACAAACCAATAAAATGTGCATCAGGATGCTATGATCATAAGTCAAACCATGCTGTTGAATTTCTGTTTCATGTCAAAATAAATTTAAATATCTTGAAAAATCTGTTAATGTGTTCTGTTGATGTTTTGCATTCTTGTTTTTTTTTACATGGTTGAGTCTTCTAAAAAAATGGTACACAAGTGTATTTTGAAAACAAATATATCTTGATTAAACCAACTTTACACACCTATTTCAAAGGCTGAGTCCAGGGAATTGCAAATCTTTGATTCAACATAATAAAATTAAAATGTAGATGTAAGAACTTAAGGAGTGTGTATACAGCTAATAATCGTTGTAAGAGGAAAATTACCAAGTATGTTGGCATAAAATCTACAAAGAGTATAGTTTAGTATGTAGAGTTCAAAATATAAAAGGCAGAGGTGTAACTGATGTTATAGTCATCAGTTTTAGAGGCATTTCTATTCACATGAAGCAAACTCGCATGTGTTCCTGACATGCTTCCGCATGCGTAAGGCGTAAGATGAGAGCAGCTCTTATTTTGAAAATCACACGAGACGGATATAACCCAATATTTCCGTTTCGGTTATTTTGTCTTCAAAATAAAAGATGAAAGAAAGGCAGCCATTGCATATTTTTACACGTTAATTCCGGTGTCTACACATAAAACCTCTCTAATTTATTAATTGATTGTTTAGTGAACGCATAAATTTCAGTTTAGTTGACATCCCTGTGTGTACGGTACATCTGCGTATGAGTATTTTTTTAACCTATATGTTGTCATAATATACTGCCATGGTCATGTATATCCCTAATAAATCAGCAAAATATAAAATCCTAAATGACGGATTGGTGAGATGGACGGGTGAAATTACGGGATGAGATTGCGCTTTCATTCTGAAGGCGGTGGGGCGGAAGTGTGGTCGCTGACGCTGCTGCCTGGTTGAACGCAGGCGAGGCAAGATGGCAGAGTACCTGGCATCCATTTTTGGAACAGAGAAAGATAAGTAAGTGAATAACGTTAGCTCTTTATTGTTAAGCGTTTTTGTTTGTTTTATTCAAAGCTGGTTTTGACCAGCAGCACTTAGTATAACGATATTTTCACTATGTAGCCACTTTGGTATGCACACACTAGCTCAGGCTAGTAGCATTAGCAAGCTAGCTCTCGTCGGTATGATACCGCCTGCAATATCTGTTTGCTGACCTGTGTTGCGGTCAGAGAAAACAGTTTAGATTTTATGAATGAAAAAAGACTTACCCTGCCCGTTTAATCAATGTTTATACATGAGACTAACTTACAGCAGCATTTCGGTTGGCGTTAGCCAAACCTGTTTCGTGAAATCACACGCGTTTTTGTTACAATGGACAACTCACGGACAGACAACAAGCGGGCAACCGTTCAGTTTGTTTTTAAGGAAGTTCTCCAGATATTTAGACCTCATCAACTGCTCTATAAATGTATTTAGTGTTTACTTATGCTCTCCATATCCTGAAAATATGTATCTTCTCACTTTTGGGAGTATTAAACTAGTAACTTCTCTCCATCCTCCTGTTCTCATTGTCTGTATCAGTTGATCACTACAATGTAGGCCTAAATAAAGATTTCTTCAAAAACAATCAAATAAAAGATGGAACAAAGCGCTATTTAAGCAAATGGGTTTAAACTGGATTAATTTAAACCAAGAGAATGTAAATTGCGTTTCAAAATGTGTCACAATAAATGTTGTGTTTTAACGTTAGTTATTAGACTACCTCCTGTAAGTAAAAGCTACATTTGCCTGTTCTGTCAAATGTATAATTATGTTTATCCACTCAATTTGTATTCATAAAATGTCCTGCTTTCCGTGTACTAATGGTCAAGCTTATGTTCATTTGCAGGTGTTATGAATAAATACATCTGTGTTTGACTAACAGATATGTGTATCTACAAAATGGAAAAACTAAAACAGCAGGAAACAGCATGGAGCGTACACACTGAAATGAAGCCCACAGTGTAGTTTCACAGTTTTTCTTTTGCTGACATCAAGGCTGTCTTTTTTTCCTTAACACAGCACAAAGTCTAGACATGTTTCATGTTTTTGTTAAACATTCTTTTTTGTTTTCTTTTTTTGCAGGGTCAACTGCTCTTTTTATTTTAAAATTGGTGCCTGCCGACATGGCGACCGCTGCTCCAGATTACACAATAAACCAACATTTAGCCAGGTAAGACCATTGTTATGTGATAATTTATTCATGCAAGTAATTTCTTGTAATCAATACCTACATTTGTAAAAGAAAATCTATGTATGTAATTTGTCTGAGTTCATACTTTGACCAGTTAAGGATAACTGTGCACTCTGGTACTTACGGGTACCAGAGTGCATAGCAGTATCTCTGGCTTTGTACTACAACAGGTTAGATAGCCGTTATATTTTATTTTATAATGATTCTGTAGTACTTTTTGAGTGGTGTGTTATGATCAGGGGTATTTTTAATTGGAAGTATTTGACGGTTTTCTGTTCCTTGCTTCAGATGCATTGCTGTTTGACATCCAGTCCTAAATGATACTAATTATCCAATAATACGTTTGTGTTTCAGACAATTGCCCTCCTGAACATTTACAGGAACCCTCAGAACAGTGCTCAGTCTGCTGATGGTCTGACCTGTAAGTGACAAACCTATGACCTATCCTTCAATAAACCTATGTGATCTTCAGAAATATAGTTTTCTCTGGTAGATATTAACTCTGCTGTAATGCTGATCCACACTTAAACACTTTGTATAGACAAACTAAAATGAGCGATTCAGGGCTATAAGACGAGTCCTACACCCTGCAAAGGAGTGTGTTGGAATTACAGACAGAGCAGGCAACTTAGTAATAATAACTTGAGAGGAGTTATATCTGAGATGCTAAGTATACATTATATTCATGTTTTGTTTTAACCACTAGGTGCCATTAGTGACATGGAGATGCAGGAGCACTATGACGAGTTTTTTGAGGTAATAAATGCCTTTTTGAAGATGTGTGTGTTCTTGTAACCTTTTAAAAACAATAAAAGTAATGCTTAAATAGATAGTGATGATTTTTGTTTCACATCCTCACAGGAGGTCTTCACTGAGATGGAAGAGAAGTACGGAGAAGTGGAGGAAATGAACGTGTGTGACAACCTCGGGGACCACCTTGTGGGAAATGTGTATGTGAAGGTAAGTGTTGGGTGTAAACTGTGTAAAAGCTTGAATCCATGAATTATCTCTTTAACTGTGCTGCTGTCTGCCTCTTGATTGTCGTTCATAGTTCCGTTATGAAGAGGATGCTGAGAAGGCTGTGATAGACCTCAATAATCGGTGGTTTAACGGACAGCCCATCCATGCTGAACTCTCTCCTGTCACAGACTTTAGAGAAGCCTGCTGTCGCCAGTATGAAATGGGGTGAGTTCCTTATGACAAGATAAAGACTACCTAAAACACTTTACAACAACACAGCTTTTCTGACTGCTTTGTGTGTCACTCTGTACAGGGAATGCACTCGTGGAGGCTTCTGTAACTTCATGCATCTGAAGCCCATCTCACGTGAACTGAGGAGAGAGCTCTATGGGCGCCGCAGGAAGGGAGGGTAAAGACGATACTTTCACATCTAGTTCCATTTGCCTGCGTCTTTGTTTTATAGCAGTTCATCATCACACCATCCTTCTTTCTACAGCCGCCACAGGTCTCGTTCTCGATCAAGAGAAAGGCGATCTCGCTCAAGGGACAGAGGGCGAGGAGGCAGCCGTGACCACGAGAGACGCCGCTCCAGAGACAGAGAGCGTTCAGGACGGTTCTGAACCACCAGCCATGACTTCCTGCCCCTTCCCTGTATCCACCTCCTTCTTTTTTTAAGCGAGAAACCAACCGGATCCGTTCTTGGGCTAACAAAAAGGTCCCTGATTGTGAAGCTGTGACTTCTTCTTGATTTCTGAAAATGTCTTTCACCTCATTAAATTTAACATTTTTACTTAACCAGACTGATCTGTGACTTTTGTATTTATTAACAGTATTGAGCTCATAGTTGAATGTACTTGCTGTGTGGATAGCAAAATGACAGGGTTAGGTAAGTAGTTGCTGAGGCATCTCAGGTTAGACCTTTAGGACTCAAGAGTTTCTTAACAGGAGAAAATGGTAGAAAGCTGAACAGCTGGAGAGGTAAGTCTAAAAACTGAATGACACAGATTAGATCAGAATGTTTGTGGTCAATACTTTGACAGGAGCTGCGTGAGTTCTGCCTGGAGGAAGAGGAGGCAAAAAATAAAACCTGCGTATCCACAGGATCCGTCACTCCTCGCTTCCCACTCATTGTCTGTGTGAGGCTTTGCAACTTCATGCAAATAAACTGCCTACTTGGTGAAACTCAGGCCGAATAGATAATTTCAGTACTCTGAAGTATTTTGGAGACGTAAAGTTTTACCTGAGCTGTTGCAGCAGGTTGAAACACCCAGGGCCGTCGTTTACATCAGATGCGCTGCTGATTTGTGTGTTGGTCTGTCAATCATGAGGCGTCATTGTTTTAAAAGGAGGCCACGTCTTGTGAGTTATGTCCCCTCCTGTATAGGTGGACAGGTACCGTCAGACAAGCGGTGGCCAGGTGAGTGTTTCTGTGCCGTTTTCAAATTTAATTCGCGATTAAATGCAGCTAACGGTGATCTGTAATATCTGGTCCTAGAACTACCATCAAACAAATCACCTATTATATTTTTATCCCATTATTATCCTCTGATTGTCTCATACGCATTTAGTATTTTGTATCTTAGCATGAAAACTTTACTATTACTACATTTTTAGCAGTTAGTCTAAAATAATACAAACTGAACAGGCGTTTTATAGAATTGCTCAGATTTTTTGTTTTGTTTTTGCTTGTCTGCTAATTGTTGTTTATTACTGTCAGTATTTTTGAGCAGGTTGTCTGTAGAAAGTGAAACGATCTGCTGTGACTGTGAGGATTTAGGGTTGGGAATCGGACCGATTCATTTGCGTTTTCTGCAACAACTCAAGCTGTGTCCCAATTCAGAATGTCGTATGTTCGACTGCCTGCAGTGCTGGTCAAAGCTCCACTCCGATCTTCACATAATATCCTGCATTAGCATTCTGTCACCTTGCAACTGCAAGCAGCATTCGCAGTTTTTTTATTAATAAAGCCAAGCTGCATATAAACATCTCCCGGTTTTCCCTGCATTTTAGATGAAAGTGGCGATGACACACACACACACACAGGCTGATGTTGACACAGGCAACTGTATCTTCTTGTTCTTGTGCGGGTGGATCGCGTGTTATTTAGAAAATATTTTAATGTTGTCTCACCTGTCCTCATGGTGCCTCAAAGATCTTTTATAGCACAGATGTCTCACTCTCTTCTGATCGCCTGCGTCATTGCGTGTTTGTGTGTGTATGTCGTAGCGTGAAGGATCGAAGGAGTGAGATCTCGCAGCGTTAATACAAGATCTTTGGGAGAAGTTTTTGGGTGGTGTCAGACGGCTAAAATGTTGCGGCGGAGAGACAGAGGACTGTAGCTTGATCCCAGATCAGACTGGATTCTGTGCGCTGTGTTTATAATGTCCTTCAATCATGATGCGGTGCTCTGGCTCGTTAGTTAGCTAACTTTATCAGTTAAAACACAGTGAAAACCGGGATTGTTATTTTTTTATTGCCTTTTATTATCATCCATTTAGCTTAATGCCCACAGCCTGCCCCATGACACACAGACTTGACTGGGTACCTTTATAATTAATGTGATTGAATGCGGTGTCTCTTCATGAAGGGCTTGGAAATTGCTTTGCAAACTTTGACAGAGAAACCACCCCAGGGTTTTCCTGCTTTGGCACAAAATCCTTCACCAGGATGACTTCAGGTAATTTCATCTGTGGCACATATAACTTCACTGGAGTCACCTCGTGTGACTTCTGAAGTCTCTCCTTGTGGGGTCCTCCTCTGCATCTGGCACGGAAACCTCCACTGGAGTGACCTCATTGGGTGTTACTCCTGTTGACTTGGGTGAAGAAGCTTTTCTCTTCTCTACTGCAAAAATGTCCACTGGACAGGTCACTACCTTAGGTGACTACTGCGTGGGCATAGAGGGAGAGATCCTGCATGACACACCAAAAAACATCCTCAATCTCTGAAGTATCCCCGTTTTGGCTGGTTTAGGAGTAAAAACTTCTGAACTCTTTCCTGAACCTTCTTCAATCATTTCAGTGTCAGGCTTTCCTAAAATCAATCTGTCCCACTGTTCTTGACTTGTTCCATTATAAAATGCATTTTTATTGGGATGAACTTCCTCTTTGGCAACTTTGGTGAGTTTATCGGCAAACTTTCTGTCCATTGCGTCGTCTGTGTCCTTACAAACCTTCTTAAATCATCCTAAACCGCTGACTGAACTTGCATCCAACTTGCTAAAATGTTTTGAAATGACAATAATAGAGTTAATAGTTTTCTCCAGCTGTATCGTTTAAGTGTTGCCATGGCAACATAGACCACACCCACTTGGTTCTACCGTTTCCATGGCAATGGAACATGGTGAAGTGTGGTGCAGACATACAAATACAGAATTTAAATACATGCAAAAATCTATGAAACTATCAAGTGTGTGGATCTAAGTAATAAAGCAGCTATACACTGAAATATATTTGGAGTGACATTTACTGAGAAAAACCGTTGCAAGTTTTTTGCACTCAAAAAATGCTTGTGATCTTTCCTTAAGTAACATTTACTTAGTAGAGCCAATTATTTTTTAGGACAAATACCCAAGTAAATTTCTCTGGCAATACTTGCCTATATTGTATTTTGTTACAATAATCTGTTAGTGTAGTGGTACCACCACTAGGTTGGCAAAACTGTTTTGTATAAATAAGGAGTTATTACTGAATCTCTCAGTAATTGTTATTAAGTTAAGCATTTACTTCTGTCAGTAAAATAGGTGTTTACATTCTGTTCAAATCCACCAGAATGCAGGAAATAGCATCTACTTCATTAATGGAGGGAGGACCCCAGACCCCCCTCCCCCAAAGTTGGATGGATGGATCTTCATTATGGATTTCTGACATGCAGACTTGTTGGCTAGTTTGTCCATGATTTGAATGAGTACTATCAGTACATTTACAACATTTTTTTTAACTGTGTTCATTAAACATGGTCCTAATTCAGTTTAGGATGATATGTGATTATTAGGCCCGTTTATGTTCAGGTAAACAGTAGATGTAGCTGCAGATGATGAGAGAATGTGAAAAGAACGTCTGTGTTAAGTTAGATGTCAAGATAAGGCCTGATCTGTACAAAAATATACAGACAGCAATTAAAAAACAAACTGCGGTGTTAAGTTTGATGCGGTACATGGGAGAAAAAAAGTTAGGCGCACCAGTGCAAAAAGTTAGTCCAGAACCCTGGCTGTGACCTCCAGTTAATATGAATAAAAAGTTGACAGTTACACTTATTGAGAAATTATATTTTATTATTTTATTCTTTAAGTAAAATATTATTTTTTAAACAGCTATTTGTTTTCTAAATAATTTAGTATGAATAAAAGTTTTTTTTTAATTTATTTTATTTTATATTATATTGCAGAGCAATCACACTCTAAATATTGTATATCTTTATTATTATTAGTGTTAATAATACAGCTTAAATGTGTGTAACTGAAAACCTGTAAAACCTTAAATATTTTTCAAAATTAATGTGTTTAGTATATCTGCTAATGGATCTGGTAAAAAAAAAAAACAAAAAAACACTATGATTAGCTCTCATTGATTTTTAACAGATACTGCCATGTCTTTGGAATTCAGTCAAAGGTTAGTGTTTAGTTTAGTCAGCAGAGACCACACACTGTTATCTTTGATTCTGTGAAATCCTTCAGGATAACTTTACTCCTGTTTTTGTGTGATCTCTCTGCAGCTCCATCATGCCCTCTGTTTCTCAAAACACTTCTTTGGAAGGTGTTTCCACTTTTTGCTTAAATGAAGCCAACATGATTAATGCAGAAGTCTGCAGCCTGGGTGGGGATGCTGTATCTTCAAGCAGAGGTCACAAGTCATCTCATGAGAATGAAGGGTCTCCTGATGAGAGCGACTGGATCCGCCCCGATCTGCCCAGCAGATGCAGCTGGAGGCTGGGTGCAGCCATCTCACAGTCACCTCACAGTCACCCAGAACGGTGAGAGTGATTAAGGAAAGATCTGAGCATGAATTATGAGACGAGCAAAGTGTGCACTCAGATGAACCATTACTGACTCCTGAGTCACTCTATTCTTCACTACGTTAAGGATCAAATTGGACGCTAACGCTTTCTGACACTGAGATTTGAAGTGACATTACCTGCTGCAAAGATGAACTTGTAGTAAGACTAGGCAGGAAAAAAGTGGTGAGGCCAGAAATGTAGAGGTTGCTACTAAAAGCAGCTGAAAAGAGGCATTACTGTGAGGTGGAAAAAATGCATGCAGAACATATTATAATTTGACTAACAAGTCTTATCAAAAGAGAAAATCTTTGAGATTGATGCTTTAGCATGCTGTCTCACATGTACTTATAGCTTTGAACATATTTGCACAAACAGTGCCATTAGCAAGACTTTTCTTTGGCTATTTTATTCCAGCACCAAACCTCCCCCCATCCTCCCCAACATCCTTGGGAAAATTGGACATACGCCTCTGGTTCGCCTGAACAACATCCCAAAGGAGTTTGGACTCAAATGTGATATTTGTGAGTATGTTATGCACATATGTGAAGGATGATCGACACATAACTTCTGGATTAAGTGCATCAATGGAGAAAGGGACTATGATAATATCCAAGTGTATGAGGGGTGATTGACAGGTTACACTCACACATTTATTCTTTAATACAGCAAAACATTAGCTTATTATTATTATTATTATTATTATTATTATTATTGGAATCAGGTGAAATTAGTCCATGATAATCATCATTAAAAACATGTCTACACACATACACATGCAGATAACAGTTGAGTTGAACAGGAGAGTCTGTTGGAGAACAACAGTTCCCTGTTCCCTGTTGGAACAACAAGAAAGCTGAGAAGTTTACTGTGTTCAGTGGGAGGAAAAAAAGTGCTGCCCGGATGTGACCGCGGGTGAACAGCAGCAGAGTACAGAGAGAAGTCTCACCTGGCCTGCCAACCCTGGGTACAAGGACTTCTTTCAGGATGATAGCTAACATACTAAGCTGATACGTCCAGGTGGGAGAGCTGTGGTTGCTTTTAGCCAGGATTGTTGATCCAGCAGTGTCCTTGTTGAAGTATCACATAGCTTGTGACCTTAGGTTTGGCTACGGCGTGACTGCTGGGGTTTATCTGAAGAGAGTGGGCTCTCAGGGATGTAGAATGTGAAGGACTGATTGTTCTTTTTGCCTAGAGAGGAAAACACACACAGAGACAAATATGATGAAAACATTCAGTGTTTTTCTCCAGTTAGATTTTGGTACAGCATCATTTGATAAGGTGAGATTTTTGGGTTCAGGGTGAAACCTGTCATCACTTTAGGCCTCCTATGAAAAAGCCCTTTTATACCAGCTCAAACTGATGAACGTAAACTTCTCACTCATGAAGACTTTAAACTTAATACTTACAGTTTTCATGTGATGGGGATTATCCTCCTTCCTTTCAGATTTAACTACAGAATTATATTAGCTGGCGGGTATGGTGGTCTGTGTGGTCTGTATTTGAGATCAGAGAAGAGGGAGCATATTACAGACCTCTGGATGAACTTGCTCTGTTTAGACAGAATTAACATCACACAGGGAGGTTTGGGATGATGATGTTCACAGGTCTGTATCACATAGACCTGTGAACTTCAGATTTTTTGTCTGAGATTTTTAGCATTTTTACATTTTCTTCTGTTTCAAAGTAATGATCACTCAGCACATTCATGGGCTCACTATAAATACTGATGTAATACTTTACCAAAACAGTGGCCAGAGTACCCCAGCCCTCCCCTCCCCACATCCTTCATCTTTGCACAGTGTTGGGCTATTACAACCACCCCCACCTCCTCCCCCTACTTTAGTGCTGAGTTACAATGCCGGGTCTCCAAACCTTCCCAACTACAATTATCCCAACAGGGTATGCTTCACAGACTGCTGTTGGCCCTGGTTATAGCCCTGGGTGAGCACCCCCTCCTTCTGCTAATATGGGTTAAAAACAGGGTCAGAGGACATTATGTATAAATGTTAATTCGCATGAACATATCAGACTTTAAGTCAACCCTGAATCTTTCTTGTGGGCGACTTGTTTAGTGGCCAAGTGTGAGTTCTTCAATGCAGGAGGCAGTGTAAAAGACCGGATCGCCCTGCGGATGGTAGAGGATGCTGAGAGAGCCGGGATCCTCAAACCAGGAGACACCATCATTGAGCCCACCTCTGGAAACACAGGTATACCCAGTTCCTGTTGCAAACCTCTAACAGGTCGTGGTGTAGTTACCTGTCCTCTTTGGCCCTCCTGCAGGCATTGGCCTCGCCCTCACTGCTGCAGTGAAAGGCTACCGCTGCATTATTACAATGCCTGAGAAGATGAGCATGGAGAAGGCAAGCTTGCTGCCTTTAATAACAATGATTGTTGATTAATTCATATTGGTGAATGTATCAGATGGATCCTTCTGTGTTCTAGGTGGATGTGCTGAGAGCTCTGGGTGCAGAAATCGTTCGCACGCCTACATCTGCTGCTTTTGATTCACCAGAGTCCCATATACGTACAGCCTGGCGTCTAAAGAAGGAGATCCCCAATTCACACATCCTCGACCAGTATCGCAACGCCAGCAACCCCCTGGCTCACTATGATACCACAGCAGAGGAGATACTGGAGCAGTGTGATGGTTTGTGCTGTGATTGATTGTTGAGTGTTGGTTAGTAACATGTAGCGTAGTAAGTTTTTTTTGTAGTATATTCCCAAACTAACACACACCAAACACATTGCACAATGTCAGCAGCAGTGCAGTGTCACCATATAGAAGTTAGAATAAAATGAACAATTACTCAAGGGAAAGCTTCACACTGGAAGCAGGAGGCAACAGGAGTGTATAGGTATCATTGTAACGCGACAATAAATCTGCTTTTTGTAGTGTAACAAGGAAAATGTGTTTTTGCTTTCAGGTGAACTGGACATGTTGGTGGCCGGAGCCGGCACAGGCGGCACACTCACAGGTGTAGCCCGAAAGCTGAAGGAGAGGTGCCCCAATGTCAAGGTAAGGCTCACATCCTGAACCTCTGATTAAAGTCTTTTAGTTTAATCAGTGTTTTCTCCAAAGTAGCTAGAATACATAAACATCATAGAAAGTATTTTGTCGCTCACCTTTACACTGTAAAGGCTGTTGTAATGTTGATGAAGTGAAAAGTCTCATCTGGTTTGGTTTCAGATAGTTGGTGTGGATCCAGAGGGCTCTGTGCTGGTTGGCTCAAAAGAGAAGAATAAAACTGTTGCATTTGAGGTGGAGGGTATTGGGTATGACTTCATCCCCACAGTGCTGGACAGATCTGTGAGTGCCTTTGTGCATAGTTGTGTTTGTGTATTTAGTTTGATTGCTGCATCAATCAAACTCTTGTTATTCACCCTCTTTAGTTTGATTGCCATTGCTAGGCAATCAAACTATTGTTCACCTCTCCTTCTTTTTTATTCTTCTGTTTTTTTGGCGCAGCATATCTTCAGCATACATTGACCGTTTTCAGCCATTCAACTATCAAAATGTTCTCACAGAGGACATTACGGGTCAACTTCAAGTTTTTTTTCAAAAAATTACAGTTTTTCAAATACTAGAAAAGGGCCTTTCCTGAAGAAAATGCAAGTTTGATTGCTGCAGCTGAAGCATTGCTTTGAATGCTGATGTGAAGGATTGCTCTGAATTGCTGGAGAATCAGAGCAATTCAGAGCTTTGTATGCCTCTGTGTGTAAGCCTGTCACCATGGTAACAGCAGAGGAGACCTCAAAAACCACTCCAACTTTGAGAGCCTGGCATGCGGAAATGATTCGGAATTAGAAAATTCTGAAGTTTGATAGAGCAGCATCTAATGAACGTTTAAAGACTAAAACTGAGTCTGTAGCTTGAAATTTGTAGGAGGAGATACATTTGGCAGATGACACCGCAATTGCTTAATATTTGAAAAACTATAATTTTTTTGAAAAAACTTGAAGTTGACCCGGAATTAACATTTTGATAGTTGAATGGCTGAAATCGGTCAATGTATGCTGAAGATACACTGCGCCAAAAAACTTACAGAAGAATAAAAAAGAAGAAGAAGAGGGTGAAGAACAATAGTTTGATTGCCTAGCAATGGCACTCAAAGTCTAGTTATTTTTAGCTAACCCGTTCCCCTTTCTTACAAACCTCTGCAGCTTGTTGACATTTGGTACAAATCAACGGACACAGAAACATTCACCATGTCACGCAAACTGATCAGAGAGGAGGGTCTTCTGTGTGGTAAGTGGATTTCTTTGACTGATAAGTTCCCTTTCAATCTGTATTGACTGATTTGTCCTCTTTCCTGCAGGCGGCAGCTCCGGTTCAGTCATGGCGGCTGCGGTGAAGATGGCTCAGCAGCTGGAGAAGGGGCAGCGCTGTGTGGTGATCCTGGCCGACTCGGTCCGCAACTACATGTAAGAGACAATCAGATTTATGGATTTTGGTATGTTGCAGCTATGGATGGATATTCTGAATTTTACCTCCAGGTCAAAGTTTCTGAGTGACAAGTGGATGTGTGAGAAGGGCTTCTTCAGCGTGGAGGCTCCAACACACCTCCAACCCTGGTAAAATAAATTAAAACCACATCCCACTCATGAGATATGTCTCTTATGGTGAGTGTTAACACATTCCCCCTGTTCTCTTGAAGGTGGTGGAACCTGACTGTCCAGAGATTAGACCTGTCCACCCCCATCACTGTGTCACCATCAGTCTCCTGCCAGAAAACCATTGAGATCCTGAAGGAGAGGGCAGTCGACCAGGCCCCCGTCATCAATGAGTCAGGGTATAACAATGTTTGGGTATAATCTGTGCAGACAGAGAACCAGAAGTTTGCAGACTTATTACGGTAAAAGGCTAGTTGATTCTGTGTGTGATTGTTTTTTGCAGTGTGTTGCTGGGGATGGTGACTCTGGGAACCATTATGTCCTCTGTGTTTGCTGGGAAGATCAAACTATCAGATGCTGTGAACATGGTCCTCTGCAAGGACTTCAAACAGGTCAGTCATGGCAACAGATGGCAGATAACACACGTGGTATTTTCATGTTAATGTTCCTTCACCTCTGGTTTCAGGTGCATCTGACAGATAACCTTGGAAAACTATCCCAAATTCTCCAAACTGACCACTTTGCTCTGGTGGTGCGTGACCACACACAGTGTAAGAGACTGTTTTTCTCAAGTAGTGTTTTGTTTTCTTTATTTTTTATTATTTACAGTGAAGAGGTGACATGAAACTGTGAGGGGCAAATGAGAGATGTGTGAAGATAAGAAGTGCTGATGTTCATCATTGCTCA
Organism: Parambassis ranga; assembly: GCF_900634625.1. Lineage (NCBI taxonomy): Eukaryota > Metazoa > Chordata > Actinopteri > Ambassidae > Parambassis > Parambassis ranga. The sequence goes on along the minus strand of NC_041041.1, from coordinate 14,065,176 downwards.
GTTTATTTGCATTTTACATATTATCTGTGTATTTTTTAACACAAATGTCCAATATAGCAAACAGACAACTTTTTGTATCCATGAGGTCAAAGGTCGTCTTCGGTGTGACCTAAAATTCTACAAAAATGATATTCTAAAGAACTGAGATCTAAGAATTTGCATTCCGCAAGTCATCTTGCAAACAAGAGGTTTATTTCATTTGCGTCAGCTATTAAAACTATATAGTCTGTCGTGTAACTTCAGTCCTCTGTCTCTGTGCAGATGCGGCTGATGGGTCGGCTTGCCAGAGGCGGATGGTGTTTGGGGTTGTGACAGCAGTCGACCTTCTCAACTACATCAGCACACGTGAGGGGGCAGATCGCACATCGTCAGAATGCTCACTGTCAGACAGCGTGTCTCTGTGACGGCTTCCTGTTTAAGCCTGTAGACCACATGATCACCTGCAGTTCAGCCAGAAATCAGAAATCAGTTCTGAGTGATAGATGTGGTGATGTTTCTCTAATGACAGTAGTTATTCTACTAATGAGCACATTATTGGCTTTGTGATTTCATGTGACTTTGTTAACTCTAACTACAATACAGAAAAATTCAATGTTGTTAATCCCAGAATTAAAGGTAGGGTAGGAGATTTCATTCTGATGCACAATTTTTCTCTCTGAATCTGAGCGTTAGATGTGGCTGGTCTTCTTCTGGGGCGTGCTCTGACTTCTGTTTGATAACTTTGCCTCAGTTCTGGTTGATGCAGTGGCTGGTTTTGGTCTAAAGTTTAATCATAATCTCTGAGTGTCTGAGTGTGTTTTACAAGACACTAGAAGACAACTTAAGCATTTGGTGTCATAAAGAAAATATCTTTCTTATAAGATGCAGTCCTTATAAAATGACCCCTCCTACTGAAATATATTCATAATCAGGTCAGTAGTATGCACCTAGTCATGTCTTAACTCACATAATGACAATTAGTGCTTACGTTTCTGTCGTTTAAAGATACCCTCTCCACTCATAAATGTTCTGTCTGGCACCATAAGCTGTTCCTGTGTCTGTGTGTGTAATTCCTCTGCGGACCAGAAGGGGGCAGGATTGGCACATTGAGTGCAGGAGCAGTGTACGTGCAGACGTGTGCTCCGTGGAGTTCAGTGGAGCTTCATACTGTCCTGCCAGAAATGGCATTTAGTCTTCATCTGTACACAGCACAGTGTAATGCACTTTAATATGTCAAGTATATTAAGGAGGTTGTATCCTTAAAGTATTCCCACTTAAAATGACATATTTTAATAAACAAATTCAAAATGAACACAGGTAGATACAAACTCAAGACAAAGAGAAAACATCATCAGACACACAAACAAACCAGATCTCACAAAAAGACTGAACTTGACCATAAAGAAGCAACATGATTACAAAGAGGATCACAATGACTGCAAGGAAACATGTACAGAATGAGACAAAACCAACTAAAAACAAAGGAAAACACATGAAGATGCAGATGCAGAAGTGTTAGACCCCCAGCTTGATGCACGATGACCCCCAAAAGACTCAAAAAAGTGATTTAAACTGAGGACCCATTACTTTATAATGTTGAATAAGGCCTTCTCCAACAAAGAAGCCAGCAGCTCACTGAGTTGTTTCACAAGAACATTTGAACTCATTCTGAAACAATCCAAAGCTGGTTTAATAGATGTGTTTTTTGTCAGGCTCATGATCGCTTCCTGTCAAGGCGCCGTTTCAGATAACAGCTCCAGTGTCACTGAATATTGCCTTTACATGGAGGTGACGATCGCTTAGAAACTGTAACCATCAGATTCATTATTAAACAGGACCCCATTAAAGGGGCGCAGCAGTCGTAACACAACTGATGTAACAGCAGAGGAAAAACCACAGACAGCAAATCACTCTGTGTCCCCTCAGCCACCAACATGCTCGTCATCATCATCATCAGTCTGACACAGACTGTATCCTGGGAGGACACCGCCTCTTCCAGTCATCAGCAGCAGACTATTCAGAACACATATTATACACTATTCAGAATACATTCAAAAAATCATAACATTTAGGGGATTCACAGCAATCATGCCTAGCTTTAAAGAAGTTATACGAAGTCATGTCTTGTTGAATAATGGGCCAGACTATGAATTGATTTGCAGGCTTTATATCTCTCAAGATGCTGATCTACTTGCCCATATTAGGATTAAGTGACTGTTAGGTAGATCTGAGTGCTGGCAAGATGGCCGCTGCTGGAGCCACCACTTAGAAAACCCAGATTTGATAGAACTTCTTCAATTTTAAACTTTTTTTCCCCACACATTCAGGGGTTATTAACCTAAGTTGAGTCTGGCCTCTTCAGGTGCACCCAGTCTTGTTCTGCCTTCTTGATAATTACCAGCACACACAGTATGTGTGTGTGTGCTCTGAATGTGTGTGTTGTGTTTTGGATGACTATAATCTGTCATGGTCTCAGGGAGTTCCTGTGCTTTTTACCTACACTAACATCTTATTACTGCCTAAAGAGGTAAATGCAATGTCATTTATTTTCATTTGGATGGAGCTCTGGTCTGTTTAGTTTGGAAGGGGGGCTGCTCAGTTCTGGCTGCCACTTGACGTAAAGAGAAAATGAAACCGTTTTCAGACTCAACAGGTCATCCAAATCACAACAAATCGCTGCCAGTGTGTGTGACCGCCAACTAAAAACAGCTGGAAATTAAGTGTGACGCACGTCCAAGTGGGTTCATCTCAACCTTTCAATGCCTCCTTTGCCTGTTGAGAATAATTACAGAATTAGAAGTTAATTATTTGCCTCAGGCTCGGGGGCAGTGAATACACTAATCAGGAAAAAAAGGCTAAAAAAAAAACTTTCAACATCACAGCACAAGAAGAGGGAGGCTCCACTTTAACCTTAAATGACCTGCAGAGAAGGAGTTAATTTATAATAAGGAGACACACCTTCTGTCTGTGAAAGAGCTCATATTTTCACATTTTATATGGCTCAGACCTGGAACCAGAAGAGGTATTTAAAATAATCACATTTAATTTGTTTAATTAATTTTTTTTTTACATATGATGTGATCAGGATGCTCACATCACATAATGACCTTTTTAAGTCTGCTTTATTCACTCAATTTTTAAATATATTATTTTTAACCTTTAGTGTACACACTTTAGGCTACTGCATGTACGTGAGTATCACCAAGACACAGAATAAAAACATGTCATCAGAATGAACACAGCCATGCCCAGAGCTACAGCTGACAGTAAAGTTGCATTTGCTTTCCTGTGTATTGTGTACAGGATGTGGATGTTTCCTTACATGACCAAACATTTCAGTACGAAAGACAGTTCAGCTGAGAATTCAGAAGAATTATGCTTTCTGTTGTGTGTGTATGAAATTGGAGGAGAGACACCGAGATCCACGGGAAAGACGTAATCGATGTGCTTGTCAACACCCTCCTGACAGTGACACATGCACACACGCACGCAGGACACACACTGTGGTGTGAATGACATCTCTCGGCCTAAGTGGCATAAATTGAAACCCCATCAGTTTCTGAGCCAGTGCACAGCTACTGGCAGTGACGGAGGACTCTCGTCACCAGGCTGTTGCCTTCACTTGTGTCACCCTGTTAGAGTCAGGCCTCTTGTCCCTCGATGCCATGGTCAGTGTTAGTAACAGCCCTGCTGGTGGGGCCCATCACACCTCCAGGCCTCCATTATCTAACCCACTGGAGTGAAGTCACTGGGTCATAGCACCTGCAGCCACAGAAAGTGACACTTGCGTCAGCACTGCAAATGGTTCAACGTTTAAGGTATTATCATTGCAGCCCCTCTCAAAGAAATCAATAAGGTTGAAAACAGCACAGTTCAGTGTTAAAGGATGAAGAATACTCCCTGCCCAGTCTGTGTAGCCTGAACAATAGACTGTGTGTTCTGTGCCAAAGTGCCTGCAGGTTTGTTTGTGCTGTCAAAACCTTTAAGAGCTGCAAGCTAAATTAAAGAAGATTAAAGCTCCAGAATAAAAACATTAGGAGAGATGAAAATCATAAACAAAGGAAGAAATGTCTTCCGCACAGAGTGTGTGATGTTTTTCCTGCACTGACTATAAACGTACAGGTTCGTCTAAAGGATGTGAAAAATACTTAAAAAAAACTTTAATAGTTTAAAGAATCATTTTATAATAGATCACTGACAAACTTTAAAATCCTAAGAATGACCCAATTCAGTGTTTCAAATGAAGGCTGCTGGACAACCGTTCATGTTGAACACTAACACCAAAACACAGTGCTATGTTTTGAGACTCTGTCACAAGAGAAAATCTCCCTTCTAGCCATGTGTCAAATAAGGGAGACTCTGCATGCTGCTGCACATGTGCAGTTTGGCTGCACAAAGCGGAGGATTAACAAACAAACAAAACAATCTTTTTGGCTCATGTGGGAGCCATCCATTAGTGCAAAGCTTCCTATGTTTTTGCAGATTATCAGCACCCTGTGAGGAAACACTGGCAAGGTTTAAGACGACAAGGAACAATCTGATTGGTTGGAGTTAGCCTGTGATAGATGGTGACACACAAGCGCTTCAACCAATCACCACATTTTTTGCGAAAGCACCTTTTCCAAACAGAGACAGAAGGTCTCCCTCCCAGTTATCATTTTTGACCCATTTACCCACATTTGTTGTTTTTATCTTCTCCTGTGTGAGCACAGCTGGCAGATACATGCAGCGACATGTTTATGTAATCTGATTTAAGAAAGGAAGTGAAACTACTCCACTGTTGTTGTCTTCATCTTGTGTTCACAATTATCAGCCTCAGCCAGTAGATCTTGTTTGGCACTTGCGTGTTTTGTGTTGCAATATGTAATGTTTTTGTGCCTGGTGCAGGACGGAGCAATCGCACCCCTGCACAGGTGATTTTCCCTTTAATAACACTCAGTCTGTGCACAGAAGAGGAGTCAGGGGGATCCTGAGTTTGCTTCCTGTTAGGAAATGCCTCTTTAGCCAATAGGAACGTGGCACAATAGCGAACAGTGTGTGGAATCACAGGGTTTTTATTAAAGACTGTGAGGTGTGAGCAGCAGAGGAAGATGGCACTGGATTTAACTTTCTCATTTTGCGTCATACCTCCGTCAAAACTCATAAATCACAAATGTGTCGTTTGATGAAATGACGGAGACCCCCCTCTGCCCCTGCTGTGTTTCATCTTCTGCCTCCATTCATGCTCTTATTACTCAAGAAAACAGATAAAAGAAATGTAATTTAGCAGGAGCTGTCATGGCTGGAATGTATGTACAGACGTGTGCGTTTGCATTACTGATTTAGAGAGAGGGGAAAAAAAGCCAAATGAATGGAGGGCAGAGCAGCTGTTTGCTCTGATTTCTGTTGTGCGTCACTCTCAGGCCCCTCAGGGGGAGCTCAGCAGTTTGAAACTAACCTTTGCACTTTATTGGAAGGGATACAGTTTACAGATGTACATGTGTTTATCGTTTCCCATGTTTTTTTGTCAGCACTCCTTTGGTGAAACTTAATGATGAATGTGTCTGTGTTCTGCTGCATTAGCTGGCAATAACACAGGTATTTTACTACTTATGGTTTGAACTATAGTTGTAAGAAAATTTTCTCCACATAGGTGCAGCTCTGTCTCCTTACAGAGAACAACTCACACCGTTAGATTCGCACTAATAGTAATCCTTGTATACACAATGTCCAGGTTTCTGATTGTTTGCCTGCAGACATGTCTAGATTTATATTTATTCCTGACGTGATTTGGAAACCAAAGTGTATTCATACGCCACAGAAGCCTGACTCCTACTGGCTTACAGCTGATCATCCTTTTTTCCACTGGCAATAAGCCTAGGACAGAGAGAAAAACCTCAGCTTCTCAGTCATGGGTGACACGATGCATGATGGACATGCTGTGCTGTTAGCAATAATAGTCTCAGCACAGTTAGGCCCATGAGTGAGATGGCTGTATTTACACAGAAGGTTAACAGAAGTATTATCGGTGTCCACCAACACTGTTCACTTTAGCTGCACAAGTCAGCCTAAATTTACATTCTTTAGATACATAGGTGTCAATTGTATGTATGAGCATTGTTATTTCAATGCAACTTCATCTTTAATCTTTGTGCATTCATGTGAGGTCATAATAACAGGACACATTAGTTTCTGACTGAGCAAGAATGCCCCATCATCATATCGTCACATCGTCAAAACAACAAGTCCACAAGCTGAAGGTTTGAGATAAGACCTGTGAGGTTGTAGCATCATATTCCTGCAGAAACAGGTCACTCACAAGCTGAAGGTTGACCTCTCACAAAGCCCAAGCACAAGAAAGAATGCCCCAAGACTGCAGTTCATCAAATGGCCACACGAGGCGGACTCCAAAAGCGAGTCAGTTTTCACAGACCTTCATATTACAGAAATGTATACACCTTAGTACAAATGTGCTCATTCACATCAAGTCTATATAAGAGTGAAAGTTAGTTCGTTTCAGGGAGACCACCCATCTGCTGTGACCCTGATGGTGAACTGAGCCCTGCACACCTGCACGGTCACATTCTTTAAGGTTAAACACACCCTGCCAGACAGGATTTGTAAAAATGAAGGGTGGATCCCTGTGCAGCATTTCTGCATGTGTTAGATGTGTATCTACAGGCAAAAATGACTGGGGCAGAGAAGTGCAGAATATCACTGGCACACAGACCCACACTTACACAAACACAAAAACCCAGCCGTGCCTCTGAGACGGGTTTGATGCTGATGTGCAGTGAAAGGCAGAGGTGGTGCATTAGATGGAGTGGAGAGCTGCTGTGAGTCAGACTGTGCTGCCGTGTCAGCTCGTCCAGACAGACGCTGCTCTCCAGGCTGTGTGTAGGTGTCTCTCAGGGGACAGGCAGGCTTTTCTGTTACGAAACCCTGGAGTTCAGGCCAGTAGCTGCAGCGGCTTTTCAATACTTTATGACATGCAACAGACATCTTTGTAAGCCCGTCTGGCCAGTCAGGTAACACAGCAGAGTCCTGCATCATGGTCACAGTGCTTCAGAATAAAATGGTGTTAAATCAAACATCCATTAACAGATTATCTTCATAAAAAGCTCAGGCTTTTTTATGAACCCCTCATTATTTAAAAAAATCAGTGTGCACACGATGAACTACTTTTCACTTTTCACTGCCTAGCATGAAATAAAACATGCGCCACACAATGCAGTCAAATGCATGACAAAGACTGACCTACAGTGTACTGATACCTCTCAACTGTGCATGAAATTCCAAACCAAAATTGTCAAAAGGATATAACGCTCACTCCTGTGCTTCCTGCCTCAGTGTGCAACACTAGCTAATGTTAGTTTGCTGTTATAGTTATCCAGCAGCTGACAGTTTGCATTAGCTGATGGCTGTTTTTCTTGATTGGGGCATCTACATTTGTACGTACAATGACTTACAGAACCTAAGTGTACACAAAATTCCTATAAGTACCTGAAGAATGTGGGGCTAGGTGGCAAAGGAGGTAGGACTTTCCCTGTTTTTTTGTCTTGTCTGTTGACTGCAGCATACTGACGTCTGAAGCAGCATCACCATCAGTAATTGCTCTGCTGGCCCTTAAAGTCTCTCAGTAACCTCATTCTGTGACACCTGCTATCGGTGACCTTGCATACTACAGCCTTACATAACTGTGTAACAGTGTCCGTTTTCACAAACAGTGCAGAGACACAGGAGTCTAAAAGCATGCTACTGTGTGTGAAAGAGATCAGTCTGCAGCATGGGGTGGCTCTCACACTGAGCTGCTGTGACGCACAGGTTGCTATCGTTTTGTACTGTAGCAGCTTTGTGGCAGGTTGTGTGTTAAATTTCTTTCTATAATTTCAAGGCAAGTTGCTGCAAGAGGAGTAAGTGTGCGCACAAAAAAATGTGCGTTGGTTGAGATGCTTATTGTTCTTCTGACTCAGGAGCTTCACCATTTTGGGAGCCCCCATCCTCCCATCTGTTTTTTTTTTTCATCTCTTACGTCAATGCCTCCAGACTGTCACTGAGTGAAAGGGTTTTCCCGCTCCGTGCCCCCTGAGAGTTGCTGCATTTCTTTACAGGCTGATGGGTTTTGCTAGCGAGAACCACCTCAGTGGAAACAGTGAATAAACTTCCTGACCTGTCGGCCGACTTCCTCTTTTCTTTTGTTAGGGCCCTGCCGTTTTCCAGGTGTTTGTCCTGTAAAATAGTAAACTAATTAGTAATTTTTTCCACTTAGTGAACACAACATCATGACGTCAACAGGATATGTGTTCACTTCCTTTAAACAAAGCGCTCATTCCTGTCATTTGACTCGAGGTCAGGCTAATAACTGTGTGCAACACAGATGGGAAATAACCGAGGAGCAAAGTTTTGTAAATTGAGAGCCACAGATTTACAGAGTCAGACAATCAGTGTGAGGACGTGACCCAGAGCGCACAGCAGCGGACAAATGGGACAGGAAAAAAAGAAGGGATGAGGCAGAGGTGCAAATCGCTCAGTCCAGACTGTTAATTACCTTGACAAATTCAACAGAGCCTCATGACTGCTGGGCTGGAACTAAATATTGCTTCTTGTCTCAAACAATCAGCTCTAATAATGCCAACCCTTGCCCCTATACTCAACCCACTTCACTGCCCTCTGTCTGGCTGTGCAAACACACATGACCCACTTACAGAATCTCTCTCTCTCACACACACACACACACACAAGATCTTTGCAATCTTGTATAACCAACTGTTCTGAGAAATGAAAGGCAGACTTGTAAACATCTCGCAGACTGTTGGCTGTATTGTGTAGCCTGAGTAGCTGACGTCAGTGCAGGCTGATGACTTCATGTGTTCGCCGCAGCCTGGGGAGCTGACAGACAGATAGACATGGAAAGGTGACACGGGGAAACAAACAAGCTGAGAGAGAACCAGTTATTCTTGCAGAGAGCAGGTGCAGGTTATGCAAGCTGGAGCGGGAAAAGGCTCATTGTTGTGTGACTAATATTTTTAACTGTAAATGTCAACAAAAAGCTAAAATGCAACATTACATCATGACTCAGCTGCAGATGCATTTACTCAGTAACACACAGACACACAGATGTGGATGACTGTAATGTGTTCTGATGTGTGAGCATTCTTCCTGTAACATGTTGATGTGTTTGCCATATTCGCCTCCATCATGGTAATCATCCACTCTAATGACATTTCCATGGAAAATGGGTAAAGATAAAAAACTGCAGAGGACTGTTTTGCCCTCAACTCAGAAGCCCAGTCTGCTCTGATTGGACAGCTCCAGTGGCCTGAGCAGACAACACCCAGCATTCACAGGTGGAGGGAGGGACTGAAAAAAAAAAACATTTCACTGGTTGCAAAATTAGTATATGCTCCACTGTGCAGGATGAGTCGTCATCATTTTATAAAGTGGCATATAGTGCAAGAATGATCAAATAATAAACATGTCTAATGTGGTTTAATGAGAGCTTTAAAAGGCTAATATCTGGGACACATTTTTAAAAAATGGTGATATATTTTAGACATAACATGTTTACTTTCAAACAGACAGGTATATTTGTCTTAAAACTAAGCAATAGCTTTAAGGGTTAAGAAATGAAGTCAATGTAAAAGTGTCAAAACTGCAGTTCTTTTTAGAGCCACTTGAGGCTGCTGACAAAACTGAACCCTATCTCTAAAGATCTCCCTAGTAAAAACCTCAATTTTACAGCAGAATAAAGCATGTTTGCAGACAGCTGAAACTGTTTCAGGCTCTACAGATAATTCCTTGTTCATGGGATCAAATATTTAATATAATTAGGGGCATGGATGCTTCGAGTAATGGACAGGTGGTCAGAGATTGCTACCTGATGGTTCCTCCATCTTTATCTTCAGTCTGTTCTTAAAGCTGGTTTGGTAAAAGAAAAGCAGAAAAGTCAAGGGAAATTAAAGGGAACCAGAAAGCTATGGGAGGTTAATTCATTCATAAATCTTCCTCTTGAAAAGCCTCACCACAATCAGTCCTCTTAATGCAGCTGGTGCTGGTGATACCCATAATGCACATCTGCAATGTGTGGTCACATGGCAACAAAGTAGTAGCATTACCTCTGGTGTTACAGGCCAGGTGTAAGAGGAGCTGGACGCTCACTGACACACAACCCGTCTGACTTAAAGTCCTCCAAGTTTCCATAGAGGCACAACTTCTGACACTGTCATGATAGAACCACATGGTGCAACAGGGCACTGTGACTCTTCGTGCAATGACTGTCTCTCTGTTCCTGCATCACTTCTGTTACGCATGTTAAAGTCCCTGCAGAGAAAGATGAAACTCTGAAGGGAGAGATTACACAAGAAGGCTTCTACTGAACAGAAAGTCAGAGCATTGAAATAAATCACATGGTACATCAAGAGACATGTGCAGTTCATTTGTTGTAACCAGCTCCAGCTCCTTTCATTTACCAGTTGTAGTGATGCAGCAGCTGTGTAGGTGGATGATGATCCTTCCCATCACAAATGACCTATGACCTATCACAGAAATGAAAGGAGGGGACGGTTCAGGGATTGTGTGAATTACTATGGTAGGGGTGTGGAAAGGCCTTGACTTAAAGGTTCTCATCAACCTCAGCTGTAGTTTGTATTGGTTGCTGCAAATGTTAGCATGCTAACATGGCAAGCCTAAAAGAGGAAACATGGCAATTGTTGTACATACTAATCAAATTGGTATCATTTAGCATTTAAAGAAATAGTTGGTATCAACTATTAGCACAGGTAATAAGAACAGCACAGACGGCACACATAAAAGCCCTTTTTTCTGTGTCACATGGGTGTTGCCACTGCCATGCTCATATAAAAGACTGTAGCAGCAGGTGATAGATCTAATGACTTGTTTTGTTTCACCCAGTTGCGACTGAACCAAATAACTCACCCACTTTTCACAAGCTACCGGTATACACACCTTCCAAACAACTGAATACTAAAAAAATGTTTTTCAGGGAGGAGTAGAGTAACTTTCTCAGCCAATGTTTAATTAAATTCAAACCACCTCAGTAACTTAACTTGTAATGCGTCATCTCTCTGTTAGAGCCTTTCTGGATCAGTTCACTGTTGGTGATGTGGGATTTTTTTTACCAATTTAACATTAATAACATTTGTGTCTAGAAAAAAAAATAACAAACAACACTTTCTAGGAACTTAAGAAGTGAGGAGACGATATTTGAAGCTGAGTGACAGAGAATCTAAGTTTATGTGTCTGTGACTGAGAGAGAGAGAGAGAGAGAGAGAGAGAGAGAGAGAGAGAAATTCAGCACACAGCTGCTGGCTGGACTGTGAAAGGCTAGGGGAATGTAATGCCTGTAATGGAATGCTCATACAGACGCCAAAGCCTGCTGCACAATATTAACGCAGGCCGATGTGCGTCATAGCTCTCACAGCTGACAGTGTTTCTGAGTGTGTATCTCTCTGTTATATGCTTCCCTTTAATCTCTCTCTACTGTAGTGCCACACCAGTCTTTTGCTGATGTATGAGACTCCGAATCAAAGTCCTGGGTGCCGTCGCCATAGTGACGAGAACAATGGCAGCACCGCACATTAACGTAATGTGCAGGGCGAGTGCCACGAGGAAGATTAGAGCTATGAAGGAGGCGTGAGATAAAGAAAGCAGTCAGTTACGTGCTGTTTTGATTCCTCAGGCCTTATTTAAGCCGTAATAGCCTCTAGTTAAATTTAAACTTGGTGGGTTGATTGTAATATAGTAACATTTACCTCCAATTCACATTGTTTTATCTATTTACAAATGCTAATGTTCAGGCATTAATGTAGACTCGACAAGTGGTGCAGCACACTTGTATGAGAATACCTTGTGTGCGCTCTCTGCCTCCATAGTACCAACAACCATGGGGCTGTTTAGTTGCAGCTGTTAGCTAATTCCATGTATGGCTGGACTCAAAGGTCAGGCTGAACCTGTGTATCCACCCAACAGGATGCACTCAGGCTTCACTGGAACTACAACTATGTCATCATTGTGTGAAGTAAGTGATTCTCAAGAAAGTGAGGTTAATCTTCACAAAGGGCAAACCATACTTTAACGACTGTTCCATGACAGAACCGTTCCATGCAGAAGTTGGCATGTTAGAGAAGATGTCGTCACCATTGTCAACCACTGAGCTCCTTCTTCATATTGGGGAGGAGGTATTTGTCTGACTGCTTTAACTCTGGTGGGTGTTGGACAATTCAAATCCACATTACCACTGTGGAACTGTGGGCTGTTGAGGGAGCTGTCCTCGTCAGCTTCCCGTGCACAATCTTCTTGATTTTCTCCTGTAGCAGACTCCACACAGTTACCAGGTAGTCCACCAGCAGCACTCAAGAAAACAAAAGCTATTGCCTTGATGTAGACTTCATAGACTTGACTTTCTTTGAAGGATCTCTGGATAAACCATACTGGAGGATTAGGACCAAAGTGTTTAATGGTCATTTACAGTTCTGCTGTGTCCCCTTCTTTCCAGGACGGGGGTCATCTCCAGGCTGTCTCTGCTATGTTTGAATCCAGCAGCTCACCTCTTCACCAGGCTGTGAGGAGGAGGAGCAATCTCCGCTCAAACAGTTGAACTTCATGTAATGAGAGCTTTGTGACTCATGCTTTACTCTAGTTTCGCTGTAATGTTGCGTGATTAACAGCTCGTCCATGCTCTTAATGAAAACAAACAGGAGGTTTCTTTCCTGGCCTTTGTTAGTTACTTCCTCTCATGGTCCCATTAGCTCAAGTCCTGTCAGTTTTATGTACACAGCCTGGAATCACAGATCTGTCTCAGAGGACTGTACAATGTCAACAACACACTCTGAGATCTGTTTATAAGAGTTCAAAGAAGGCCTTACACTTTAAAGACCAACATTTAAATTTATCAAATTCATCTTTAACTCCAAATCTTGGTTTTAGCAGACAGATGTGTGAACGTTCTGATGCAGCAAATTGCTCTACAGAGTCCTAACAAGCACTTCCGAGCGTTGTTTATTTACTTAGCTCTGAGCCTCCACGAGTTCCACAGATCCTCTGGTATTCATAGTCGTACTGCCAGAGCGCTCAATTATTGGCAGTGACGCATGTGTACAGTTTCTCACTCACGTACGCACAATTAGGAGAGCAAAAATCTCACGGTGAGGGAAGGGATCCAAAAGTCACTGATGGCTTCATCAGAGCATGTGTTATCTGCTTCCCGTCACATTCAGTCTTCTTGTTTACAGTTATTTGTGGCACTTCATCATTTGTGATACTTCTCTGATACATTGACCTTATGAGTCTAAATTTCCCATTTGTCATCAGACATGAACTTCCTCTCTTGCCCATCTGATCGCTAAGATAGGAAGTTATTTTTCACATTACTAATCTTCTGCTTTTTGCCCACACAAAGAAAGACTTTGAATCCTCTTTGCTTGATGCACTTTTGATCACAGAGGTACTATTCAGAGCTCTCTAAATGTTTTATGCCTGGAAAGGTTCATCCAAGTGCAAGTCACACTTAACTCTGAGATCTGGAGGATTTTTTCATGATGCAGTCACATTACTCTGACAATTGTATGAAATTTAATCTAGAAAAAAAGAAAAAGAGTTGCAGCCAAAATGAGGTTTTGTGTCCTTTGATATCTATCTTAGCTAGATATCATCTTTTTAGCTAGATATCATCACAAATATTAGGCAGATGGTCAACCTTAGGCCACAGCTATCGTATGTAGACAGTCATAAAAACACAATAACATGAACCAAGCCAACCCAGCAATACTTTATTAAAACCAAGCAGTAATCTCTTGTGGTGAAAGTGAAGCTAGGCTGAAAAAAAACTGCAGTTCCTCATAGGGCCACTAGAGGCTGGCTCCAAAAGTGTGGCAATTCCAGTAGACCTCCATGATAAAATGTAAAAACTAACTAAACATGTTTACAGCCTGGAAAGAAAGTGAAACAAACAACAACAATTATAGATATTAACTATTTCCTGACAACTATAGGGGGAAATGATTTTTATATAATCGTTTACATTGTATAAAAAGTGATTAAAGGATGCTTAAAAACTGGCCTTGAGAAAACTGAGAGGTGATGTCAGAAGGTTCATCCATGTTTATTTACATTTTTGGGGGGTTTACTTCCATAAAGATGTTAAACATGTGCTTTATAGCACAGTGTAATGTACAGGAATAATCCTTTTTGTCAACAATTCCTTTCATCAGCACTACCACTGAAGATGTGAAGTGGAGCGGGTATGTCTGCTCTGATAACTCAGTGATAGCTGCTACTATATTATACAGGCTAAAATTAGCAGCGTACTGTCAACTGAAGACTAGTGTACAGACAAATAAGTACAGGAGCTGAATGCTTCTTGACCACTGCTCAGTACATGCGTGTGGCTTATTAAAATTCAGATGCAGATGGTTGCGTAGTACTGGGAGCACAGTGGCTATCTTTACTGGTCATACTGAGTCTAGTATTGCTTTTCACTGGATGAACCGCTCAGCTCAGTTTACATGCACACATACACAACAAAACCCACTGAGTTATAAACAGAATCACCACCATATCCGCCACCGACATATGCACCGAGTGCTCAGCAGACAGACACTGATTAGGGCAGCTCTTCTGGGCTTCATCCCACAGTGGAAGTACAGTGAGCAGGATCATCTTTACAACACACAAGTAATCCAACAGTATGTGAACTGATGTTCATATACCACACTGCATAACATAGGTGTCAAAAAGCTGCAATCTGTGCTAAGCAAGGCAGCTTCATCTTTCTCTACTTTTGCAATTCCTCCTTGTAAAATCCTGCAGTGTGACGTCCTTGTGAGCGAAATGTAAATGAAGCATTTGCATTTGACAAATAAACATGATAAAACAACAGGAGCCTTGTAAGCGCTGTACCTGAGATGAGTTCCTGTTATTGTCCAATTGACGTCAAGACCAGTTCAACAAAACATTTACAGATTTACATAGGGGATCTTTTAGTGGACGTCCTGCAGTGAAGATGACAGCATCTGGGAATGATTACATTGTTTGAGCTGTAAAAGCACTTGTAAACACTCTGAGCTGAATGTCATACATGAAGAATGCTGCAGGCAGTCACACACTGGTACTGACAGCATGTTGCTTAAATTGTGTGTACATTCACGCCTGCAGCCGGCAGCAGCTGATGTCTGATATGTTTTGCGGCAGCTGGACGCTCTGGACTCCTTTCTGGCCGAGCCAACACGAGCAGCTCCCCAACACTCATATACCAAATGTCAGACCATATGTTATGTGTGTATGTGTGAGAATCACACACACTTACACACACTTACAGTCAGTGTAAATCTGTGCATGAAGCAGGCATCAAATCAACACTAGAGTCCTGCAGAAATGGGAACATTTCCCCTTCTTATTCATATGGTGAGTGAGCAGGGAGGGAAGGGGTGGAGGAGTGCCGCAGAGTTCATTTGGCTTGTGGACAGTCTCATTTTGCTGCTGCGTCACTTGACTCCCACGTAGCCTTTCCTGTCAGACGTCAGACACCTGTCCATTTCTCAGGTTTATGAATAAACCGGACAGCATGAGGGTCATCGGGGCCGGATGCATCGTCGTCATCACTCTGAATTACCATAAGGTGCTAGTTCATCATCAGTGTGCCTCATCATCACGAGGAAAAGGCTTTATTAACTGTTGTGTCCAGCATTTTGTGATGCTGTAGCAAGACTGTCAGGTTCTGTAATATGGATTTGAGAGCTCTTTTGTGTCATTTTAAACTGTGAACCAGAGTAAGTGTAACTGTAAGGCAGGTGAGGAGTTAAGTTACTGTCTTCTCTTTTCTATTTGAAGTCAGTGGCAACCAGTGCATCACCACCATCCACCATGAGAAAGCTATATAGTTAAAAAAAGGACAGTGAGGCCTCTGGCCTGCCATGATTTGAAAAGCTCATCTCTCCCTAACATGACTGGCTTCTCATTAAGTCAAGATGGTGTGATAAACATACATATATACATACATATAGAAATGTATTGAACTACAGGCTGGGTGATTTGCAGCTAGGGAGTATATAAAAATGTGTCATTTTTCAAATATCATGTTTAATACTGATATTCTGTGACATGCCTAATATAGAGAAGTTACCATCACCTTAAAAAAACAGAAACACAAAAAGTTTAGTAAGTGAACTTTATTTAAATAAATAGCCACATAAATAAACAATGTCGAACTAACATTCTCTCGCCTTCCTTTCCTCTTTCTTGTTTCTCCCCTCCACACACACACACAATCACGCGTACACTCACACAAACGTGCTCATGCTCACACAGTCAAGTAACAAATCAGAAAAAACATGAAATACCTCTTATTATCCAAAGCTTATCAAAAGGGTCGTAGGACTTGCATCAAGAGTCTTAGTGTCGCAATAGTTTTGTGACTTTTTTTCAGCAATGAGAAACAAACAAAACATATATGCAATAAGAAGTATGAATAAAGTGCAAGTCTTGCTTCTGTTTAAACAGCAAGGTCAAAAGGTCAAAAAAAAAATATCAAAGGGGCGTCTGAGGGCGTGGCCGGTTATGTGGCCATCCACTGTTCTTGTCTTCAGTGTGGCGAACAGAGATGGAGAACTCTGATCGCAGGTTTGTTCAGATCAAGGCACAAGTGTTGGTATCAAGTGCAATCAACTGAAATAAAATCGTTGGGCAGAAGTATCAACACTGCATGTTTCCAAAGTAGAATGAGTTTGGAAATAAAAAACACTGCTCTCCTACAAGATGTTTCACAGATATGAGAGAACTAACTACACCATTACACACCTCCTGCAGTTTTCTAATACATCGGAATTAAATCAGCTCACTGCAAGTAGCTATTTCTACCCACTGAAGAAACGTCCTGCACAATATGGTATTGCTATGTTCTGCTTTTTTCTTTTTTTTTCCTTTCTTATTGTTTTTCTAGAAAAGTACAAAAATGAACACCACCATGGTCCTGATTGTAACAGCTAGAGATATCAACAACACACGTAGCATAAAGAGTTTGGTGGCAGCGGGAGTTTTTTTTTTTCTCACAGCGAAAAAGCTAAGGAGATCACGTGAAAATGGTAGCTAACCACCGTGCTACATCTTGAGACAGCATTTGAAGTGAAAAGTCAGTAGTGTCTTTGTTAGCTCACCCATCTCTTGTGCTGTTCACTCTTTGGTAAAACCCAAATTCCTTCCTTTCAGAACTAAAAATAGGCTGCGGGAAGAAACAGCATTTTGAAATGAGTCTTTTCCTCTGAATCACTACAGTAATGTCACATTACAAGTACCTTTTCTAGTCAGCTACCTAACACACAGCAAGGTCACACACACAACAACCCCTTAGGCAAGTATACGTGTAATTTTGACTGTCTTATGTAGAGCTTTATCTTTTCATCTGTACTATATTGCATTGTTCCGAGTCTTTGTTCTGTCCTTGTGAAAAATGTCTTTCCTTTGTACTCTGGGACAAGAAGCTTCCAGGTTGTTGCCTGAGGAGGTAGTAAGAAGCATCTAACAAGAAGGTGCTCATCAACCGAAGGGAAAATATGGACTGATGTATCCACACATAGAAAGGTGCTACCAAGCTGACCGATGTACCTTGTTGTGCTTTGCTCAATCAGTGGGACACTTGTCTTAATCACTTTTGGCTGATGATGATAGAGCAGTCTTTTTACAGCTTGAGGTAAAAGCAGCATTCTGTGCAGCTAAAATAAATTTAAAAGTCACAGTTTGAACACAACCTCTTCCTTCAGTGGACATTTGTAAGCTTGGGGCACTATACTGCATGTTCATTGCACTGCTACAGAGAAATGTCTCTTTAGAAAGGCGAACAAAGTTGGGAAAATTAAAAGAAAAGAAAGAATTTTGGTCTTCTGTCCAGGCAAATGAAAAACATTGACACAATAAGTGACAAAAAAACAAACAATGGAGATGCCTTCCTATGTTTTTGTTTTTAAAAGAGTTGACTTAGCACGAAAACATGACAAGTGCGTCAGCTAACGTCAGCTCTTGTTCCAGTGAGTCCATCAGGGAGCTGGAGGAAAGTCTTTCAGTCTATTATTGCTTCTCTGGCTGTCTGACAGGGACTTAACGCCTCCTCCAGAGTTTGGTTATTGCTTAGTCTTTAGCTTATATGTGTGGACACATTCTCACATGTGTATCTCATCTTGTTAAATAAAATGTAGATTTGATGCTTGAATCAGCTATTTTTGTTCTTCTCTTCATGTCTCTTTTTCTTCTGGGCTCAGGTCCTGGTTTACTTCACCATCACACAGCTGCTGAGCTGCTGCTGACCAGCCAGACCCTGCATGTCAGGATCTGTGCTGGAGGCTGAGTCAATGCTCCATATGGCCGGTTTGGACAGGATGGGGAAGGGGCCGTGTGTTGCAGACTGGACCTGCTGCTGCAGGCCGGTGTAAGTGTGAGGGTGAGGTTGCTGGCTGATGTGCAGACGAGCCTCCAGAAGGTAGGCCGCTGAGGCAACAGGGGACGCAGTGGAGGAGTAGCAGGAGGAAGAAGACGAGGAGGAAGAAGACGAGGAACAGCCAGAGGAGGAAGCCTCCAAGGTTTGTTGCCAGGGGCTGTGCTGTATGGCCACTGGAGCTTGCTGAGAAGGCAGGGCAGACTGGGTGGGGGTGTCAAACAGGGAGGAGGAAGGAAACACGGTGGTAGGTGGAGGAGAGGGTGACTGTTGGTGGGCCAGAAAGAGCAGAGGATTCTGGGTAGGTCCTGTCTGAGCAGACTGGACCTGAGGCTGCGGCTGGTGCTGAATCTGCAACATCCTAAAAAACAAAACAAAGAATTTAGTCATCTCAGACAAAATTGACCCTGTAAACCTGCCCCAGAGATGGCTGGTTTGTCTATAATGCTCAAGAAAGACATGAGTAGGACATTTAAATGTGCAGAGAGCTACACATGACTGAATGTGTGTTTCCATGTCTCACCTCTGCTGGTGTAGCACCTCCTCCAGCATGCTGCGGTGCTCAGAGAAGGCCGGACCCAGTGACCCTCTGCTGCCGCGGTTACAGGAGGGTGGTGGAACAACCTGCCTTGTCAAACCCTTGATCTTGTTTAATCCCAGAAGCCCTTTAGTGCGTGTATTTTTCCTCAGCTGCTGGCGGAAAGCTTTGAGGCCTGAGGAGAGGCATGGGAAAGTGTTACACAATACCCTACTTTGATCCCTTAAATGTGATACAGCACATGTGAGAAAAAATACAGATTAGATATACTTGGAGGAAGTGATTTCATGATCGTGCTTCCATTACCTTGAGTCAGGGAGGTGTCGGAGGCTCTGCGGCCCTCCTGGAAGTTGGCGGCGGGCAAACTGCCCTGGGCCTGGGGCAGGAGGTGGGAGGAGAGAGCCAGGGTAGCTCCTGTTTGCAGCAGAGTGCCACATTCGGCCCCTGAGGCTGCAGGTGTTGACATCTCACCCATAGCAGCTAGCAAAGAGGGGGTAGGACTGGATGAGGACTTCAGGCAGCTGTCGGATGAGGCGCCATCTGAAGGACTGACCACAATACCTACAGAAAGAGGACAGGAATTAGACTGTGTACTACTGACAGAGTGGAGCTTCCTTAAACATGCGTTGATCATACTCACATGGGGGGTTGCACTGGTGGAAACGTGTGGAGACCTCAGCCAGGGTGTGTCTTCGGGAGGTGGTGGTAGGAGGGAGCAGGGGCCCGAGAGTTTGTGTGGCCTCCTCCTCCTCCAGGTCTCTGGGTCGCACTTCTTCGCTGATGCTCGTCTCAAGCAGGCTGTTTGGTGAAATGGAGCGGTTCCAGAGCAATCTGTTCAGACTGGCTTCCACTGGAAACACCACACGCTGAAAACAGAAGGAGGAGGACCGTTAGCCTCTGACTGTCAGCCGAGCAGGGTGGCCTTTTGTCTATTTGTACTGAAGCACAATGGTGAGGTGCTGAGGTATAGGCTTACCTGGAACAATCCGCCCTGGTCACACTCCACCTCCGGGTACACAGGAGGAGAGTTCTTGGCTGGAAGTGAAAAGGCTGTGGTTCTATAACTGTCAGTGGACTCCATTATCACCTAGAGGCAAGCAGGAGGAGCATTTTAGACTTCGTTGAAAGATGATTGGGCTCGCTACATATGAGACGGAGTGCTGACCTCTGGGCCGGTGGAGTCGGAGGTGCTCCTGGATCTCTGGCTCCAGGTTCCACACTGGCGGCTCAACTGCTGTGTGCGATGCTCTCGCACTCTCTCCAGGAGCAGGTAGTAGATGGCAGAGAAGTGATTGTAGCTGCTGCTCTGCAGAGACTGCAAGAAAGGAGAGGAAATTAGTGGTTTGGTCTCATTGTTTACTCTCTGTGGGTTTTCTTTATAGCTTTCTGCACTCTTCAGCTGTATGTACTTCTAATGAAAAAGCAGGAATGGTTCCTATATTTAAAACCAGCGGACTAATTCCCCTAATTACTCATGGTGGGTTTGATTGACATGAGAGAGGTTACATGCCACTTTTTTTAACCCCCCTACCTACTCACTGCCCGCCCACCTCAACTCAACGTTAGCATTTCTTTGTGTTCAGTCACCTCAATGGTTCTCTGGCGGTCGATGCCAAGTGTGTTCATGATGCCCAGCACAGGTTCACTGTAGTCACCCAGGTTGGAGTTGTACTCTGTGAGGGAATGGCTGAGGGTCTGGTGGGCAGCTGTTGGGTCTGCCAGCATCCAGCGGTGTTGCTTGATCTGGGCCATGCTGATCCTCTTGGCCGGGTCCACTACCAGCATCTTACGGATCAGATTTTCACAGTCTGCAGGGCACAAACAACCAATGAGATCGTGAGCGTTCTGGCTTTGCCTTTTACTAAATGGATTGTTGTGATTAACTGTGGGAAGAGTTTATACCTTGGGACATGAAGAAAGGAATTCTGAATCGCCCCTCTGTGACTCTTTGTCTGAGTGCAGGAAGGCTGGGGCCGTCAAATGGGAGAGAACCGCAGACCAGAACATAAAGCACCACACCGAGGCTCTGTGAAGAAACGGCATTTTTAAAAAAGGATTTTCAAAATGCATACATCCAGTAATAATGTTGTTCTTTATTACAAGCTTACCCAAATGTCCAGCTGAGGCCCATCATACTCCTTCCCTTCAAAGACTTCAGGGGCGGCATAAGGCGGGCTGCCACACCACGTCGACAGAGGCTCTCCTGCATTGTAGAAGTTTCCAAAACCAAAGTCTGCAAAGACAGAGAAGTGTGCAACAACTTTTACTATTATTCAAACATGTTTGTTTTACATTACAGCATGAAAAGCTGCAGGCGGTATAATACACAGCCATATGTAATGTGTCATCATGTTGTTCAGAGACACCGACGGGTCATTGGGGTCAATCTCAAACAAAGACTTGCTGTTTCTCTGCCCTCTGGGCTAAGCTATAAACTTTCTTTATGTAAGCGTGTCTGTTTGTGTGCTGAATTAATTTCCTCTGTTTGATATTAGTCCTGGTAGAAATTATTCACATTTAATTAGCACATAGACAGCACAACAACAATTTAATTAGAGCGGTTTAGGGATCCCAAAGTGGGGGATTCTGTCTTGAGGCATAAACCGAACAGAAAACAGAAGCAGGCAGCACAGAGATGCAGAAAGATGGTGCTGGACTGAAATCAATTAACAGTCAAATTAAATGTTACATGGCAGACCTACCAGCCAGTTTGATATTCATGTTGGCATCCAGCAACAGGTTCTCAGTTTTTAGGTCACGGTGAACAATGTGGTGTCGATGGCAGTAGTCCACTGCTGTGAGAATCTGCCAGAACTTCTTCCGCGCCTCGTTTTCACTCATGCGGCCATTTGAGGTCAGGTGGTCTGCAGGGAGGGAGGATATTTTAGCTCAAAGCATTGTGGTGTCCATCTATCACACCGATTTAACCTATTTGTATTCTACAAGTGAGAATTTGAGAGCTGAACTCACCAAACATCTCTCCGTTCTTTGCGTACTCTGTCACAATGTATAGCATGTCTTTGGTCTCCATGACCTGATGGAAAGAAAGAAAAGAAACCAACAACCATTTAAGAGACATTTAGTGCAGCTTGCTCTGGGCAAATCTAGGAATTTTCTAACCACTGCTTCTCCATATGCTTGTTCCACACACATTTCCATTATATCACCTGTTGCATAAGCCAACCACCACTGACTTCCTGCATGCATTTTTATCATGCCTTAAAACCCTTTGATACACATCAACCCAAAAGGGAAAGGCAGAGCACTCACACACAGACCAGCTGATTAGATGCTTGGGAATGTTTTCTTGAGGCTGACACTAGTTGGCAGCGGATTCTACAGTGTTGAATTTCAAACTTCCCCTATCTCTTTATTTCTAGGAAACAGTGAGGCTGATTCACACGCAGCGTTCACATGGGGCCCTGTCTTATGTATCCAAAACAGTCTGTGTGCAATCACTCAGCACCGCTGTGCACTTTTGTGCGACGGAAACACGTAATTCCCAGTCTCCCCTTCCTGGAGCCCCCAGGAGGCGTCCGTCATCCTCGTAGGGAGGGAGCTGAAAGGTTGCACAACAAAGCAATTTTCATGAGATGACAAAGGCCTGTCTGGATAATGCTGCTGGACAACTTTGAATTGAATGTCACCAAATTCCACTGAATGGTGGAGCTCAGTTCTTTTCAGCTAGAAGCCCCTTTAGAAAGCCAAGCGAGGATGATTCAATACACAGATGTCTCCAAGCAGGAAGTAGTCTTTATCAGTGAGATAGGGCAGCTCTCTGGGGCTCAGTCACCTTGAGGTGCGGCTGACGTCATGGCTGTGAAGAATAGGCATGGCACGTCAAGGGCTCTCAAACCACCGCAGAGGAGATTAACCCTCTAATATCCACATTTCTTTGCCAAATTAAAAAAAATCTGTGGCAGATGTGCTGAGTTCATTCACACTGCCTCGCCAGTGCGTGGTAATAGAGGGGAATGTATGATTGAGACAAGGTCAAAGAGGGGCTAAGAGAGGAAAAAATGAGACAAGAAAGACAAAGGATGCACCAGAGTATTCAGGGCCAGGAGGTCTTCCATAAAAACTGCACAGACACTAACAGGATGTAGACTTTTGGATCACAAGACAGTCTTATGTCACCATCCTCCCTTTGTAAGAGGAAAAAAAGGTGCTGCTGCTGCTCACCGTCATCATCAACCAAACATCTGACTAGCACTACCTCAGACAACCCAAGGGCAGGGAGGACTTAACATGGACGCAGCATGCACAGAGTTCATCTGATCAACCATAGCTAACAGGGCTGTTAGCTCTGACTGGAGAAAAAATACATTTCCGATGTATCTATTTCAAGAACAGACAATCACACGATCATGTAATATTGATTTCATTCATTCTTAGTCCTTCAATGCATTTTTTACTTGAAATAATTTCTTATGTTTTAATAATTTAATTTAATTATGTGTATTTAGCTAACTAAAAACTACTCATTTTTTTGGTCAACACAAAAATCAGTATTAAATATAAAATTATACATACAAGCCAACAGGACAAGTAATCAATATATAGCTCTGAGTTAGACTGATGTACTTTTCTACCTATGCAGGGAAACATTGTGGGGTTTTCCAGCAATGTTGTCTGTGCCCTTATTTCTGCAGTCCAGACATGATTTCACAGCACGAGCTGCTCAGCCGCTTAAAACTGGACATGAAGTAATCCTCACAAGTAGCCAAACTAAAAACAAAGAGCAGAAAAAAATGAAAGACCATTGTGTGTGTGTGTGTGTGCGTGAGTGTGTTTTGTTTGTGTGGGATTGTGTTTGCTGCCAGACGCGTGCAGCAGTGCTTGTGAGGTTAGTTGAGTGGGAAAAAGCGGATTCTTCCCACTAAGTCTTCAATTTCATTAGCAGTAAAGCAGCGCTTTGTGAGGTGGCCTTCACGTGACGCGCAGACACATTGCAATGGGTTTGAACAGGTGCTAATTGGGCTTAACGGTCAGATCTGCAGACAATTCCTCCACCAGCTTGACCAGCTTCTGCTCCCCATCTCTCACCTCCACCATTATATAACTAAAAACATCTCAGAAATGCTTTGTTCTCAGCACCAACTGGTACCACGACTGTTCTTACACACATCCTCTCTCTCTCTCTCTCTCTGACACACACACACAAAGGGAGGTCAAAAGGGATTGCACTAATGCTGCTGTGCTGTACTTATGATTCAGTGTACTCTGAGAATCAGCAGCTCGCCACATAGTGGCACAGACCACTTAGATAAAATCAAATCAGCCTTATTTCTACAACACACATCTGCAACAATGAGACACAATCGTTCAATAGTTTGCCAAACAACAATGCTGCAATACACGTCATTCACACACATGCACACGGAGCCACCACAGACACACACTGCAGCAGTTCTGCAGGAAGATTAAACATGACACACACCTGGTACAGTTTGATGATATGCGGGTGGTTTAGCAGCTTCATTATCTGCACCTCTCTGTAAATCTTCTCCAGGTTGGAGGGATTCAGCCGGGTCTTATCAATGATCTTGATGGCCACCTAGTAAAGGAAACAGAAAAATATTAGTGTATAAATATATATAATAATAATTATAAATATATAAAATTATACATAATAATAATAATAATAATAATAATAATAATAATAATAATAATGCAAGCTGACCTGGGTTTTGGTGACTTTGTGTTTGGCCAGCTTCACCACTGCAAAGTTTCCTTTCCCCAGGGTGCGGATGATCTCATAGAAGCCGACCTGCAGGGGCCTCCCCTGGGCAGGGCTGGACTGAGAGCTGGTCTCTGTCATGATCACCATGGTGCACCAACAGTCTGGATTTACCGGGTAAATTAAGGCTGCAGAGACACACACATAAAGCAGCATGCGGTGAATTCCCATGCAGATATGCATCTGAAAAAATGCATTATTATAAAGAGCATTGTCTAATCTGAGTGAAACACACTTGGTTAACATTTGAGTAAAGAGGGAAAATGTCTGTAAAGTCATGCCAGCAAAGGAAAATTATGTAATTGTACACATTTCTTAATATAAAGCTTTAAATGCAATCAGTGTGTCAAAGTGTTAATTCTAGAATTATTAATGAATTAAAATGAAGGAGGGAACAGAACAGAACGAAACATATGAAAAAGAAAGTAAAATGTTGCAGCCGAGCAGCAGGAAGAAAACACTGTTGTGTTAAAAATTCAAAATTAATCATAAAATAAAGATTAACCTGTAAAACGTGAGTGTGTAGAGGAGTAATCTTACCTTAAAAAGACATAAACCACCTTCTGTCCCTGTTCAAACAGCTCTCGGACAAAACGTCAACCATTCCACAATGTCCGATTCAACAACAGCACAGAGAGGACAGACTGTGGGAACAACACGCGTGGAGCAACTTTTTTTTTCTCCGTGTCTTTTACTTTGAATTTAATACAACAAGTATTTGGGCCCGGGACAGGGCTGCGGCCGCTGTGTGCGCCTGTGAGCTCCGCCGGAATGCAGAGCGGAGGGCTTCGGCACTCACAGGGGGAAGTCCTCCCTCCTCCCTACTCCTCCTCCTCCCTCCCTCCGCCACCATAACAAATTGATACCCACCTTATTAACGTCACACCCGCGTCAGAGCTCCGAGCTGGGTGCAAGGCAAGGCCGGACCCGAGCGCAAGGCTCGGGTTGCTCAGCAACCGCTCTGCTCGGGCGCACGGTGACGCGAGTGCTGATGGAGGGGTTGCTTGGAGATGGGGACGGTGACGTCAGTCGTAGAGATGTGTCACCACGTGATGTTTCCCTCTGCCGGGCTGTTGCTCGCGGGCTGCCTCGCGCTCTCTTTCCCACTCTCTCTCTCTCGCGCTGCACAGACCTGCTGCGCGCGCCTCTCCAGCAGGAAGAGAAACACGCAGCAACTGGTGCTGCTCAGTGAGCCCGAACACTGCCTGTCACAGTGTGTCATCCAAAGATAAAAGATAAAGCTTTTAAAAACTTTAAATTAAACTACATTCATTCACTAAAAGTAAAAGCAAACCAGGGCTGCTGGAAATCCAGCTAAAAATTCAGATTATAATCTGTCATGAAAACCTTCCTAAAGCTGCTCAGATCAAACAGCTGAAACAATTTTGACATTCTGTCTTTAAAAAGGTGATTTACTGCAATGATGTAATTCTTAATTCTAATCTGCAGCATTTACCTGCAGAGCCACTTTGAACTACTTTTAATACAGTTTACATGCAGGTAGCTCAGAGGTTCCCAGTCGAGGGGCTGGGTTCCTCCTGGGGGGTCACAGAAAAATCTCCAGGGTCATGCAATTATTAAACTGGCAGGAGATAAGACTATTAATAGTTTTCTAAATACATGCTTGTGATCCACCATCAAAATATGTGATGTAAAGCTGCTTTCAAACAAGCTTGCTTTGAGGACCGTGAGGTGACCGTCTTGTAAATAAAGATCTATGTCACCCAATGGATTTCTGAAGAGTTGTTGTGCATGTTTGCTGATTATATTGCTTTCACTTTAAAGTGAAGAAATGAATTAAAATGTATTTTGAAATCTTTTTTTCTGCATCAAAAGTGTCACATTTAGCAGTGACATGTATGGACCCAGCACTCTCTTGGCTAAGTCAGGGGACATTCCTCCCTGCTGAGTCTCTTATCATGCTTCAACAGTCTGACTCAGGTAAATACAGTTATATAAACTGTGCCTGTCTGCTCTGCCCACACTCAGGAAATACAACAAGTGCAACCTGGAAGAGTGACACATATATTCAAATGGCAGCAGGTACTGCAGGGAGACATTTGCTTGTGAAAACAGAAAGAAAAGGAGCAGAGTGGGTTGTGTGGTTTTTGAATAAGTGTGCATCAAAATATTGTGTGACCTTTCAGCTGAGACATTTTGCATGTGATTTGCATTCCTTTAGCATTTCAGACTGTGGGAAGGCAGAGTCTCACCACAGTGTTTGATGTACTTTTATGACTTTTACTCAGTGAATGTTATAACATCCACCAACATGTTACAGTCTTCTGTTTCTGTGGCTACATCACATGTCCAGTTTCCATATTATTTCTTCTTTAAACATACAGAACATTGACATACTGTACTGTACACAAACATCACTCCATCGTGTTACATATAGATGCATGGTCAGAGTGTGAGAGCATCTGTTGAAGCAGAGAATGGCTTTTAGTATCGGTTTTCAACATGGAAACGTGACGATGTAAGTCATGTAATGACGCCATGAGCCGACATAGGGATGGGAGATGTAACTATGGTAACCGAGACCCAAACAATGATTTATTCCCCTTAAACTAATCCTGTAATTTATTCCCTTAACCCAAGCAGAGAGTGAATGCAATAAGTTATTTTTTAGTGGTGTTAGAGAAGAAGAGTTGTTGTGTTAGTGCTCACGTCACATCAGTGAGGAAATGTAGTCATTAAAAGAAGAATAAACTGCATGAGGTCTAAATATATAATCATGCGAGTTCTTATGAGCTGTCTGGGATTATTACTGAGACATTAGTCATTTTTAGAAAGGTATTTCAGCAACGATTGCTCTCCCACGCTCAACTTCTCATTCTTGGTAATAACATTAGTACATGAGTACCACTTTCTCTCTCGCACACACACACACACACACAACCACCACAACCACCACAACCATCACCATCCACTGTGTGACACTCAGTTCTGATGCAGCAAAAGTTCCTTCTGTGTGTGCAGATCAGGAAGTATCATGTTTCTGCTATCTGTCATGCAATCACTGTTTTGTCATTATAAATGATCTGTGTGTACTACAAACAAACAGCACATTTCACTGCACATGTACCTTCCCAAAGAAAGACCCAGTGTTTTCCACGTCCCTCTGATATCTGTTTGTCACTCGTAGGTGCACAAAGGTCAACTTGAGGGGGTATTTCAGCATCTTGACTTAAACTCAGTAGACTGACAGTAAACAGGCTGTTTGACAGGATGTGATGAGTCATGAGGCTCATGGACTTTCTGCATGTGACACGCTGAGGTATTGAGGTTGCATCTTCTCACTATACCCACACTAACTTGTGCCTAAAAGGTCACTGAAAACTGTTTTAACCTGAATTATTTCTTCAAGTTAGCGATCAAATGGTAAGATTTGTTGATCTGGTGTGTTGTAATCATGTCTTGGTACCTCTTGCTCTGAACTTCCATCATACGTTGACATCACAGAAAATCCTCTGACAGTGAGATGTGTGTCTACAAACAGAAATAAATCTGACACTGTGAGAGAAAACAGGTCCCACGGATGTTTTTCATATCCACACATAGCATCTAGCTGTAAATTCATCTGGTTTTCTTCCAGTTTTATCCTCCATTCTTTAAAAGACCTCTCACTACTGACTACAGTAACCTCTGTGTTACACATCACAGCTCAGAGTGTAACACTGGGTGCTCTCTCAAACATCTGCTCAGGCTGACCTTGTCTTGTCAGAGGAGTTAACCTCACCGTCTAAGCTGAATTCTGAATTATCTCTAAACAAACTCTCACTCTTCAGGCTGCTGTGCCTGTGCAGTCTAAACCTGACAGCTAAAACTGTGAGGAATAAAGACAAATCACTTCAAACACAGCTGACCTGCTATTTGCAGCTGCTTCAAAATACTTTTTTTATAGCAAGCAGTTCTATTTTGTCTGATTGAGAAATGTAATGACTGTCCTTATCAACCTATCCAGGAGCAGTATGAGGTGGTATTCAGTGTGCTGAGGCCCACACACTGTGGTAACTTGCTCTTTTTGATAATATTGTGGTGCATGACAGGTTTCATGTTGACTGTGTTAACCATTTTATCTGTGTGTGTTAGTATGCAAACATTAAGTAGCCCTAAATATAAAGTTCAGAGAAACAAAATGTCAAATCTGATGGCAAATCATGAAATATTGTTGAGACAGGAGGTCGACCTTGGTCATCTGGATGCAGCATTATATCACTTCATGGATTATGATGCATTTAGTTATTATGTCGTTCCTACAAATAAGAAAAGGTTAACTGATGGGACACGTGAGAACTAAAACTGCTACTAAACGTTCTGGTGTAACGACCACTTCCCTCTTTCATGAGGTCAAAGCCACAACACAGTTGTTCACAGGCTGTAAAATAACAAAGGATGCACAGTGTACAATAATCACCTCGTGTTCGCACACCTCATCAATCATACTTGAAATTAAAAGTGTGCATAGTGAAATGATGAAGGAGGTACACCAAAAACTTCCTTTAATGTAAAGTGAATTTACTATTCAGATTATATTATATTCTTATTTTCATGGCAAAATCTGAGTTTATGTTGTGCTTATTCTGTCATTTCAAAGCACTCCATGCTCACATACACACTACACACAGACCCACATGCAACGCTCCACTTCTCGACCTGAACGCATTTATCAATTTGTTTGGCTCCTTGCTTTTTCAAACTTGGACAGTGTGTGAAAAGCTCCTTTGTCCGATCATTTGGTGTCATTGTGTCTCACAGAGCACAGGGGATCCATTCTTCATCGGTAATTAACGCTGGTCTGTCTGCTCTTGTTGACTTTGGCAGGCTCAGGCTGTCCTCGTGAGCTTGTGCGTCAAGCTATCATCCATGAGGTCCAGCACCAGCTCTCCTCAAACAAACAGTTTCAGTGATGAGAACGGGTTGCAAATCTCCCAATCACACGCACACACACACTTAGTCAGAGGTTCACGTCTCTCCCAGGTTTGAATTCCCATAAATGATGTGTGAGAGCAACTTTGTCAGGTTAGATGCATTTGGGAAGTGTTACAGACTCTGAGTGTAAGAGAAAGTAGAAAAATACTTTATTGATATGAAGCATTTGGTTGCATGAACCATGACCGTGAGCCTATTGTTACATGAAGAGTTCATATTGAAGTGAAGGACCACTGCTGCACCATGCAAATAGCCAGTTCAACATTTTGGTTAAAACTTAAACTTAAAAAACTTAAATGACTGGTATCTGTGAAAAATGGAGCAAGGGACACCAAATGAGACACCATGATGATTTTATGAGTTCATGATTTTATAATCTGGTATTTCAATGAAAAGTGTAAAAATGCACAAAATGCTCATAAATCTGCAACTTGAAAATCACCTATGTTTACTACCATATTTACTCTATTGTCTCCTATGCAGACACTCACTCACTCACTCACTCACTCACAGTTAAAGGGCATATTGTGTTCTGTTTAATTCTCCCTGTCTTGGCTTATTACAACTGAACCTCATACACATCTGTCTTTTGTTTGTGCTTGCAGGCGTAAATGTAAATGTCCAACCTGAGTCTTTCAGGGGAAAAGCAAACTGATCTCCGGCACCATTCTTCTCTCTCGATACTTGATGGCTATACAATGATCTGTTTTTATGATCACTATTCATGAGAGTAACAAAAGCCCCACTGAAGAATGCACAGTCTATTGTATCAACAGTACAGCTGCTGATACAATAATCTTGTGGTGTCAGTTATCTTACATACCTGGCCAGTGCCTGTATCTGCACACCAGGCCACACAGAGCCTTTATGAATGCTTCTGTGCGCAAAAGCCCCTCTGGAGACAGAGCCATGTGCGTCATACCACAGATCAGCCTATTATCCGGAGCTGAGGGTGGCAGGGAAGGGGATATGTGGTACCCAATAAGGTGAGCTTGACAAGGAGAATGACATGAAATGCAGATAAGGCTCAATAAGAGATGAAGCCAATGAATGGATTCAAATTTAAAAGAATAATAGCAGGAAGTAAAAGAGAGCATTCAGCGAAGAAATAGAGATGGCAGCAGAAAGAGGTCAGCTCTGAGTGGAGCAGAATTATGTACTTTTTGTAGTGATCCAGTGATGTAATGCTCTTATTGCACTGCTCCAAAAAACACAGAGTGAGAATGTCTAAAACACACTTTTATTTTCTTTCTGTCACCACTCTGTTCAAACACACATGCAGCATTTAAGTGCAGCACACACACACACAGAGGCGCGGTCTGAACAAACAGGGGATTTGCTGAATTGTGTTGCTCATGATGAAATGGATTTGATATATAGGACAGTGGAAAATCAGAGGAATGAGTGGGAAGAGAGGACCTGATTAAATCATGTACAAAACAAATAATGCCATCAAAGCTGCACCAGACTGCTGGAGGCAGAGAGGGATAAAGAGGTGAAGCTACAACACTGTTTGGGAACTTTGAGGCCCAATACGCTCAGCCTGTCCATCAACTTCATTATCCTACTTTAGCATTTAGCTGTGCTAAACAGCATGCTAGTCCATCCGGTAAATGAACGTCAAAGTCCCCCTTGTCATTATCTGAGGACCATGTGGAAATGTACTCTCCAGGTTGTCGTCATATACCAGTATTCACAGCATTGATATTTAGAAGTGATTTTGATGTTATTAATACAAATTAAAATAATTAGTTATTAATACAAAGATGATAATATTATGTAAATAATCTCACACTCAGTCTAAATAGATCAACATGTAAGTCACTATAGCTACTAGCACCCGCCACCTGTCATTAAACAGAAAAGAAGCCACAGTTGCTAGTTTTTTGGCACCGTGTCCCACAGGCTGCATCTTTTAAAGGACACGGCCTCCTGAGACTTGTCCTATGTAAATTCTGAAAGTTGCACCAAGGATTGTTGAATGATCTGTGGAGGACTTTCTGAGTTTACTGTCCATTCATTCTGGGAAGAGTGAGAATCCAACAATCACTGAAATGCAATAATTCTTGTGTTGTCTTATTTTAATGTATCCAAATGATGCATCTTTCACCATATAAAGTACCGGTAGAAAAAAACAGGCTATTGTTGTTGTTGGTTACAGATACTCCCTCTCTTCCATCATCCTGCAGGTTGCACACAGCAGAGAGAGTATACGTTACAGCCTGAATAAAAACACAACTGTGTATGGTTAAAGCATTCATGGCTTTTAACTTTCTGCATTAATATTGTGCATTCAATTACAACAATTGTGTAGTGAAAACTGGATCAAAAATGTTGCTATCATGGCTCAAATATAAACCTCATTTTAATCACTGAGGACATGACATGGACGTGACGTTACAACAGTCCAGATGGAAATAAAGTTGCAAGTTTTATCCCTCCAGGTGGTTCTGCATCTTGGGCTGCTGATCTTTTTGCTAAATGTCCATATGGCTGCTCAGCTGGCCCCTAAAGCTGGATAACAGTCCTTAACTCTCCAGAGCAAGGAGAGAAAGCAGACAACCAGAGACTCATAAATCTGTGGACGACTTCAGGGCGAAATTAGTTGATGATGATGATGGTTGAAGCTGATTAGTTAGATGCATTATCAGTTATTTGTTCCAGCTTGTTTACTCTCATCTTTAACCCCCCCCCCCCAACTCCAAGGTGTTGCGTCCTAACTCACTTTACCCATTTTCTCATTTTCTCTGCTTAATTTCTTCCCCCTGAGCTCCATCATGTCTCCGTGCAGCTGTTCAGGACAGACGGACAACAGGTTGAGAAAAACGTAATGTGTGTTTGATTTAGTGGTGGGAAGTCTGCCAGAGAAAGGAACAGCTAAACAAGGATTAAGAGACCTAAGCTGGGTGAAGGAGGGTGTCTGCGAGGCAGAAATGACACTGAGGACATCTGTGTGTTTGCCTGCTCCTGCCATGTGAGCACTGGAGCTTCCAGACTGAAGGGGAGAGGGGAGGGGAGGGGAGGGGGGAGCTTCTTTTGCATCAAAGCTGAAAAGGAAAGCCAGAGCTGATGTCAACAGGTCAGTCCTCGTGGTTTGTAGGAACAATCGTTTAGAAGTTTAAGCTCCCCTCACATTAACTGCTGTAAACAAAACAACATGAACAAAACAGCTTCAGAGAGTTTTCACTGAAGTAGTGACCTATTTCACACCTCTGTTTGGACATGAACAGATTTGTTAATTTGACCTACTGCTGTCATGGTAACAATAATAAAAACATGTAAGTGATGCAGCAGCCATGATTAAAACAAACTTTCTATTTAGTTTCAAACTTGCAGTCTTATTACCTCATTTAGAAATCCCAACCTCCTCCTCCTAAAGACTTATAATTGACTGCAAGAGATAAAAAAGAGTTATTATTGTGGCTGCTAGAGGGTTAAGTATAAAACATGACCACGGAGGCCTTAGAGGGTTCCAGTAATTGCATGTCTGGTTCCCTCGGGCTAAAGTTGCTGGTTCATTTTGGGATAAATCTTTAGTCAGATGTCTGCGTAAGAGATTAACACATTTAGTGAGGATGAAGTCATGTGACCATGTTGTAGTTAGTTTACTGCTATTAGAGCTTTGAATTCAGTGAATACAGAAACTATAAAAATGTGTTCATCTGTGATGATTTGACCTGAACTCAACAAATCTACCTTCAGTAGTCACTTGTGCAATCTCTCTCTCTCTCTCTCTCTCTCTCACACACACACACTGCAGAACTTATTGTTTGTTTCTCTTATCTGTATGCAAGTGATTCTCTGCTGCAAGAACAATAAATCCAGAAAATGTGTTGCAGCTTCCTGTAGAGTCGCAGGAATGTGGGATCACTGAGTTTCATTTAACTTTGCCGTTCCGTACTCGCTGAGATTTTTAGGATCAAACTGCACACGTGGAGAACAAATAATGAAGAACACAACGTACCCGAAACACACAGCACGCATGCGAGGTGGCTTTTATGTTTCATTGTGCGTATTGAGCTCGTTATTACATTCACAGGGCAGGGAAAATCCAGACACAATAAATCATTAAATTGTAGGCTCACATGTGATTTGAGGTTAAGGTTGGGGTACATGGCGCATGTTAAATTGCTTTATGAATTGGCTCCATGGACACTGCACACAAACAGTGGAGGAAAAAGAAAACAGAGGAATTTATGGAGAGAAATTGAGTTAACTGGAGGAGCTGCTGAACAAAGTCACTGTTTTGCATGAATACACTATCTGCACAACAGACAGCAGAGGTGATCAGTGCGGAGTCCACTTAAGTGATGGATAGGAACAGCTGTGTGTCTGTGTGACATGTTGTGGGGACATAAATCCATTCTGTGGGGATCCACCTCTGCAAGGCCTCATAAGGTGAAAGGTCTACGTCTATTGAAGGCTGCCTCTAAAAGTGAATCAGTCCCCATAGACCTCCATTTTGAAAGTGACCAGCTTTACAGCTGAAACATGTTTACAGCTTTTATAGCAACATTTGATGTGGTAGCATGAGTGCATTTGTTTTTTTAAGCAATCTTTGACCTTTTGTCTAATTTGAGAGAATAAAAACAATTTCCACGTTTACTGTAAGTTCTATTTGATGGTATGACTCCAGCACAAATGTAAAACCTAACTGTCTGTATGATGTATTGTTCTTTGTTGTGTTTGGTTTTGCAGGGTTGTTGTGAAATGAAAAGCAGCTAACTGATAGCATGACACAGTTCCCCCTCTGTTCTTTGTTCAGCTCTCTTCTTCCCTCGTCCCACACCTAGCCACCCAGTGATCACTTTAATGATTAACCTCGAATTAACTGCAGCACAAAGCCCCCTTCTTGTTTTCATTGCCTTTAGCCTCCCACGGCACCTTCATTCTTCCTCACATTGTATCCTGACTCTAAAGGTCGGCCACTCGGGGCAGGGAAATGTATATCCAAGGAAGCAAAGCAAGCAGAGGAGTCACCTGCCGTGCTGCACGACAGCATCTGCTCATCCAGCTTAAAGCACACAATCCACAGTCAAACCACCGTCTGCCATTTTTAGCTGTGGAGATAAGAGGTTTCTCTTTAGTCCATGAATTTATGATTAAAAATAAGACACTGCACATTCCTCTCCTGAACTTTTGCTCGTGTTTGCACTCTTCTGGCCTCTCCCACCTCCAGCTTTATGACGCCAGCCGAATGATATGCAGTGTATGCATTCCATGAGACCCCTGCCTCCCACGTTATGAGTCAAATATCATTATCTCAGTGTGATACTCTATGTGTGTAATTAGTGTCAGACACATGGTGACATTTGTGCAGCTTTAATGATGCTCTGCAGGTATGCAGAAGGTGGAATTATTTTCTTGGAGGTCTGACAGTATAAATATCCTGGGTGGGTGGCTGCTGTCAGCAATTTAATTGTTTTTTTTTTTTTTTTTCAAATTAGTGCAAATTTTTTTCCACCATATACTTTGACAGGCCACATCTGTTCCTTAATATTCTCCCATTCTTCTTATAGAAATTAGACTCACTGTCATTGCTCCCCCTCCTCCTCCCTCTCTCTCTCTCTCTCCCTCCACCCTCCTCCTCCCTCTCTCTCTCTCTCTCCCTCCACCCTCCTCCTCCTTCGTTGGAGTGAGCGTCGAGCAGACTGCTTGGTCAAAAGGACGTATGGGCAATGATGTCAGCAGCCTGCGTCAAAGTCTCTGAGGCACGTTTACAATCCCCTTAACCGATCTGAGCCTTCCAGCGAGATCATCGTGCACTAATCAAATCTGCACTGCTAGTGGTATGGCTTTGTGTTTACATGTCAAATTTCCTCCTGCGGTTCAATATCTCAATTCATGGAGAAGCAGGGGATTGTGGATGCTCTGCAAAAAGCAAAGCTCCTTAAGCTAAACAGATGTAGACACACAGTTGTGTAAACAATGTACACACACACGGTCTGTGTTTTTTTTTTTTACTTTATTTGATCAGTGAGAGTGACAGAATCCTTTCTGATGTGCACCAATCCATCATAATTTCCCAGAGATGTCTTTTGCTGCAGCTGAAAAAACAGTCCTCATTGTACTGCATTTCTGCATTAATGGTGCAGCTCTGATGCTTTCTGTTAAAGATCCACAGATAACACTTGACTGGTTTGTTACTGGGTGTGTTGAGCCTTCAGTGAAATGAGTCAGTTGGTCTGTGGTTTGCATATCTATCTGCCTGCATCATACAGTGGCACAAACACTGACATCAATGTGATGGGTTGGGTGGTTAGAGAAAAAGGGTGAAAAAAATCAGTCAACAAGGCAGGTAAATATATCTGTTAAGAACACTTTTATATGTGCAGTGATTGTGTTTCATATGTAGTTTTGAATGGGTCAAGCCTCCAAGTTTGCATTTACAAGATATAATCAATTTTAACCACATGCATAGTGATAATTCTTGCAACATTTAGCACAGAAGGGGTGAAGAATGTGAAACAATGGGCCTGTTACATGCTCAATAGCCATCATGCTGGCCACATAGTCGAAACAGAAGGACTGGCAACCAGTTTCCAAATGACAGAGTCTGCAGCAGTTGTTATTATGGTATCATTATGCTACACATCTGCTGTATATAAAGATGGATGATTCGTTCTTGATCCATTTGTACTCGAATAAATAGTCATTATTGATTTAAAAGGACAAAGTAATGTCCCAGTCAGCAGCTAATTGAGCAGTCAAGCCACACAGCAAATTGAGAGGGCACGCAGAAGTGGGTGGGTGTTCGGCTGGAACAGCAACTGTGCAGCTTCACCTCTCGACCCCTACTGTGTACAGTCTGATTCCAAGATGGCGTCTTTTTCCAACATGGCAGTGAGGTATTTTAGCTTTTGTACAGTGTGTGGAGGCAGAGCTGTATTGTCCATCAGTTTGATTTTTGCTGTAAGTGCAATACTGTGGTTAGCCTACAGAAAATACAACAGTACAACAGTAAAATACAATACCATATATTAGCTCAGAAAATTAGCGTGTTGCTGTCATCATTACATCTTGTCAGATTGACACAACAGAGCATTCATAGCAACTGGCAGGCTGCACAAAGGCAAAGCAATGCTGGCAGTAGCATATTTGCATGCTCACAATAAAACAAGGATGTTTTTCAGTAGATATTTACTTTGATTAATTTAATTTAGCATATGGATGGAGCAACCAACTGGAAATTAGGTGACATCATCAAAGTTATTTCTCTTTAATTGAACAGATCAACCATCTATATTTCACAGACCATAAATAGTAAACTGAACTTCATGTGTAAAGCTTAAATGGAGCTCCTGCTCTCTCTTGGCTTGGATTATGCATGCTGATTTGTCCATATGTCTCAGACTTATATGCACTTATCAGCTTTAACTGGCATCATTACAGACAGATGACAGTTTGTTACTTTTTCCACTCTGATTGTCAATAGGCTCTTAGCATCTGCTCAGGCTTGACTGTAAGCCTGCAGAAGTGCTGCTGGAGGAAAGAGGAAGGGAGTGTGAGGTAACCCATTAACTGGTTAGAGCTGTCAGAGGGGCTGTGACCGCACAAACAGAACGTCTGTGCTGCATTTACGTCAGACAGCAGCTGTGGGTCATCCCTCCCCCCCGCCTGCAATACTATGAGAGTCAGCCAGACAGGCTTTAGGACTGGGAAAGAAAAACACTGCAAGAAGCCACATGTTTGGTTTTGGAGACACGGTGATGCACTCTACAATGAGTGCACACTACACACAGACACACAAATGAGATTATAGTGGTTACCCATGGTCTTTCCATGAAGGTGACAAGGAAAGATCCATACAAGTACATAAAGCTTCCATAATCCATGACATGACATCTGCTATAATCCTCCTTGGCATTTAGTGCACATGACTGAGCGATTATAACAGGTGTCACGTCATGTTTAAAACAAGATTATGCTGGCTTCAGCCTGCTTGTTTGTGGCAGCAAATAAAAGTGTGCATAAGGGTGTGAAATCACTCTGCTGCAGACTCATAAATGCCCTTTATTGTTTTAATTAGGCTGTACATAGAGTGACGTTTACTGGTCTGGATTTTAACTTTTAATCCTGGTGAGAAAAATATACAAACTGAATGTGTGTGAGCTGCTCAGGATTAAAGTGAAATATCCAGGAAGAAATTCCATGATAGAGAAAGTTGGGCCCCACACTGTTGTTCTCGCTGTGCATTGTTTATTGTATTGTGTCAGAATCATTGACGTGTGCAGGCATGTGCCTGCATACATATGTATGTGTGTGTCCTCAACAGGCACAACAAAAGCTGTTTACTAACTAGGCCAAGCTCTTCTAGATGCAGTGTGGTGCTGTTTGTGTGGTTACAGTATAACTAGTTACACACATTTGTAGCTGTGTGGGAGGTTTTAGTCGCAGTAACAATAAAGCAGAAAAGGGGATCAAACAGGACCTTTCTAATGATAATATTTTTAAATCTGTGTCACAGAGGTGTGGCTTCCTCTTTATAAAACAGCTGGACACTGTAGAGACTGGTGGAGGCTGACATGATGCTAATGTACCACATAGCTTTACAGGAAATGTACATCTCCTTTTCAAGTGAGTTTATTGTTGCATTTTTTCTTTGACAACACTCACTGGGGTCTAAACACGTCAAGGCTGCAGATTACAGAGAGAACAGCAGTGAGACTAACAGGACTGTGAGACATTTAGGTCAAGGGTCGTCTGGGGGAAGCGGTGTGTTTAATGTTGTGCTGTTGTGTTTGTTTTGTGCTGTTAGTACAGTGTCCTGATGTTTAACATTTGCCCTGGTTTGTGACTGTGTTCACTTTCACTGCAGCAGTCTGATGAAATCTCCTGGTTAGTTAACGCCGCTTCATGTTGTCACTCCTGTTTGTTGGCACACTGCGACATTTCTGAGTGTTTAACCGTTCTATCGTTTGTGTTCATCATGCACATGCATCATTTGAGTTCTAAATGTCACTGCACATCATTCATCATACACATGCAGACATTTCTGAAGCTTCCTAACACACACACACACAGACACACATGCACAGTATGGGTTCATATTTAAAATAATGGCCAATTGCAGACAAAACAAAACAAACAAAGCAGTTAAACCTGCTCTGAACACACTGTCAGAAGCGTTACATCTTCAGTCATGAACACAAACAATTTTGCACAGAGAGATGTGTTTGACAGTTCGACCCCATCCTGACGTCATCCTGATGAGCTCTGACTGGGCTCTGGAGTTGAAGTTTAAATAGGCAGGAATTACACACTAAAATGAAAACTGACAGCAGCAGAGAGGAGACAGTGATAGTATGGTGTGGTGTGATAGTGTGATTGATCTTGCACTTAGCTGTGTTTCTTTGTGTGTGTGCAGTATTGTCTGCAGATATGAGTGTGTAATCATGTTATCATTAGGCTGAGAATCTGCAATAAGTGAAACAAAATAATATATTTAGGAAAGAAATGTGATATTAAATCGTCACTAAAGCTCACTAATTTTGACTCAAAGACAGAACAACACATAAATAGACCTCTATGCGACAAAGAGAGAGGAAAAAAAGAGCTGGTGCTGTGCTGGCGTCAGAAGCAACTGATGTCACCTCCAAAGCTGCTCCCTCCCCCCTCCCCTTTCCCTTTCTCCAACCAAAGACTGCATCACTGCTGGGCCTGATGATCACCTCCCCTCCCATGGAGGGCACCTCACTGAGTGCATAAGTGACAAATGGCCTCCTCCTGTAGGTACCAAAGCTCTGGAGTTTAGTGTGAGAGATGCAGAGCCTGAGGCATGCTGCAGACAAAGACAATTAAAATGCTTGTGTAAATTTGACAAAGTGCAGAGAACGATTCATAGTCAAACATAGGAAGCAAAGCAGGAGCACGATGAACACTCTTTAACAGCAGATGGTGTAACAGTGTGTGCAACAATATAGCATACTTCCTCTCTGCAGTGGAACAATGAATCACATAACACCCCTCACTGTGTATACCTCTATTCGTCAGTCCAATACATCTAGTATGTAAATGCAGAGGAAGCACAAACCGTCAGAGGGAAGAGAAGTCACTCTAGGAGCATGTGGTTGGTTTGGCTCTAGCATGTGCAGCTCTAAGATAAGCTAGTGTTCAATGACAGACTGATGCAGCAAAACCTCACATTACCACAGCGGCTTTGAGATGTATGTGCAGCTGAATAAGATAACACTTCTAGGAGCCTTCTGTTCCTCCATGAGCTTTTTGGTACAAACAGTCATTTGAACTCAAGGATTAAGTATTGAGTGGGTTTAGGCAGCCAACACATCTATCCCCATCTAATTAGCATGATCAATAACTCTGAAATGCCTTAAAAGACTTTTTTCTACAATGTTGACTTGAAGTTAGGGATGAACTACTTTAAATGTGATGGTCAAAGGTCAGGGTCACTATAAATGCAAATTCTCAGACTCCCTGAGGCCCCAACGTTGACCCAGGACTCAGTGGAAGGCTTGTATCACATTGTGCTGGAAGCCTGAAGCAGCTTGAAATCCCCAAGGAGGTGGGAGTTGCTGGAGACCTGCTGGAGACCTGCATGTTGTTACCAGTTGTGCTTGTAGTTTGGTGTGCGTATGACATAAGGAAACACTAGGAAGATAACTATCTGGGAAGAGTGATGCCATACAGTCTGCAATAATTCACCCATGTAGTGGATGTAAAGGCAGTCCCAAATGAAGGTCTCTGTAGCTTTGATGATCATAGAGGCAGTAAAATCCTGATTCTTATCTGTTAGACAGTTATGTTGAGCTCTACACATTAACTGTAAGTGTGTGTTAGGTGTGTGTGTTTGCTGCCAAAATACACACGGCACTGTACAGTCAGACAGACAGGGAAGAGATTTACAGGAAGAGGGGGATGCAGTCTTTACCTTTGACCCAGATAAAGTAAGGCTGGAAGACGGGAAGCAGTGAGGGGATGTTAGGGGAAAAAGTCAGTACCATGTTAGCCAAGCAAATGGTGTCAAGGCTACCGTAGTTAAAGATGGCAGCCTTTGTCGTCATAAATCTGTTTTATTCTAATTCTATTTCCATGTACTTTGTTTATGATACAAACCTAACTATTATGACATGATGCAGAGATTTCAGACAAGTTTCAGTTTGTCTTCTAGGCCTAGCTGGATGCTTTGTTTCTCTTCACCATGTCAACGGTGCTCAAAGTTTACCAGTGTAGTCCTTTCAATGACCACTAGTGGCTGGCTCCAAAAGTAGGTCAATGCCCACTGACCACCGTGTTAAAAAGTTCAACTTTACAACAGAAATAAAAAGCAGTACCTGGTTTGATTATTCATGACCACTGAGAAATATACACTCTCTGCCCTTATAGAATAAAACAGTAGATTATGTAAGACCTGTTTGACACACAAGACTTTACATTGTTGCTACAGTGACAGCATGATGACAACCACATGTCAGACCATCCAAATCAGAGAGCAGTGCTTTAATGTGGGATTGGGAAAGAACCACAACTGCATGCGTGTGTGTTTTCTGAGACTAAGAGGGATCAGTTAAAAGATCTCACTCATTTTCAAAAATGTCTGACATACATTACCCACCAACCCCTCTGCTGTTTAGCTAAGCGCTACCCAACACACTTGCGTCATTCCTCTTTCATCTGTGTGGAGTTGACTCAGAGGTGCATTATCAGACATCAGCAAACAATCCTTTGTAATCCTGGTGAAGAAACATGTAAAGGAGAGACCGGGAGAATGTCATCCTGCATGACAAATGGGAAAAGCTCTGCCTCATGAAAGACACACTCACTCACTGAACTTGCCACAGAGTCTAATCTGGCTTTTTTTTCAGAGCCGAGGCTGTGCCTCCCTCCAACCAGCGGAGTGATCAGTATCGACTGAAATGAGCTTGAAGATTGAGTTTCGGGTTAGTCCATC
The DNA here is from genome assembly GCF_900634625.1 of Parambassis ranga. NCBI lineage: Eukaryota > Metazoa > Chordata > Actinopteri > Ambassidae > Parambassis > Parambassis ranga. The sequence goes on along the minus strand of NC_041041.1, from coordinate 14,023,658 downwards.
TGATCTGAGCAAACAGACAGTAGTCAGGTGGGATATTGACCCAGGCTGATACATTATCAGCAGACATTCCTGTGTGGATGTGTAGTCAAGGTCAGATCAAGATACAGGATCTGGCAGCAGGTCCATAAATTCACATTGGAGTGACGCATGAAGAGACAGAGAGACACCTCATTAGAATGACTTGACATTCAGCAGAACTGAGTGTGATTCATCACAAAGCGAAAAAGCAAGTCAATGATTCAGTTTAATTTATAAACAACTTTTATTTTAATGGACTGGTAATGTGACACACCAACCTAATTTGACTGTAGTTTGTGTCGCGTCACACTAGAGCAGACAGGCTAATGTAGAAGTAAAAATTCACCTTTTAACCTGCTGAATTTTATCTAATCTTCTGCGCTCAGATTAGCTGTTCTCTGGTATGTGGCTGTAGCTGCCTAAAGTCAAAGTCAGCTGCTAGTTTGATATGACTGATATCACACTGGTTAAATAACACAGGAAATAAACAGCCAGGAAGGGTTAAGGTGAATGTTGTGCACTTGTTGCATTGTAAGGTTGTAACATGCATCAAAGCTGCAGCCCTTTTTTGTGTGATATGTTAATATTAGCTTATAAAATGTACTTTATTATACTGACCAGCGAGTTGGCGAACTGCCACGCTAACTAACCAGAAATATATTTAATACACTACTGCCATCAGCCTATAATGAAGACATTGTTCAGCTCCACTATCTGCTGAGCGTGATGCATACCCTGCTACACACACTAAGAATACTGGAGCCAATAGAGATGAAGCACATTTAAACTATGAGGTGACACCATGTATAAAGTACCTGCTCTTCTTCTGCATATTTTATGATAGACATAAAAAACTATGTGTTAGCAATTAAATATTAGGTCATATGAAGCCACTATGTCTGCTGAGCTCTAGTATTGGGATTACATTTGAACAATATACATGCTGAGACTCCTTTCTGTCTCATAGGAGTACAGCCCAGTTGAAAAATTACTGCAAAATAAGTCAATTTTTAAAAAGAAATTTGGTTCATACTATTTATTATTTGAAGCTACGCTATATGTATTACATTCCGATATAAGTGGTGTTGTGGTTAAATAGGAGTACATAGATTTTGCAGAGCTTCATGTTGCACTTTTCTGAGTGCTCTCCAAGAGGCAGAGTGCTGATGCAGGCAAGAGAGCTCATAAATTGAGATGTGATTGTAGCACAGCAGCCAACAGCTGAATCACCAGTTGAAGCATTATGCAACATTGACTTGATTTGGTTGTATTCAGTGACATAATAACTTTAAACATCATTCCCTCCATTTACTGTGTTGTCTGGACTTACAGGGGCCGGGAGATTATCTGAGCATGCAACAGCCAAGACAAATGACACATATACATAAATGGAACCGAAACAGAGGCTGCTCTGCGTGTAAATGTTTAGCTAACATCAAATCATGATTTGATCTTAAAGCTTTTTGTGTCTCCACATGGAGCTGAACCTGAGTCAGTGTCAGCTGGAGCTGAGTTTGGGAGTGTGAAGTCAAAAAGAAGAAGTGTACATACAGAACTCCTCAGCTCTGCTTGAAAGCGGCACCTCAAGGCTATCATAATACACCCAAATATGTGACTGATTTTTTTTTGTTGCATTGTGGATAAACAAGACTGAACATGTAAAATACAGTGTTGTAGCACTCCAATGTTTTAGCTGTTACTGCCACAGGAAGACCTGACACCAATGCCACACTGTTTTCAAAAGCTGTGAATCTTGACCTTGCTCACATCTTAAGTGTTTCATTTCACATTCAATGTGGTGGTCACATCCAAAAAACACTTCCAATACTTATGAATACTTATGTCTGTAGAAGTTAAACATAAGATCTGTTACAAGTCGCACAGCACAGAATTGTTTAGATGCTGTGTGTGTATAGTAATCAAATGGCGATGATGTTGGTGGCTTTCTGTCAGGCAGGATTTTTGGGTCAGGTGCTCTATAGGTGGCAGCATGGCCCCACTAATTCTTTCAGCTGCCCTCACCACTCTCCTCTGAGCCTCTGATTCCAGAGGAAGATGCTGCTACACTACACTACATGCACACATTAATGGAATCAGTGTGTCTTCATTAAATGCTGCAAGAAACGTGGGCCTTTGTGAGCCTTTTAGACACAGGAATAGAATAGAATAGAATAGAATAGAATAGAATAGAATAGAATAGAATAGAATAGAATAGAATATACTAATCCCTTTGAGAAAGTCCCTTAGGGAAATTTGAGTAGCAGCAATACACCGACAGTAAGATCAAGAATTAAATGAGCTGTAAGTCATTTCAGCAGATATCTGTGCCACAGTCACTGACCCCTTTGACATAATGTCATAGCTGAAATTTTATCTCATTCTGTTGATATGGAAACTTTTTTTATGCAACAATCTTACAAATTACCCCTTTAATATGCATTGTAGTCTACTTTTGACTTTAATACATGAGTCAAACATGTCAGTGACGTACTCTGTGCTATATTTAGTTCATCAGTTGACTTTCTTAATCCATATTCATAATTATTACAGTCTGTGAGTGTGTGCTATTTCTGAAGAAAAGGAGTGAGAAAGAAGAGAAGGGTGCTTGTGTCTGAAAACATCATTGCATTCTGATGTGTTTTATGTCACAGTGATTACCATCCACATCCCTAAACACTGACCTTGATGCCACTGGCTGAGGAGAGTTTAAGGCGGTGACTCTTCAACTGGGTGATGAACCCCCTCTCAGAGCCTTGCTAACTGGTTGCAGTGAAGTAAAGCTCGATCACAGTGGTACCAGCATGACGCATCTCACAGAGGTTCATTAACATTCTTTTCGTTCCAAAGCTTTTCACATGACTGATAACTGGTCTAAGCGCATCTGCTGCATGCTGGGACAGCCTTGAGTTCACGGATGCAGCTATCATAGCAGGACGTAAGCTTTCTTGAGAGAAGAATAACTGTCTCTGCATGTATTGGATTGTACTCAACAGTCAGTGTAGAGCTCTGCAGCATTTGTCCCAAACCACCTTGTGTTAATATAAAGTGCACTGCTAACATCTGAAATATTACTTGTGATTATAGTTTATTAAAAACATAAAATCCTGTAGCATAAACCATTGCTCAGTTTTATAAAATTAATATCAATTAATATATATTTGAAAATAAAACCAATTTTTCTCTGGACTAACTTGAACTGCTGAGCTGATCTGAACTATGGATGGATTGATATTCAACATAATGCTGTCACCTACTGAGGTTGACATACTGTGGGTCTATTGCGCCCTCCAGTGTGCAGAAATAAAAGTTCACCACAACAACAGTACAGAAAATAACCTATGTGTAAACATGGATGCTTTATTTTAACATGTGCAACATAATATTAATAATTGTACCAGTGACATGAAAATAACAGGAAAGCACACTGGTGACACTTCTGGTATCAGTGCACCTCATGTTGTATAAGCCCACCTTGTGGTAAAGAAGACATACAACATGCATGTGTGCAGCAACTAATACAGAAGCTACATGCACAAACCTGGTACTAATTGTTTTAGACGGGGCCTAAATAAAGCAGGAATCAGTTATATGCTTGTATCTTATAATGGCCTTTATAAGCTTGCTTTAAATACTGTATCATAAGAGGTCTTTTATAGTTCTTGTATTAAATGTCTAAATCAATTGTGACCAGTAAGATCACACATTTCACCAGTGTTTAGTACTTATGTAACTAGGACAGGTAGCTGCACTGGCTGGATTTGATTGGTCCATCTATCTGTAGACAGAACATTGAGAATAGATTTGAGTGGATAAAAAAAACACAGAAGTAACATGATCGTGGCACATATATTCAGAAGTCTTATGCCTCATAGAATTTTTTTAATGCTTTAAGTCAGAAAATAAACTGTAGGCAGAGTACTTTGGGTAAGGATTTATTGAGCAACAACACATATCAATTAAATCAATCTTTCTGATAAAACAAATATTGAACACACAAAAGCGGTCATAAGCACCCTTGATGGCAGAACAAAAACAATTTCAGACCCTCAGCTGAAGGTAGAGTTAAAAAAACAACCATATATTGTTAAGTTTCAAGCCAACATGCAACATTCGGTACATGCTTTTTCTTTAGCTTTATAAAGAACCAAGGTTAGAAAATGGCTGAAAACACCTGGCAGCTAGGCCTGTTTAATACTCCTCTCCTTCCTCATCCTCTTCAAAAGAGTCAATCCCCACCTCTTCATAATCCTTCTCAAGGGCAGCCATGTCTTCCCTAGCTTCTGAGAACTCTCCTTCCTCCATTCCCTCCCCAACATACCAGTGCACAAAGGCTCTCTTGGCATACATGAGGTCAAACTTGTGATCCAGTCGGGCCCAGGCCTCAGCGATGGCTGTGGTGTTGCTCAGCATGCACACAGCCCTCTGCACCTTGGCCAGGTCTCCACCAGGAACCACAGTTGGTGGCTGGTAGTTGATGCCCACCTTGAAGCCTGTGGGGCACCAGTCCACAAACTGGATGCTGCGTTTGGTCTTGATGGCTGCGATGGCCACATTGACGTCTTTGGGGACCACATCACCACGGTACAGCAGACAGCAGGCCATGTATTTACCATGACGAGGATCACACTTCACCATCTGATTGGCTGGCTCGAAGCAGGCATTAGTGATTTCAGCCACAGAGAGCTGCTCATGATAGGCTTTCTCAGCAGAGATAACTGGCGCATAGGTGGCCAGAGGGAAGTGGATACGAGGGTAGGGCACCAAGTTGGTCTGGAACTCCGTCAGGTCCACATTCAGAGCTCCGTCAAAGCGAAGTGAGGCGGTGATGGATGAGACGATTTGGCTGATAAGCCTGTTCAAGTTGGTGTAAGATGGGCGTTCAATGTCGAGGTTCCTGCGGCAGATGTCATAGATGGCCTCATTGTCCACCATGAAGGCACAGTCAGAGTGCTCCAAGGTGGTGTGGGTGGTCAGGATGGAGTTGTATGGCTCCACCACAGCAGTGGAAACCTGGGGGGCTGGGTAGATGGCAAACTCAAGCTTGGACTTCTTACCAAAGTCTACAGAGAGTCTCTCCATCAGCAGGGAGGTGAAACCAGAGCCAGTGCCTCCACCAAAGGAGTGGAAGACCAAGAATCCCTGGAGACCAGTGCACTGATCAGCCTGAAGACACAAAGAAACAATCAGAAAGGTTGGGTCTGGTTACAAATTACACCCACATGCATTACAGATATACATGAATAATACATATAGAGTTGATTTGCAGGCAAAATCCCTGACCGGTTGAATTTGTACAGGCATCTTTCTACTGTACTTCTTGAATGCCTTACCAGTTTGCGGATCCTGTCAAGAACAGAGTCGATGATCTCCTTGCCAATGGTGTAGTGTCCTCGGGCGTAGTTGTTGGCAGCATCCTCCTTTCCTGAGATCAGCTGCTCGGGGTGGAACAGCTGGCGATAAGTTCCTGTTCGCACCTCATCTGGAAAACAGATATGTGTTAAATTTCTCTGTTTGATCTGATGGGCAGGTAAATAGATAACAACATATAAAGTTTTTTCACTTCTGCAATGCTTCACATCAGTCTGTGCTACAAACAACTGCTCTCTGAAATTCCTCACTCATAAAAAAGGCTACACATCATAACACAACTGACCAATGACAGTAGGCTCCAGGTCAACAAAGATGGCTCTTGGGACGTACTTCCCAGCTCCAGTCTCACTGAAGAATGTAGTGAAGGAGTCATCATGACCGCCGACGGGTTTGTGGCTCGGCATCTGGCCGTCCGGCTGGATGCCATGCTCTAGACAGTAGAGCTCCCAGCAGGTGTTGCCCATCTGGACACCAGCCTGGCCGACATGGACAGAGATGCACTCACGCTGCAGGAGAAGATAAAGAAAAGAAGGATGACAAAATTAAACCACAATCAGTTTTTTATATGCATAAAATTTGCTTTAAGAACACAAGGGTGTCATTAAGGAGCTCCACCACTAGATGGAAGCATAGAGATGTATGAGATGAAGAGAGCTGAAGGTGAAAGTTCAAGCTGAACACATTTACTGCAGCTGTCACTGTATCTCATGTGACTGCGCTGAACAGTCACATGAGATCATGAGGCTGCTTATGAGCTTACATGAGGGCTGACTTCTGAGAACAACTACGCATTTGATATTTGTGCAACAACTTAATTATGAGAAACCACATGTTGTTAGAGGATATAAATCCTCAGACAACATGTAAAGTTTGGCTGTGGTCATTAATGCAGTGGAAAATTCTTTCTTGTATTTGCATTACCATCTTTCCTCTTAGAAACTCCTAGAAACTGATTTTCATAAATCCATCCATGTGACATTTTAAACAAGATCTTAGAAATACTGATTTACCTGGTCACAATTGAATGCACCATCACATTCTGTTTTAGCATTCATCTATTTGCATCTCTTTAAATTATACAGTCATACACACAATACTGTCAGATGCCCTTCCATGGACATGTTGCTACTCTGTTTATATAGTGCATTGTTAATCACTGGCATTTCTAACAATGGCTACTAACAACATCTTCTTTTGCAATAAAGTCAGCTCAGGTACCAAGTTCCAGACATCTCAAGTAAATGAAACACACAGACACATAAACAATAGGACACTTTTTTTTACATTGGTACTGTCTTGCTTTCTGTAATGTGATAATGTAAACCTTAAGATGGGTACATCTGTCAGCCCTCATAGATTTCACCATGCTGTTTATATGGTAGCTGTCCTATAACATGCCTGAAGGTTTGGATCATTGTGAGCAGTGGAGCCAATTAAGGAGGCAGACTGCTCTGTGGTCTTATGGCACTTCTATATGATAACCAGATCCACAAACAAGATGAGTCTGTCTGTAGAACACCTAATATGCTGCTAAAATATACTGTCTGATTTACAAAGAAAAATGAATCCAGTGCAGTAATACTTCCATTTTAATAACAATAACTAATGTCATTTCTCTGTCCCCAGTTTTTAATTAGATATCTAGGTTAAAATCTGTTTGTGGGTCATGAAAATTAAAATAAGTGCTGTCAAACCACCCCTATCATTTCACTCCACTACTGAGAACAGTGACAACCTGTCACATATGGTACACATATTACCACCCTGCCTCATGTCAGCCTACTATTTTTACTCGTCCCCCAATTTTCCCCTTCTCAGTGATCAGATGGTGGGCGAGTGTTTGGAGTCAGTGGGTAGTTGTAGACTGGAACCTGATCCTCTATAATAGTTTAAGTCCATTAAATCTACATACAATACAATACAATACAATAATACATTTTGATTTTTTTATATACTTGAGCTCTTGTTGTTCCCATTGAAAGTCTATGGGAGCTTTCTTAAGTTGACTCCTTGCATGTGTGTCCTGTTTTCCAGGTCAGGAGAGCTCTGCATTGCAGCTATTTTAAGTTCCTCATGCCAACATGACACCTGGTTCTTTCTGTAAACACTGACTGTCCACCAAGCGGAATTTTCCTGCTCATCTCGTGAAAGCATTTGTAAAAATAATAAATACATTTCTTTATTTTAATCATAGCATGTTTTAAAAGGCATTCACAACAACAGTGTCTCAAACTGGCAACACTTTCATGCTCAGGGTGTGTCGCAGTTGTCACCACACTGTCTGGAGATTCCAGTTTTGTTTGACTTAAACACGTCAGAAGTAAGAACATCATTATACGACACAGACAGACTACAAGTAAGGCGTGAAAGACACAGAGACACACAGCCATCAATCTGTTGAAAGCTTTTTCAGGTCAGCAGGCACTGAAACAGATTTCTCTTAATGCCTCGTTGTCACAGTAGGTTCTAGAAATCAGATGTAAAGTACCATAACTGACAACCAGATAATAAACCTCAGCTAGGTCATGTTAAATCCTTCTGTTCCTGAGTTATTTGCATGTGTTTTCCCTTTAGTTCTGGCTGTAAATAAACATCAGTCTGGAACAACATGCTTATACATTTGTGAGCCAGTCTAACATGATATTTGGTATAACTGGTGCACTAAATAACCACGATACAGATTTGGATTGTGATAGTTAAGCTCACAGTGGGTTTCACCTCTCTGTCTGTGTTTTCTTACACGTGATCCATTTTGCTCAAAGATTATGACAAATACAAATACCCAGAATGCAACATAATGATGTGGAGGAGCATGATAAGCCTTCACTGACTGGCTGCTGTTGCTATCTCTCTACCTTCAGGTAGCTGCTTCTGCTGCTGTTGCTGTTTTTGAACCAACTGTGCTTAACAAACGACATGGAATGTTAACCAAACACATACTTTAGTAGACCACAGCTTCCTACATTACACAATGCACAAAATATACTCCTGAGCACACTCTGAGGTCACATTCTTAGTGCCTCCATGACATGTCTGAAGGTACAAAAATACTCATTATTAAGTGTCAGTACTCTGGTTAGCTCTGTGCCAAGCTGCCATGCACTTAGTGTAACTAAAATGTAAAATTAAATGTGCACACAGGAACTAGATTTTGTGCATCAGGACTGTTTGGTGAGGGCGGACACTGTAGTAGTAGTGTGCTCAGTACACACTGATACCATTTGGTTTTATAAGCAGTACTGGCAATGCTAACAAGCTGTGTTTATACAAGCCTGTGCAAACATGGCACAACAGTTGTGTGTCTGTCCTGGGTGACTTTCCATAAGTTCTATCCCATGAGATACGTCATTACAACTACATTACAACCAGAGCACAGAGGAACACGGCCCACTAATTTTAATGTATATAACACACTGTTCAAACTGTGTGGGTTAAATTTGGAGTTAAAATTGTTACAACCTGAAGTCAATCTGGAATGACTTGTTGATAGATTTATGAGACACACCTACATTCTTCACTGACGGCCTTTACACACACCTAGCAGCATGGAAAGATTTTCCACTCATACAATATTTGCAAACACACACTGCCTCATCTACGTTAAATCTGTGTTATTTCTATCTGCCCTGCACTGAAAATGGCTCATCATCAGCACCTGCTCACCCAGCCAGGGCAGCAGCCTCAGCTTTACTGCCAGTCATGGAGCAAAGAAGCTATTTCTGACACAAGGGATCCTGCTGCAGGAGGCCACAGGGGGAGCTGAGCTGCTGCATCACACCGTTAACCTGACACACTTTCCAAACACGCACACAGATTGTGGAGAGTTACTGACGCACACTGTAACTGCACAGGAATTGGAAAAACAAACAAACAGGAATGTGATGTGGAGATTTCAGCAGATTGAAATAATACTCACCATTGTAGAGTTTTAGTAAAAGAAGGAGAGAAAAAGAAGTATGCAGTCTGCGCCGGCTTCTCTTTAGCCTCTCACAGCGGCCGTTAATGTGGTCCGAGTGAGTAAGTAATGCCAGGTGGACGAGGAGCTGACGCGCTATGTTTCAACTACAAGCCACTCCCACCTAGCTCTCTGACGCGAACGCGCATTTGGAACGCGCAGAGGCCACCTTGCACCTACTAGCTTAGCTGGAGCTCTGTTTCAACCCAACCCCTGTGTATGTGTAAATATAAAGGATGCTGGGGGAAAACATTAAATAAGTACACACTAACAACAACAACAACAACCACTGTTGATCAAAGCGAGGTGAATGACACTATGTCTACATGAATAATAAACGCTTATAGCAAACAATGTGCAACAAAGTTGTTTCCATTTAGTAGAAAACAGACCTTGATAGAGAACACATCTGAGCTTTTAACCATTAAAAATCTAGTGTATTTAGTAGTAGTAGTATTTTTGCAAAGTGATCTTTCAAAGATGACTTTGAATAAATAAAGTTGAAAAGCCACACAGAAAGCCCACCGTCATCATGGAGTATTAGTGATCTCATGTGACAGTGGGGTTTAGGGGGCCTGCTCACACAAAGAAAGCATTGCACAGCCTGCAGAACTAGTTCATACCGCTCTACACAGACTGTCATTACATATTTTGAAAGCCAGAGGTCGTTGTTGCTTCAACACGAGTCAAATGCAGTCAATGAGGCAGCTCACAGTGGATGAAAGTCACTTTACCAAACAAGTAGGGCCTGTAAAATGTTCACCCTGCTGTTATGGTCTGTCTATATCTGTAAGCTTCTACTCAGCAATGTTGATGACATACTACTATTAGTGTGTCTTTCTCTAACAATTTAAATCTTTTTTATTATTTTATCTCTCATAACCTCAAATTCTATAAATGATCTCTCTTTTCCTGGGTGTCTGTGCTTTTTTGGGGTTCTTCCAGCATTGTTATACAGCCCATTAGCAGAAAGACCTAGCTGTGTGGCACTGGGGACCTATAGTGTACTGCAAACAATGAAAGTGGGTCAGAGCTTTATGACTCGGGCACACCTCTAGTGCAAACCGGATCAAAGGACAAGAGTAAGGTGTGATCTTCCCACTTGTTACCGTTTATACAACATACATTAGTTGTGTCTATACATTGCCAAAACAAACATATATATAAATGCATTCAATGACTTGACAAACACTGCACTCTTTACACAACAGTGGGGCATCCATTACTGATACGACTCACAACTGCAGGAGAGAAACTGGCCTCAAACTGCAAAGTGGTACTCTTAACTCCGTAGTTGTTATAATTTTCACAGCTGAGTGACATCCACCTCTTTCTTGAAATAAACTCGTCCACATGACATTCAGCTGTGACCATGTGGGAATGAAGCAGCCACTAATAGTTGACTGAATTAAGATCCTCATATGGTTTGTTACTGTGGGAGCTTTGCCTGCTGGTCTTGAAAGTGGTTGGACTTGTTTTGAATATCACACAGCTGTGTGTTCTGCCTTTGAGCTGTTGCTTTGTATCAACAGTTTAGATTATACCTGCCAACTGCAGCAGGCACCTGAAACGCCACTGAAACGAATAGATCTGAGAACATGTGAAACACACAGCATATCAATTTAAATGAAATATAACTGCACAACGACACCTGAGAGTTCTGAGGTTATCTTGCACATACAGTGAACCCAACAATGACAGGCAGTGGCTGCCCTGTGTCATCAGCTGACCTCTTATGAGGCTTTCACATGTATTCTGTTTCCCTCTCGGGACTGAGGCACTAAACAAGGAAGCAGGATGTGCTCCCACATATGCTTATTGTGTTATTTTATACATTTAGATTTATACAGATTTTTATCTCATATTTTAGGTATCCACATAAATATTCTTTAAAGGTGTAGGGAGGATGCATCTGCTTCAAATTCACAAATATTTGCCCAGGTGCTTACTTACCACACAATAGTAGTAGTAATTCATTGATGTAGCGATCAACTCTCCTGATCTTTGTCTTAAAGATCTATTACACTGCACTGCACATTGAAAAGAATGTCAATAGGGAATGTTTTTCTTTTTTTGTTTGTTCTTCAGCATTAACACTTTATCATATTCTAGTCCTATGTTTGATCTGTATTAATCCCATCAAAAGCTACCTGAGAAATCTGTGCATTCAGAACCTTCCTCTCTTGTGGGATTTCTGCTTCTGCATTCAGAAATGTTAGGCGGACATACACACACAGGAACAAAACACTGAAAGAACCACACAATGAGCAGGGTGGTGACCTCCTTTTGCATTGTGTATATGTCTGTCAAACAGATGATCTTATCCTGTTCTCATCAGTGACTTCTCTGATTACAGCTCAGATCAAATCTCTCTTCCCCTTAAGCTGCACGTATATAAGAGCAGAGTGGCACAGCTGTCTCTAGCATCGTTTCTTCCTACCGATACCTGGACATTGGAGAAGAGAAATAAACTATGGTAAGACATGGCTTGGTATTCATAACCTCACTGTAAATGCATGTGAAGAATGTGACCATAGGATTTAAAGCAGAACTGTGGAATGTAAACCTGTTGTTACTTTGTGCAGCGTGAATGTATCTCCATCCATGTGGGCCAAGCTGGGGCTCAGATTGGTAATGCATGCTGGGAGCTGTACTGTCTGGAGCATGGAATCCAGCCTGATGGACAGATGCCCTCTGACAAAACAGTTGGAGGAGGAGATGACTCCTTCAACACTTTCTTCAGTGAGACAGGGGCAGGAAAGCATGTTCCCAGAGCCATCTTTGTTGACCTGGAGCCCACTGTCATTGGTCAGCACTATTCCTTTAATTATGCATTTCAGTAGAACACTGTTTAGATAAATGTTCATTCAGTAAAATCATCATTGATTTGCTGTCCAGATGAGGTCCGTACAGGAACTTACCGCCAGCTGTTCCACCCCGAGCAGCTGATTACAGGAAAGGAGGATGCTGCCAACAATTACGCCCGAGGACACTACACCATCGGCAAGGAGATCATAGATCTGGTGCTGGACAGGACTCGTAAACTGGTGAGACCATCTTATTTTTTACTATAACAAACAAAAATGATTTAATTCTGGTAAACTATTACACTTACAGGCTGATCAGTGCACCGGTCTCCAAGGATTTCTCATATTCCACTCCTTTGGTGGAGGCACCGGCTCTGGTTTCACCTCCCTGCTGATGGAGAGACTCTCTGTTGATTATGGGAAAAAATCAAAGCTTGAGTTTGCCATCTACCCAGCCCCCCAGGTTTCCACTGCTGTGGTGGAGCCATACAACTCCATCCTGACCACCCACACCACCTTGGAGCACTCTGACTGTGCCTTCATGGTGGACAATGAGGCCATCTATGACATCTGCCGCAGGAACCTCGACATTGAGAGACCAACATACACCAACCTGAACAGGCTCATTGGCCAAATTGTGTCTTCAATCACCGCCTCACTTCGCTTCGACGGAGCTCTGAATGTGGACCTGACGGAGTTCCAGACCAACTTGGTGCCCTACCCTCGTATCCACTTCCCTCTGGCCACCTATGCGCCAGTTATCTCTGCTGAGAAAGCCTATCATGAGCAGCTGTCAGTCGCTGACATCACAAATACCTGCTTTGAGCCAGCCAATCAGATGGTGAAGTGTGATCCTCGTCATGGTAAATACATGGCCTGCTGTCTGCTGTACCGTGGTGATGTGGTCCCCAAAGATGTCAACTCTGCCATCGCAGCCATCAAGACCAAACGCACCATCCAGTTTGTGGACTGGTGCCCCACAGGCTTCAAGGTGGGCATCAACTACCAGCCTCCAACTGTGGTTCCTGGTGGAGACCTGGCCAAGGTGCAGAGGGCTGTGTGCATGCTGAGCAACACCACAGCCATCGCTGAGGCCTGGGCCCGACTGGACCACAAGTTTGACCTCATGTATGCCAAGAGAGCCTTTGTGCACTGGTATGTTGGGGAGGGAATGGAGGAAGGAGAGTTCTCAGAAGCTAGGGAAGACATGGCTGCCCTTGAGAAGGATTATGAAGAGGTGGGTACAGATAATGTGGGGGAGGAGGATGAGGGAGAAGAATACTGACTCTGTTTTTCTTAAAGTCTGCATTTATGTCAAAGTGAATCCTCAAAAAGTATCTAAAATACAAAAACTAAACACAAGGATTACATTTTAATAGTTTGTTAATGTAGGCAGCAATCTAAACAGACAGCATTTGTATTTAAAAAACTTGCTTCGGGTGTTTCCTTTCTTCTTTTCTTTCTGCAGTTTCAGGCTGTGAAACTTAGACCAAACCCTCTTTTCTGTGCACCTCCCCCCACAATATCCTCTCCCATGAGGAATGCAAGTTATGAAAGGGCTCCTATGTCAGTTTCTATATGCCATTCAGCTGTGACTATGTGAGAGAGAGAGAGAATAACTGGCGAGCTCACAGGCTAGTGTTGTTTGTGTAGCAGCTCATACTCAGACAGTGGCCTGCAGCAACAATTGAATACCAGTGCAGTTATGCATTATTCACAGCTCTGTGATCACACCGGAGATGGCTGGAAAAAAAAGCTCAGCAGTATATATGAGTGGTGTATTTGAGTAATTATCTTTGTACTGTCTGTGTGTGTGCTTCAATGATTAGACTATTTTGGTAGAATGTCCTATGATTTCATGTTATGTTTGATCACCAGAATTAAACATTTCATATACTTTGTGTTCCTTTATTGAGTTGATTATGTGTGTGACTGTATGTGTGGGTATAGATGCATGCATAAAATAAGCATTTTTATTTTCCCGGCACAACCTGTTTGGTACAATACAGACATACAGAGAGAAAATGAAAGTTACATTTCTGCACTCATAAGTGTCTTATCTCTAACTGACAGACAAAGCAGATAAAGGTAAAGGCGGTTAACATAACAGGCAGGCCCGGCCCTAACTAATTTGGCGCCCTAGGCAAGATTTCAGGTGATGCTCCGTTGCAGTGTACATATACTCATAAGAAACTTCAAAGCTTTGTCTTGGACATTCTTTTATTTGAATACATTAATTCCACATTCACTTATACTTAGAAAGAATTAAAGAAACAAATACAACAACATGAAATGAACATATGCAATATAGAGATGACAAATGTTCTCCTGTTGACTGCTCTGCCACAAGAATGCCCAAGAAAGGCTCTTTTACTTGAGGAATGTCTTCTTGTGACACTATCCTGACTATGACAAGAGAGCTGCTCCTTAAGACTCAGATCAGGGGTGCAGTCTAAAATGATGGAGAAATATTTCTCTGTCACAATGAACTGATGGAGTCTATCAGTTCATTTTGGATTGTTTTGCCAAGATAATGTACATGACTGCCAGCTCCACTTTACACTACTGGAGCAACAGAAGGTCCACTTGATGGTGCTGCATCATTGCTGAGTGGTGCTGCTGAGGTGGAGGTGACAGGAGGAGCACTTGAAGCTGCTGGAAGATTCAGCAGTGCATCTGAAGACAGAAGAGGAGTATGATATATTAGTTTCATATTGTACTTCAATGTTATTGTCATTACAGTCAATGCTAATTAGCAGAATGCAAATGGCGTTATCAATCGTCGTTCTGCAACAGCAAAATAATAATTTATCTTGATTGATTCTTTTAATTGTTGTTCTAATGTTTCTTGACGTGTGCTGCTTACCACTTGGTCAGGTCACCCTTGTAAATGAGATCTGGATCTCAATGGGTTTTTAACCTGGTTAAATAAAGGTTAAATAAAAAATATCACTGACGTCATCTTACTGTCTTTGTGGCGTTTTTCCTCCTCTTCTTTCCTTTTTTCCTCCCCTGGACATCAGACAGTTCGGGACGTTTTGACATGTTGAGCTTGTTGACCAATCAAAACACCGTGTAGCAGGTAAAGTCCATTATTCAGAGGAGGAGGGGCGTTTTAGAAAAGTAGGCTATATTATTATTATTATTACTGCTACTCTTACTACTTAGTAGGCTTTGCTATGCAGTTAAATTAATGTGGCCTTATTATTTTCTGAAGACATTATACCAACTAGTTTTAAGAATAGTAGAAGTTGCACTTTTTTTCTCCCTCCATTTCTAGCGCCCCCTGGATGTACAGCGCACTTAGCATTTGGCTATACTGCCTATGCCACAGGCTGAAGGCGGTTAGCATACCAGGAAGCATCCGGGACTTCCCTCTCTTTTTTGAAAATGCTGCTCTCTCCCGCCAATCAACATGCAGCTGCTTGCCGCGGCTCTCTGCCCGCCCCCTCCACCTCCTTGCCTATATAAGCGCCGACTCTCCCGCTCCTCCTCACTTCTGCCTTGTGTCTGAATCCTCAACGTCAGTCGAAGGACGAGCAGCCAAAATGGTGAGTAATTGCCCACTTGATGACGTAGCCTTAAAATTTCCATTCTCTTTTCCCTTCCTCTCTTTGTCTCTATGTCTTAGCACTGAAATGAAATGTTTAGCTTTCTTTAATGCTATTTAGCCATCTGCTGTGAACCTACAGGTTATACAGAAAAGGCTTTGTCACTCTAAGAGACGGTAATTTTCCACTGAGGTTATATAATTACAATTTTGTTTGTTGAGAACTGAGAAAGGAATGACCGGAAATAGTTTCATATGGCTACAGGGCGAGGCATTTCCGTACCCTCAGATAATCTAGGTCAGATGACAGAGACTTTTATAAGTTAGAAGCATTGTGATTCTAAAACTTGTTTGATTTACTGCAAGTCATACAGCGAGGAAAAAATATCCAAACGAGAAGAAAAAACCTGTAGCTACGGGCTTTAGCATTTATTTGTTCAAGAAGCACACTTTTTCTGACAAGAAAGGGGCGAGCAGGGTAACTGTAGCAGTGGGGGGATGGATAGAAAGAACAGAGAAAAAGAGGAGTGGTCAGGCCCAGGCGGTATGGGTTAGGTGGCAGCCATTTTGCAGCTGTTGGGAGTTTTTGGTTTAAGATGTGGAGGGGGGAGAGGGACAGACACAGAGAGAGAGAGAGAGAGAGACATCCCTGACTATTACACAGCACTACGCAGCTGGGCAGGATGGGGGAGGCGAGAGACCAACAGGGGAGGGGATGAGGAAACGGGAGGAGATACAGAATAGAGAGGGAGGAAGATTTTCCTTTTTTTTTCTTTTTTTAGGCGGGATTTCCTGTCTGCCACATACACCAATAAACGGAAAGTTGTGTTTTCTTAAACCCATGGAACTAGCTCATGTGTTTTTATCTGTAACTACATTTCCTGCCTTCTTGATTCAAATGTCTCCTTTGCAAAATAAGTGTGGACATTATGGCAAGAATGATCAAATGTTTTACAGCAGTAAATGTATTGTTTGAGAAATGTTTGTAAACTGTAACCTCCTCCCTTATCCTCTTCTCCTCTTCAGCGTGAGTGTATTTCTATGCATGTTGGCCAAGCCGGAGCCCAGATGGGCAATGCTTGCTGGGAGCTGTACTGTCTGGAGCATGGAATCCAGCCTGATGGACAGATGCCCTCTGACAAGACCATTGGAGGAGGAGACGACTCGTTCAACACCTTCTTCAGTGAGACCGGGGCAGGAAAGCATGTTCCCAGAGCCATCTTTGTTGACCTGGAGCCCACTGTCATTGGTCAGTAGCCTGTATGAACAAGAGCTGTATAAAATCACATTCTATACACAATCTGTTTCATAGCACTAAATACACACTGGTGATGCTCAAAGTACTACATAAAAATATTCTATCCATTCTCTTACTCACTTTTTTTTTTTTATGATCCCTTTTACAGATGAGGTCCGTACAGGGACTTATCGCCAGCTGTTCCACCCCGAGCAGCTGATTACAGGAAAGGAGGATGCTGCCAACAACTACGCCAGAGGACACTACACCATTGGCAAGGAGATCATAGATCTGGTGCTGGACAGGACTCGTAAACTGGTAAGAGTTTGGGTACCTTACCTTGTTGGCTTAAAATGACTTTCTCCTAGATACAATATAGATACATTTGTTTCATACCTTTACAAGGATTGTGTGGCTGAATAAGGATTTCGATTAATTAAATCTAATCTTCTTTTCAGGCTGATCAGTGCACCGGTCTCCAAGGATTTCTCATCTTTCACTCCTTTGGTGGAGGCACCGGCTCTGGTTTCACCTCCCTGCTGATGGAGAGACTCTCTGTTGATTATGGGAAAAAATCAAAGCTTGAGTTTGCCGTCTACCCAGCCCCCCAGGTTTCCACTGCTGTGGTGGAGCCATACAATTCCATCCTGACCACCCACACCACCTTGGAGCACTCTGACTGTGCCTTCATGGTGGACAATGAGGCCATCTATGACATCTGCCGCAGGAACCTCGACATTGAGAGACCAACATACACCAACCTGAACAGGCTCATTGGCCAAATTGTGTCTTCAATCACCGCCTCACTTCGCTTTGACGGCGCTCTGAATGTGGACCTGACGGAGTTCCAGACCAACTTGGTGCCCTACCCTCGTATCCACTTCCCTCTGGCCACTTATGCGCCAGTTATCTCTGCTGAGAAAGCCTATCATGAGCAGCTGTCAGTCGCCGACATCACCAATGCCTGCTTCGAGCCAGCCAATCAGATGGTGAAGTGTGATCCTCGTCATGGTAAATACATGGCCTGCTGTCTGCTGTACCGTGGTGATGTAGTCCCCAAAGATGTCAACTCTGCCATCGCAGCCATCAAGACCAAACGCACCATCCAGTTTGTGGACTGGTGCCCCACAGGCTTCAAGGTGGGCATCAACTACCAGCCTCCGACTGTGGTTCCTGGTGGAGACCTGGCCAAGGTGCAGAGGGCTGTGTGCATGCTGAGCAACACCACAGCCATCGCTGAGGCCTGGGCCCGACTGGACCACAAGTTTGACCTCATGTATGCCAAGAGAGCCTTTGTGCACTGGTATGTTGGGGAGGGAATGGAGGAAGGAGAGTTCTCAGAAGCTAGGGAAGACATGGCTGCCCTGGAGAAGGATTATGAAGAGGTGGGCACTGACAGCGTGGGAGATGAGGATGAAGAGGGAGAGGAATACTGAAGAGCCAAACATCACCAGGCATTCCATGAGTTATTAACGTTACACATTCCCATTCAACGTTCTGATCTGTGGTAATGTGCCAGTATTATCAATAAAGTTGTAATGAGCATGTAAAAGACTATGGGGTCATTTAATCCTTCCACCATAAACAATTACTTAACTGCCACAGTAAATTGCACATTTACAGCCCAAAACAATAACAATCCTTTGATCTTTAACTTTTGGCAATAATGACAAAGTATTACTGTTTGCATAAGACATTCAATCCAAAATAAAATGTACAGTAAAACAAAGAAATAATATCAGTAGTAACGATGACAGATTTCACATTTTTAATAAAACGTAGCTCCACTGTATTTACTATGGAAATTCCAGGTCCCCTGCCTCCACCCATTTGTGTTATTTTGATCCATGTTGATGAGTGACCATTGAAGGCTGGATGGGTTCCTGCAATTGCTTCTCTTCGCCAGCAGATGGGAGAGTTTTCTTCACCAAGTATTCATGAGAGAAAATGTCGACTTTTGAGTGGAAGTCAACCAAAATCAGCCCCTGTCGGCCGACGGCGGTATTGTATGGCACCTAAAGCCACTTCCGCATCGGCCTCATGTTTCAGCGTTCAGCCACAGCTCGTATATAAAAGACTGGTTGCCGCTCAGTCCCAGCAGCAGCCATTATCAGGCAGCGTCTGGCAGACGGAGCAGGGCGTGACTGATGACGTCTTCACGCGCCGGCGTGTTCTAGACACTCCGTGTTTTCTCTGGGCTCGCGGTGACGTAGCGCGTGCAGTTTAGCCCAGCAGCCCCAGGGAGACGCAGGGCTGAGCCTCCGCGTGCTGCTGTCCCGATGGAGACATTAGCGTGGTTCCTAGAGGAATAACGGTACCTCACAGAGATATAGTGTTGTTGTAGGATATTCTGCGTGGTGTAGGAGAGGCAGGCTGAAGGAGGCGGTGGCTGTCACGAAGAGAGAGACAGTGGGAGAGAGAGGGGGAGCGTGTATTCCAGAGAAGCCGCTTTCAAAACAAATCCACTGTCACTCCAAACCGGTGGACAGACGGCCACACTGCTGACTAATTAGGCGAAAGGCTCGGACGGTAGGTCCATAGCTTTGGCTCGTCCTAACAACTTGTGCCTTGGCTAACTCTATGTCCAAACTTGACCATAATAGGACATGTGTCACCGAAATACCCAAATGATGTTAACTGTAGTCTTACGCACTTGAATAGCACAGCACCTGCGCCTCTAAAAGTGCATCTGTGTACAGGCTTGTATAGGCCCACTGTCATGTCAGCAGCAGTTGCCAGATACCAGAAATAACACAGTAATAATACTTGTGTGAGCGCATGGATGTTTCCCGAGGGGACACAGAAAGTTATGTTTAGTTAATTTACCTCAGTTTGGAAGCTCCTATCTGCAGTCCACTAATGGAATGGATATGCTGGCTGTAAGTGAACTAATGGGTGTTTATTTTAACTATTCATGTGAGGATAATTTGCATAATGTTAGATTCATTAATGATTTAGTGAGACCACCTGATCGCTTTTGTTTTCTCTTCAGTGTGTTTTTTGAATTTACTGTAATTTAACTTCACTGCCTTCTCACTCATAGTATTGATTTATGTTGCTTTATTGATCCAGCCAAGATCAAAGTAAATATTAGCATTTCATCACTCACTGTATATGTGATGATTGATGATGATGAATCATTTCTAAAACGTATTTGAAAAACAAGCAACTCTAGAACACAATTCAAGTTTACCTTAGTCACTCATACCAAAACAGAATCAGCTGTATGAAGCTCTTGTCAGGTGTATGATAAGAGCTTCACAGATTTCTGTGTTATGTGACTGAACTGTTGCTCACTTGTGTGCAGATAAAATAAACAACATGAAGCCGTTTCTTTTCCTTTTATGGATTTTGGGAAATACTGCACATACCAAGGTTTTTTCCCCTCCTTCTGTCATGGTGGACACTCATTACAGAAATTCAGAATGTGAGCGCATTAAAAATGTGGGTGGGTGGTGAAAAAAAAAGTGTATTACTATATTATGAAATATGATATAATAATATGAAGTAATTGCAATTTCCTGTGATTTTAACAGGTTGTTAAACACCTATTTTACCAACAGAAGTAAACACCTAATGACTATTTCAGAGACAGATTCAACAAAAACTCATTTATTTTAAAAACAGTGACAAAAAATATCGACCTCAAATATAGATGGAGATGGAGAACCAATATAAGTGAGCTTTAAAATATATATATCATCAATGAAATAACATCAGCATATGTTGATTTAACACAGTGGTCTTCTCATCATCTGAGTTTCAAAAAGTTGTTGGGCTATGAACTAAACTCTGTCCCACCCTGATATAACGGTAGCTACGCCTATGGGTACATGTTAAAAAGTGCTTTTTATTTTTGTTTTAGGAAGGTGTTTTGAAGAGTGCCAGGAGGCAACATGGTAGACTACTATAGCATCCTGGGAGTGTCCAAAACAGCCACTCAGGAGGACATTAAGAAGGCGTGAGTAGCCTGACTGTTACAGATGATATTCATACAAAGAAAAAGTAATAAATAAACCATAGTACATTTCTGTTAAATTGCAAAGGCAAATTCTGAATAGTCAGCTTAAACACATGTGAATAGGAGCTTGAAAAATAAAATGCCGGTCGCTTTCTTCGTTAGTAAGGTGTCCTTTATTATGTGTTAATGCACACTCTACATACTGTATATAGTAGTATACTTGTATGTATTTGTTTGTTTTTGTGTGTCCAGGTACAGGAAACTGGCCTTAAAATGGCACCCAGACAAAAATCCAGAAAATAAGGAGGAAGCAGAGAGGAAGTTCAAAGAACTGGCTGAGGCCTATGAAGTCTTGTCTGACAGTAAGCCTTTTCCACAAAATACACTTCATATGTTGGATGTTTGAATGGGTAAAAAGAAAGGACATGAATTAATGCCTGTGACTTTTACTCTTTAATAGCGAGTAAACGTGACGCATATGACAGATATGGAAATGATAGAATGCCACACACAGGTGAATTCAAACTTTCTTTACAAATGGTTTCATCCATAATAATAGAAGTTAGGAAAAAGCTACAACTCTGCTCTGTTGTCCTTTTTGATTTTCCAGGTTCCTCCAGCTCGGACTTTTCAGATTTCCCAGGATTCACCTTCACATTCCGCAGCCCAGACGAAGTGTTTAGCGAGTTTTTTGGTGGACAGGATCCGTTTGGTAGCTTTTTTGGTAAGTCATACATGACATGCAGTTTAACGTTAGTAAACGTTAGTTCAAGCGCACTCATGTGTGTGAAATGTGATTGAGGTCTGCTGATGAGTTCATTTGATTGTTAGCTTGTGTGTGCCTCTCCGTTAATTTGACAGAATGCTTTTCAGTAACAAAAGGTAAGATGTTCATTCAGACATGAGGCCGACCATTCAGCCCTTTTATGGTGTCAGATTAAGTGTTATTATAATGGATGGTTAAAGGAACAATATGATAATAATTCAGATTAGGATTTTCCTGCATGTGATTCCATTTCTCTTATATCATGTTCCCATTCAGAGGTCCTGACATGTCTCTTATTCTCTCATTAAGATGATTTCTCATCGTTTGGAGGCCCGTCTTCTCGTCTGGGCCCCAGTCGATTCTTCTCCTTTCCTTCATCAGGAGGTAAACTGAAAAATGTTGATCTTGTAGAGATCTTGTAGATGTCTGATAAGAAATGTTCACATTTTATATTTTATGAACACAGCTTTAATGGTGATTTGTTTGACTCTAACACCACACTTACAGTTTCAGTTAAAATTAGGGTGAGGTTCTGTAAAAATACACCAGATTAACTCTCCTCTTCTACCTATCTGCAGTCGAATTCACGTCTTTCTCTTCTTCCTTCGGTGGTCTGGATGGGATGGACAGAATGGGTGGAGGGACAAGCAACTTCAAATCCGTTTCTACCTCCACTCGCATCATAAATGGCAAACGCACCACCACCAAGAAGTATGTCATGTCTTCCTCACATCAGACGAAGTGAAAGTAAAATTTCATAAAATGTAGCGTGCCAATAATGAGAAGCATTGACAAACACACATAAGCACACACACAACAATCACAATTTATTTATTTTTTTGGTCCAGTTTTTCGATGCTACCACTCATCTTTGTATTGGTCTGCAGGATAAAGGAGAACGGGCAGGAAAGGATCGAGATTGAGGAGGATGGGGTTTTAAAGAGTATTCTCATTAATGGTAAGAACACACACCTATTGCATGGTAGATAGAATTTTGAGGACATATAAAACCTGTAACAACATGTTTATCTTCGCGTGTGTTGCTTCCAGGCGTGGAAGATGAAATGGCCCTTGCTCTGGAGCTCAGCCGAAGAGAGGGTCAGCCCTCTCAGATGCCACAAATCCAAAACAGACCACCTGCCGAGTCTGACAGATCCCGCTCCAGCCCTCATTCTTCAGCCACACATCGGTCATTCAGCTCTGCGCCCTTCTACAACTATGCCGCAAACAGCAGTGAAGATGATGAGAATGATGAAGAACTGCAGATGGCTCTGGCATGCAGCCTGTCCGAAATGGAAGCCCAGCAGAGGGCTGCTGCTACCGACTTCATATCAGGTGCTCTGGGCAGGGGTAGAGCTGCCAAAACTGGGGGCCATAGAGAAGGCTTAAACATTCCTAACAGTGAAAAAGTCACAGTTGGGGAGAAAGCTGAAGAGTTTAAAATGGGGTCAGTGCCTGGAGACAAAGGGGAAACAGAGGGAGGTAGAACCAGAGAGTCAGGCTGCTCTCCTGAGTCACCATCACCTGCCATCAAAAGCAGTGCAATAAGCAATGGTGATGGCAGCGTGAAAAAGAAAAAGAAGTGCGGGTGTGTTGTGTGCTAATGCAGTGCCTTTTTTATACTTACCTCAGTGTTCAGCCAGATTCTGATGTTTACGCTTAAATCTGTGTGTGTGACAGTGACTGATGACAAGACAGTGAAGGAGTCTAAGTGGAACAACGTTTAACCCCATTTGTGATTATCTTGCTGGCTTTTAGTGGTGATGGCCAACCTAGATGTTTCCACAAAGTTTACTTTTTTATGCATGCAAAGCAATACAGAAGGTTGTTAAGCTCAATAGAATGAAAAATAGTCAAAGAGGGGGCTCAGGTGGAGATTTAGTGAAGTGGTGTGAGCAGGGTCTTCAGTGCAGTGTTAGGGCTGGTAAGCATAATGGCTGGGTTTTGTGTGTGTTTGCATGGTTTTTTGTGTGTACCTGTGTGTCTATGGGGCAATTGAGAGTTGGCCATAGAATTTTCTCATTCAGACTGTTTGGCAAAGGTAACGTATCACACAGGCCACAGAACTTTCTCTGGGGATGTTTATAATGACCTAAAAAGTACTTTGAT
The DNA here is from genome assembly GCF_900634625.1 of Parambassis ranga. Lineage (NCBI taxonomy): Eukaryota > Metazoa > Chordata > Actinopteri > Ambassidae > Parambassis > Parambassis ranga. The sequence goes on along the minus strand of NC_041041.1, from coordinate 13,999,885 downwards.
TAGAAAAGACTTCATTTACTGGTCCACTCAAGATTATTTCTAAAATATGTGAAGTAGAAAGTAGGTGAAGCACAGACATCTACAATGTTTTGGAAACTTCTCAGTCTGAGGTTTTCCAACATTTTGTTACTGCAAAGCTGCAGTAGTGAGGAGCTTATAGTAATGTATCAACAATTATGGTATTCCTACAAAGTTTACCACAAAAATTCCATTTGCCCCTCCAGATTATTACGATGTGATGTACAGAGTTTTGGAGCTATCAGCTGTCCAGTATAAAATAGAACTGATGTCATTCAAAGTACCAAAAAAATACAGCTGATGTTTGCTTTTGTCAGAGAGGATCAGTTTTATTGATGAGAAGTTCCATGTAGGAACTGTAATAACAGTATTTTCTAATAACAGTATGACAGATAATCTGGATGGATAACTAGCACTGTCTAAAATTTTGTCTCTTGTTGGCTATAATGCACTTTTTGCTATAATACACTTACTCATACTGTAAATTGCAGTTTGGGGACAGCACTTTACAAATGTAGAAGGACAACACAGTGCCAAATGTGGACACTGTTTTCTCTGACAATTATGACTAATCATTTAAATCTTTTCGTGCCTTTACACATTTAAACACTTACAGGTTTACAATACACACATAGTCTCATCGCAGAAGTTGAACAGTGTTTTAGATCCTCTATTATTTATCTCCAACAGATGAATTTCAGACTTGGAATTAAAACACTAAAAATCATTTATAATGATAAATGTAGGAATACATGGATCAAGTTTCTCGTCTAATGTCCTGGCCTTTATTATAAATAGAATAAACAAACCTCTGAGCTCCACAGCTGCTAAAGGTGTAGGTGTTGGTATGAAGTGTGTGTGTGTGTAAGAGAGAGAGTTTAGCTTCCATGGTGTACCTGGATGAACCTAATCTTGCCTTGTTGCAGACCACCAGTGAAGTTGTGTTATTAGTTGTACACTAATATCTGTTTTAAATGTGATAACTGCTGTTTCTTTGAGGATAAAGCAGAAAGTATGTTGGTGCCAAAGCATAAAGTAATGTCCAATGTAGTGATATGTGAGGTACCAGCCTTTAAAGACATGCCTGTCTTCATACGTACATGTTTACAGGTAGGATCCATTTTGCCGCGTCTTGTTTTTACGTCGCTTATACAGCACAATGTGTTTTTGTTGGGTCACAGTTTACACAAAGTGCCGCATATTTTTCACAAGTGCTTCATCCGTTTTACGCTGCATGAGTCTTGCTTTAATGAATCACTTGTAAAAATAAAGCACAACCCAAACAAACTATTTGTCTTTCCTCCTCTCCAAACTCTGTCTGCTGAGGAGGGAAAGAGAGTGAAAGGCAGATTATTTCCTAAATATATCAGTGTGTATTATTTGTACTAAATCAAAGTGCCATGTGTTAATGCATTTTTTTCAGACTGTCAAAAGGTAAATATTAAATAAAGATTGAGCCAAAAGATGAGTTGGTATATGTTATTTTTTTTGAGAATATGACAGTGATATTTTGTTAATATCTATTAAGATTGTTGGGACTGAATTTCATGGTTTTGTCTTACACTTCCTGCTTCCTGTTTCAGACTCAGACTTCGAGGCCTTCACAAGCTAACCTGATTGGCTCATGCTGCTCTCTGCCCTAGCCCTGCCCTGAGGTAAAGCACCAGTGTGAAATCTGACTTAGGTATCCTGAAAGTTGTTCAGTCCTGCTCCGTAGACTCCTCGTAGATCAGATCAGATGTGAGTGTAACACGTCTTTGTGCGTCTGTTCTTACAGGTCAAAGGTCAATTCCCCACGATGCACTTTTCTCTCTCTGCCCACCATGGCTTCTACCTGCTGAATGACACTGATAAAGAGATGTGTATTTAATATGTATGTGCGAGTGTGAGTATGTAGCTCAATGTGCAGCAAAATGACTGGAAACTTTGTATTTTTAAACATAAAGAAATAGTTCTAACCCTCTCTGCATTACATACAAATACTGATTTTAAACACAAAAAATATTGTACTCAGAAAAAAGTAATCTGATGATAATGATAAAAGAATTGGAAAAGGTTAAAGCAGAGAAAATAAAGAATCTCCTGCTGACTACCTCTCTGTGGTAGTTTTTTATTGCAATAAGAAAATTCTGTATTATATGAAACAAAATAATTGGAGGAAGAAAATCTCAGAAAAAGCACTCGAATGGTTGGTTTTCTGCTGCATCACATCACAAATTTATTTAGATCAAGTCAAAAATACATTTTTATAGATATTTTCTATTTGTCTGCTACATGAAGTAAACACAATCATCAGGATGGAATTATTTACATTAATCACAGGGTGGTACACATGAGCGAGATGGAAAAAAGAATGCAACCAGAGTTCTTTGTGTGCAGAAAGCGAAGGAGGACTCGATGTACAATTTATGGTCAAAAAACAGGATTCATTACAAAGGGACCAGTGCTGAAAGTGCAAAGATGAAGGCTTACAAAAAAGAAACTTCAGAAGTCAACGAACACTAGACAGCAGTACACATTATTCTGCTGGACACAACACACCACATTCAGAGTTACAATGGAGCGAATCCTCTCTGCCTCAGTGAAATCCATGTGGTTTTTTATGTGTTTAAAGGGGGATTTTGACATTGGCCCAATTAACATTCATCAGAGAGTCACAGCAAACCCTCATTACATTACATTATGTGGTGATGATCATTTGAGGTAATCAGGGAAAGGCAAAAACTAGATAAATGAAGTATGTTCTATCCTGTGTGACTGTAGGACAACAAAACAAATACCTCTTTGTTCGATAGTCAGGACAAGAAGAGTGTGGGAATTTTACCTAGATTCACACAGGCACAGTTATCTGAATGTCATACCTTATGGAAATCCATCCACAGGTCTCTAAACAGAAATGTCATAAAGCAAAGACCGAGTTCAAATTTGTGCCAAATGATAAGGAAATGCGATCACTTTCATAAACTGAATCTCCAAAATAGTTTAAAAACCTCAGAGAATGAGTAGATGAAAAAATACTGCAGGTTGCACTTAGAGCAGTAACAGCTCTCAGTGTGGCAGGTTCTTATATTAATGGACAGAACGACCAGATCATACAAGTGTGTCCTTTGGAGTGGATATTCTGTGTGTGTCATCAGTGTGTCCCTCAGCTGCTGCTTCTCACTGTGGCAGGGCTTTTAAGATGGCGTTCACCTCCTCTGCTACTGCTGTCAGAGCAAACTCAAACTGGTCCTAATGAGGAAGAGCGCGAGCAAGACGGACAGAGAGAGAGAGAGAGAGAGAGAGAGAGGGAGAGACAGAGAGACACTTGGGTTGGACTCTGGATGTAAATTAATGCAAAGTCACTCTCACACACACACAAAAAACAGATTTATTTTGTACCTTGGTGCGGACCAGGCCTGGTCTCTGGTCTCTGATGTGCTCCAGTGCGGCTGCAATGTCAATCTCCTTCACTCCTAATAATGACAACAACACAAACACATCACTAAAAAAGATTCAGTTCACTTCTAATAGAGGTTTTGAAGGTATATAATCTTGGAGTGGCAATATCAATAGTTTTACTATCCTTTGCATTATATTACATTACAATATGTTCTGAGCTGAATTTACATTTTATAAAAAATTAGGTCAATTTTTTTTTACCTAATAAAATGGGTACTAAAGTGAAAGTCATATATATATGCATGTCTTTTCCTAATGACAGAAAAAAATAGAACTGGGATATTTAATTTATATTATTTAGTTTGAAACAAAGACAATTTTATTTAGTGTGTAAAGTTTCTCAGTACATCCATCAATGAGTAATAAGTGTCCAATAAGTAAAATTCTTTAACTATGTTGTACCTATAGCCCCCTCTGGTGTTCATGATAGGCAACATGCAGGTCAGCCCTCACAATACGTTGACTTTACAAAGAGCTTCATTATGACTTTTTATTGTGCAGTATGTGTGTGTGTGAATGACTTACCTTTGGCCATGCGGTTCAGCACCATGTCAATGAGGATGTACGTGCCAGCTCTGCCAGTGCCATCACTGTGGGAGTGAGAGATGTAAGGAGACCCTTCAGTTTCACAAGATTGACAAACCAGTGATCAATCTAAACATTTAGCCATCATTTTTTGTTTTGTTTTGTTTTGTTTTTACCTGCAGTGAACAATGATGGGGCAGGATCGACCTCTGTAACATTTATTCACCTTCCTGAAAAGTAGGAATAAGGGGACAGCCGAAAGAGGGGGGAGAACAAGGGACAGAAAAATAATTCATTTTAAAATATTTATTTCAATATTTGTTCACTAATATAATAAATATATCGAAATAACTCCCACTTCCACTCCCAATGCATAAAAAAGGTATGAGAAGTAGCTTTAGTTTTTTTTAAATCAAAGACAATGCAATAAAAAAAGCAATAAGTTAGAACAGATGGAAATGTGTTTAAATGACAGATAAAAACAACAGTAAGAGGAATGAAGGGAAAAATGACGAGACAAGAATAACAGAAACTGCATGAGGAGGAGACAGTGAGATGGAAAAACAGGATAGAATAGGTGGTGAGTAAGCCACAGATTCACTGTCCCTCTTGCAGCAGCCAGTCACACCTGCCAATGCTCATTTTTGTGACTATGCAACTGGAGCCAGAGTACTAGCTGCAAACCACAAAAATGACACTGGGAGATGTTAAATTGCAAACCTATCAACCTGCACACTGGGAGAGAGGGAGAGGATGGTGGGAAAGGCATGGAATGATCAGCTCATTTAGTTATACACAGTGATTAGTGACAGGGAAGATTTGAAACAAAGAAAAGAGACGGATGTGATGAAGATGAGTAAAACCCACTGAGTCACTAACAGACCACAAAAATAACCCAATTATGTCTCACTTCTTGAAATAAATGTGTAGAACCAGACTGATTAGTTTAGTTATTAGTTTTTTTCAGAGCATAATGCAGGAAAAGATGCTTGGGGCCACCAAAAAAAAGTCATCCAGTATAAAGTGTGTGTAATTTCTTACCTGCGGAAGTCAAGCAGTGGTCGAGTGGAGGTGGGGATGCCGTCAGCTGGCCAACTCAGCAGGTGAAACTGCGACAAGGTTCTTGTCTCCTGCGTCTGGACATTCTTTAGGTAGAAGCTGCGCACCAGGAAGTCCTTACACCAGATGTGCTCTGACACCAGGTTCACCTGATGCAGAAAAGGGAGGAAAGACACACAGAGAAATGTTTTCCTCTTATTCTGAACCGAATTATGGCAACAACAGGGCTAATGCTGGAAATCATGTCACTGTTTGTTCTGTGTGTGTGTGTAGTTAAAGTTTATGGGCTATAACAGGAAATGAACCTCGTAGATGTGATAGAGTGATGAGCCCTCATCAGGCCAGTATCGCTCGCACTGCTTCTCCCCATCCTCCACCAGCGCTGTCATCATCACTATCACTGTGCAGCCGTTCTCCCACACCATCTGCGAGACAAACAGAAAACACACACACACTTGTTTGATTGTCACATTCTGGGATATACAGGGTGGCTGCAGAATAAATGAATGAGCACACATCATTGTGTCATTGCTGTTTATCATTCAATAGAAAGCAAATTCACTGACCTGCCAGAAATCAGTGACGGTGTGAGGCAGAGGACCCTGGGTGGCAATGTAAGATGGCTGTCGAGGATCATGATCAAACTGTCGAAGAGACAGAAGAAGAGTCACAGCATCATGAGTTACAAGAAGCAAATCAACACAAATCTGGATATCTATAGTCAATATTGATTCAAGTAACCACAGCATTTATTATGACTTACATCACCTACTGTAAATGAATTTTGAGTTTCTTACAATGATGCTGGCATTGATGTAATCTTGTTTATTGGGGTTTACTTCAGTCTTCAGCTTCACTCGCGTGTGATCATCTGGAATGGAAAGTATTTGTCTGTGATACCTTTGTCTGTGAAATCTGTTTAAATTCTAGACGTTTTAACTGTAATTGATAAACTAACAGGGAAGGGATTCAGCCTGTCTGTTTTTGTCCATGTTGCTTGGGAGTTGAGCCACGGCCACTGAACTGGGTTCAGCCTGGTAGGAACACAAAGCCTTCCACTCCTTCTGAAGCCGGTCCTTATTACGCAGGTGATCCTCCATGTAAGCCTGTGGAGGATAATAAAGATTTGTTTTGGGTTGGAGAATCTGTTACTGCAGTTGGATGTACATATTTTAATTGTGTCTTTTGCTCACTAGTATCATGTGACCGGTAGAGATGTCCATATTGGACTGGGCTGGCTCCTCACTCCAGGATGGGGTGGAGCTATGGGTGGAGGATGGGCTGTGCTGGGGACCGTCGCTGAATTGGGAGGAGACACTGCTGACGCGAGACGTGTCCGTGCCCCTGCGTCCGCCAGCGCCCGTGCCACCAGCGGACCCCGCCATGCTGCCACTCGCCCCAGCCACACAGTCCGGGCGGCAGAGGGAGGATTTGGACGCCATGTGCTGCCGACATAGCTCCTTGTGAGATACATTAGATGTGTGTTTTTACCATTCATGCTTCTCACACTTACACACTTACTCACTTTAAATTCCATACACATGAAGAAAGTACAAACATTAATTCCACCATCTCCTTAGGTTTCCTTACCTGGTAGTCAAAGTGTGTTTCTGCTCCTCCCTCTGGCCCCAGGCCCAGCTTGCCATTGGCTACTTGGTGAGCATAGTGCCGGAGACAAGCAAAAGCCATGGCCAATACCAGCACACCTCCTACAACCGCCATGGAAACAAGGGTGATAACTGTCCCACTGGAGCCCTGGGAAACCCTGGTTACCTGAGGGAGACCCCGTGCATCAGTCCTCTAGAAAAAAAAACACATCATATGGAGTGGAGAGTAAGGCATAGGAAGAGGTGAGGGAACACAAAGAAAACAGATCACATCCATTTTTCAACACAAGCTGAGCTCATCCAGGGAAAATGCCCTTCGACACTGCATTTCAAAGGTCATTCACTTCATTTTAACAACAGATTAGTGTCTCTGTGACAGCACCTGACAGCGACGTGTGCTCAATGAGCAGCTGAAGTTGAGTTTTAAAGACAGAGGTCTGAAATGTCAGGATGGTTTGCCACAGGAACACATTAAGAAGACAGGTGAGGCCACACATCAGTGCTGACCCAACTGCACCCATTATTCAATCCTATTTTTCAATGCCACAGACTATTACTATTTAGTGTATCCCTCCTAATCTCTGAAAGAAAAACACACAGCTTCACTAATAAAGAAAATAAACCATCCAGCCCTGAGAGAATAATTTGATTTTAAAGGTCAATTTTCAAGCAAATGAAGAGCTCAGCTGGAATGAAAGCATATTGATCTTATAACAGACATGTTCAAATACCATTTGACTTGATTTTGCCCAAGCTTTTATCATGTTTGACCCACAAACCTTTAACAGTGTTTATATGGCATGTTATTAATCACCTAAAATTGTATAAAGGATTTTGAACTTCTTGCCTAGTACCAAGTCAACAAATCATGCAACTGAATTAATCATAACTGCCAGGCACTTATGATGAGCCATCTGCCTACATCCGTAACACACACCGTACAATTCTGTGTATATATTTTTATTATTATTATTAATAATAATAATAATTATTAATAATGGGAATTTTGTCATTAATTGATTAAACAAAGGTGTGAGATGTTGGCGATGATTTAGAGGTCTTTGCTTGTGCTGTTTGTGTGAACAGCGAATAATGAGGTTAATGACACTCATGACTGTTGCCATAGCACCTGGGATCGGTGAGCCACAGCAGGGGTGGGGAGGTAGAGCGGATGAAACGCCATGGCAACAAGTGTAATGCTCGGCTGTCACAAAGTGTCACCTCATTGAATTTGTTCTGGCCACAAGGGTTTTACACACACACACACACACACACACACACACACAGCCATCACAGCAAACACAGCAGTGGTGGATAGGTAGTTATTCAACACTATAGGGCAAAAACACAGAAAGAAGATGGTGGTGGTCATAATGACACCTGCAAGTTGTCAAGCTAGGGCACATTCATCCTTAGATTACATTGAAAATGATAAGGAATGGCATTATCTCTGTTGCCTTGACAACAGCTCAATACAATAAGCTCTGTGTGTGTGTGTGTGTGTGTGTGTGTAAAAAGTCACCTCTCCCACACCAGTCTGTATGATCTTCAGGCCTGTCTCAGACTCCAGGAAGTTCTTTTCAGACACTGCAGATGCATAAATAACACAATTCATTATTATAAAAAATAAAGAAAGTAATTTGTTAGAGTCAATGAAGAAACTAGTGAAAATGACAGAATTAATGTGCCCACATATTTTACACTTTGTGTTGGATGTGTGGGTAGGTATTATTATGTGAGTGTGTGTGAGTCTCACAAGCTTTAGCAGCTACATCTGCAGCCGTCATGTTGTGCTCATTCTGCCGAATACGGAAAGTCAGCGCAGTTCCGACCACGCTGGCAACAGACACAAGGAGCATAATATTAGCATGTGGAAAAAAACAGCAGCTTTCTCAAACACACAACTGATTGAGGTGTTACCTGATGTTGATGAAGCTGCTAGTTGTCAAGTGTATTTTATCAGCTAATAGCTCCAACAGCTTGACTCCATCATACAGGCTCAGAGGACTACAAATGAAGAAAAATAATTATTATCCTCCATGTAAACACCATTTATTCAAAACAGCAGTTTATTTTACAGGAACAGCAAAGCAGCATTTCATGTATTAGGCTCTGTGCTGACCTCTGGTTGGTGACGATGTATCCATACTCTTCTTTGGCTCCTGTGCCCTCGACGAGTGGCAGCCCCTGCTCCTTAAAGCCGTGGTCAGCCTCAGCAGGAGCAGCCTGTGGAGGCTGGGAGGCAGATAGTGGGAGGCTGGCGTTCTTGGCTGGAGGTGTAGATTGGACTGAGACAGAGGAGGATGGGGCAGAAGGGGGACCAGGAACAGGAGCAGGCTTTTCTGGCTTGTTGGACACACTGTCAGTTTTTAACAGCTGCATCTAAAAGAATGATAGAAGACCTGTGAGTGTACAAAGATGTAAGAATAAGATGTAAGTATTCACTGCTTATAAAGATGTACCTCTTTGAGGGTGATGAGGTCTTTCTCAATCGGATCTATGTTGACAGAGACAGATAAGAGTTAATGGGTGTAAACATATGACTTAAAGTCTTTTATTTCTTAACAGCTGTGGTACTGTGCCTGTTTTTTCTTGGGCCTGCAGCAGCTGCAATATGAGGGCGAGCTTGTAGAGCTGCTCCTGGCTGAGTTCTCGGGGGTCAACTTTGTACTTCTGCAAGACTCCTGACATCCTCTGGAGCAAGCCATCTAACACAGAACATGAAGGTTAACCAATATTTTGTGCTATTTGCTGTGTTGTATTGTACTGGAACTATGTAGTAGATTGAATGCTCACCACTGTTTCCAGACACAGTACTTATATACTGGGGAACCTCCTTATTCTTCAGCGCTTGTTGCCTGCCAGCAGTGCCAAGTCTCTCCTCTAGGGTGTAGTCTTCCACATAGTCCACTGGTATCTCCAACTCCAAGTCCTCATAATAAGGCAGAGCTGCTCGTACCACAGTAGCAGGAAAGAGAGTAATTAGGATGATTGTCTAAGACTTGCCCTAACCCTAACCCTTGTCCTTCTGTTCCTGTTTACCTGCCGGAGCCATTGAAGCAGCTCCTCTATGGCGATACGATGGCTGCTCAGACGCCAAGTACAAAGATAGAGCTTCCTGTAGGAGCTGCCTGTCACGCTCTCGCTCTCTCTGGTTAGCCTGAGATCGTGAAGAGTGTCTGGCATAACCCCCTCCTGCACCCAGGAGAGATCTCTCCACTTCATCTTGGTACCGATGCTGTGATTTATAGAGTGTCACCATGTGCAGTATTACAAAATGATACACATTAGCTTCTTTAATAACTTGTTTTTTCTGCGTGTGTGTTTATGTATACCTGGTGGTATGTGTATGGATCCACTGAGGCTGTTTGCATTCGCAGCTGTGACTGAGGAGGCTCAACTATCATGTAGTCCACATATTTGCCCCCAGGAGATGTGGATCCTGTTTTTGGACGTTGGTGGTTGGGGTTGTGCTGTTTGGACCTGGCAACCAGAGAAGACACAGAAGAAGGAGAGGTTGGAAAGGAAATGAAGCATCTGACTTTGTCATTTTAACTGGTGTGTGTAAAGAAAGTACTTACTGAGACAAATGAGAGGAGGAGGAGCTTGGCTTGGAGGGAAGGGTGGTATGGGGAACTCTCTTAAGCTCCTTAGATAAAATATACTGGGTGATGTCATCCTGCCATGACAGCCCTGTGTGCGCACACATACAATTCAATGTGTTCAAAAGCTCATGGTATGAATGGATTTCTGCCTTTCCCGCTTGATGTTTTGAATGTTCTGTCTCACCTTGTAGCATGAGCTGTTTGAGGACTTCCTGCATCCTCTTCAGTACAGGAACAGTCACCTGGTACTGTACCTGGTCCTGCTTAGAACTCCGACATTGACCAAACAAGCCATCTATAATAACGACAGATATTTAGGGATTAACTGTTAAGTAGCAGTGAAAGAGAAGATGTACAAATTAGTTGAAATCCATGTACCGGTAGTTGTTTCAGTTTCAAGGAATGTCTGCTGCAACAGCAAGTAAAGAATGTTTTCTCAAGTATCAGATTGCATTTTTATTTCCGTGTGATTTTTAGCTGAAACAGAATACATTTTATTCATTAACACTTTGATGACGCTGCCTTTGAGGCACAGCGCTGTGTAATAACTGTAATTCTGGTAGCCCACACCACAGTAGCCTGCAGGAGTGAGTCATAGTTTTAAAGTACAGCCCACACACTTATACTACTTGTCACAGTCCTTTTGACAAGGTTCTGCCACCGTCAGTGCAGAGTGTGTTCGTTTTTGGAAAAATGTTTCCAGTGTCCTTATATAGAAGTTGCTAACACGGAGAGAGCCTCATGGCAACAGAAACAATAATAGCATTTTTTTAGTGCTACTATATTTTTTGTCCTCTTGTAATGATCACAAATGAATCATTTGTTTTGCATAAGCCCATGAGGAAATGCAGTCTGCCAGAATATCATGCGTCCAAACCTGAACCAGAAAAAAGCTGATGGATCATTCTAAGCTTAACAAAGCTGCTCTGCTTTCAGGTTGTTGTTGTTGTTCAGTACGTTTTTACAGTAGCTACAATGACAATATATTTATGTGTGAAACCTCAGTGGATTACAGTCTACATATTTCTGTGAGAAAAGATCGTTGGACTGATGTGTGAGAGGAATGAACAAAAAGCCAAGCAAACTATGTTTTTATATGGTGCACCGATGAGTCACCCCAGTTGCTACACCAGTGAAATCACACACAACCCAATCTGGCACAGTAAGATGATGAATTGTTATACTGAACAGATTAGAGAGGATTAACATGTTTTTATAGCCACAAAATTGAGTCTGAAACCTCTTAGTTGTGTAGGAGCAGGTGCATGTGCGTTGGGTCAGGTCAACAGGTCAAAACTGACATGAACAAGGACGTTGTGAGGCTACAAGATCTGGAGAGTTGAGATATAGACCCCACCCCACAGAAAGAGCCACAGAATATCTCCTACTCATACAATATATGAGTACATCCCGGTGATTGTAAAACTACTAATCAAGGTACAAAGTACAAAATCCCTTACATATTGTAGCCTGGCTATGTGGTGCCACTGGTTAAATACATAGCTCCGGTTATTCCTGGTGAACTGAGGGATGATGGAGTGAAGTGGGCCATGAGGAGGAAGGAGAGATGAATGAAGAGAATACAACAAACTGCATGGCTTGATGGGATTGGAACTATTTTGGGAGCTTGGGTTATTTCTGTAAATGTGCAGGGAACATAGAGTATTGAATTAGTGGGGGTACAGAAGATTCCAGCACATACACAACAAAATGCAAAATCTACAGTATATTCTACAGGGTTTAAAATTACACTGTTCAAACAAGCCAAACCATGAACAGCACAGCCTGCTCAGTCTAATTTTGCCTATGTTGTGGATTTCACCAACACGATGTGCAGGAGCTAAGGAACAAGATAAATAGTGCTGCTAGGATGTATAAACACAAGCCTTGTGAATAGCTGATGTGTTGCAGAAAAAAACGTATGTTGTTATGGGTTATTTACAGCAGACCCCTTGATCCTTCCTGAATGGTATAAATCCTACAACACATTGAATTTCAATCCACCACCGAGCCTCAGGAAGACAAGATCAGAGTGTTTACACTGCTGTAAACATAGAACTCAGGTAAAACAACAACACAAACTAGTCTGAGTTACCCTTTACAATACCTCAAACAGGCCGACAACAGCCAGGCCCCTTTTGCCTGAGAGAGTCTGATTTCAGTAAAAACTGCAGTCCTCGGCATGAAGTCCTGAAGGAATATGTGTCACTGCACACTCCATTACTCCAGCTAAATGTATGGAGAATGGCGACAGCTACTCCCTGGTAAACAGCCAATTCTATAACAGCCAGCCATACATCCTGTGACAGGGCCAAATAAAGTACCTCAAAGGAAGTGTGCAGTTAGTAAAACAGATCAGGTTATACGAGGCACAATCACTGGTTGCAGGCTTGAAGAATAAAATTCCAAAAAATGTTTAAGTTTACTGCATTTAACCACACCACCATGTAAATCCACTTGGTATCACTATATGGGTGCGTGAGTCAGAACTCATCAGAACTCAGCTGTGTATTCTTTACAGGGTGTCTGTGGAGACTGTGGTAGTTACAGTCTGTGTAAACAAATTATTAGTTGTCTTTACGTTCATTTTGCATGCCAGGTTCTCGTAGAGGCACAAAGGAAAAGAGAGAAATAGGCTCATTGTATCAATGCTGTGAGTGGTCATTTCTCCGTCCTCTGACACACGAATATCTGTCTGTCTGTCTGTCTGTCTGTCTGTCTGCTCCCGGGAAGCAAGCGCGCCGATCCATTTAGTATTCTGTCCAATGACTGCGCGTGTGCATAAGTGCAGTTTCCACCGAGAAGGACGTAAGTGTGTGTCAGTGACTCATCACTGTATTAGCACAACAACTGTGGGGGTGTCGACCTCACTGTGATGTCAGTGTTGCCATGGAGACAACAGATCCGGGGAGGGGCTTAGCTTAAAGATGAGGAAAAGGAGAGGGGCAGGTGATGGAGAGACACAGGCATACGGGGCTGAGAGAGGAAAAATCCCACGCTTGTGTATTTTCATACACAGTGTTTGTGGCAACATGTGTCCAGTGACATACAGAGAGTGCGTGTGTAACTCTGTGTGTGTGTGTGCTCAGCTGCAGGGTTAATAATGCTGCATTATGTGTGTGTCTTAAAAGTTTAAAGATCAAGTTCAGGAGAAAGATCATGTTTGATTGTGTGTTTGTGTGTGTGCATGTTGTACTCACCATCCGAGCAGAACTGATCCCTTGCGCACAGTTTTCTCTCAAACAGGCAACCTGAGATAGAAAGACAAAGAAAGGGCTAACAGGTTCTCAGAGTAAAGTCTTTCAGGGTGATTTCCATGGCAACCACTGCTTTAACTCATATATAGAGGGCAGAAACAAGACAAAGTGGGCTTAGTCATTATCATTAACCTGTAATGTTATGCACAGCAGTAACCAAAACACAAGCACCCTGTGTTTTATATTCTAATGCTACCTTTGTCAGAGCCCATGCACAATGTGCTTGTTATTTATGTATTTAATGATAACTTAGATAACTTAGATAACTTTTGCACATTTTCTTCCACTGCACAAATGCTATCTGTGTTTGCACAAATGTGATAAGCACAACTGAAGATAAACCCCCTCATCAGTGGCTACAGACTCAAGGTTCATGAGACTTGTCTACCACATAATGTAGTTACTGATAATTAAAGGGGCGCACATACTCTGTTGTCATTTGTACTTTTTTGATTATTTCTCCTTTGAATTGTTTCACTGTTTCATATTTTTAGGCTGGCGAGTAAGACCTTGGAGGGTGTGTCCATGTGGGAAGTAGCAGGTGGCTGGTAATAGATAAGAATTAAGCCCAGCAGAACATGCATGGCCACCTCTGTCTCTACCACTCTTACTGCCCAGGTTAACTGAAAAGAAAAACTATACATGTAGAGCAAAATTAAATGGTGTGAAACTCTGTGTGTCGAGAGTTAAACCCAGGTGACCATCTGGTTGGCTGAATCTGTGGTTTGAACATTTAACTTCAAGGGAGAGCAAGGACTCAAAACTATTTTTCAACCTTTAAATGAAATGACGCAGTGCCTGAGAGTGACTCACCGCTCAGAAACAACAGCCACTGCTAAGTTTTACCCATCTCTGAAATGCCTTCTCAAACTTTAGCTTTAGCAAACTTTTAAAACTATTTTTAAATACGTAATTAATCATTTTTTGGACTTTTTATGTATTTATTATTTATATTTATTCTATGCTGTAAATGTGTGTGTGTGTGTGTATGACATTTTCCGTCCTTTATTTTGTGCAGCCCAACTCAAACCAGACACTCTGCATTCCTCTATGTGTTTATATTGTTTTACTTATTGCTGACAATAAATTCTGTGTTTATATGTTTTACTTGCAGTACATGATTTTACTGTCTTATTTTACTTACTTTACTTTCTTCTTTCTTGTTATTTGGCACCAACTGCCAAATTAAATTCCTTCTTGCACAAACATGTTGCATGAAATTTGATTATGAGGGACTGAAAGAGACATCGTTACACCAGGATCATGAGGCATTGTGGGTAAATGCCATCTACTGAAGATTGCACTTCCACCCGAGGAAAAATAAACCTTTTTTTTATTTTCTAAATGCCTGAACAGAACACCTTCACATGTTTACACCATTACATCGGCAACATGATGGTATTCTTTCATAAACGTAGCACAGCACTCCCAATGAACGCCACACTACTTTCACTCTGTCATAGCAACAGGACATCTGCCCCTCAGGGAATGCTGTGTGTGTGTGTGTGTGTGTGTGCACGGACAGACAGTCGGACATATGAACAGAAGTGTGAGAGGACGGAGACTATAATGAAAGAATGAATGGACAAAAGAAAAGCAGGAGGGGTTGCTGGTTTTTCTTCATGGTCCTGAAATCTGAGGCACTGATGAGGTTTTTCATTGTTTATTGTTTGATTTTCTCTGAAATTAATGACATTCTGAATGCACACAGTTTGTTCTATGCTGCTTTAGAAGCTTACATTTCAACTGTAATCAGCTGTTTTTAAGCAGAATTTATAACCAAATGGATTGTAGGCTTGTTGAAGTTGATGGGGCAGCTCACTGTTTTTTTTGTTTGTTTTTAGTGAGTGAGATTGGCTATTTCTCCTATTTTCTCCTGCAGATGTCAGACAGACAGACAGCATATTTGAAGAGTGAAAAAAATGATGATGCAATTTAAATAATACAAGAGGAGTGACAGTTCACTTGTTGCATTTCTGGTTGATTTACGGATTGTGCCAGTCCAATGAATCAATCTACACAATAATCTAATCAATAAGTCAGCAGCTGCTTCTGCTGATGTTACGACCATTTCACCAGAGTGTTGAGACACATTTTAAGAAAGGTTTTGCTTTTTTTTATACAGTAAATTAGACAAATATCTGTTTTACGTTCCTTTAAATAACTATTAATGTTTTCATCTTTTATGTTTATTTTTATAATAATTTTGAATATAGACACACAGAGGAAGAGTGGGCATAAATAAAGAACTCCATCTAACATAACAGAGTGTTATACTGTTGTTGGCTGTCATGGTTCATCACTTCATAAACTGATCCTTTGCTTCACCTGAAACAAAACCCCTCATACAGACACAGATTTCTCCTCCAGCACTGTTCTCCATCTCTCTCCACTGCCTCCTCTGCCTAATCTCATTAGACCACCATCCTCTTTTTACAAGGATGCCTTGAAATGATACACACAGTGATACAGGACCACAGCAGAGGATAAAGTAGCCAACAGTGTAAAATCATCCTATGTAAAATTTCTGATGGACCACAAAAGCACCATAATCACCATCTTACCGTATTTCTCAGAAAGTCCCTGTTGGCACAGCACGGTCAGAAGGAGCAGAGCTCGCCATGGCTTGAGGTGTTGCATGATCCTCTGAAGCTCCACGGAGGAGAGACGGAGGGAGAGAGAAAGATGCGGCTTCCCTGTGCTTTCCCCCCTAATTTAAATCCCCATCGTGTTCAGACGAGCCGTGCAGTGTCGACAGCTCACAGTGAAGCCAAACACCGGAGAGGGAAAAATAAACTATACAGATAAGAAGAAAAGTGATTATTGTCAGTGAGCAGGCGGGGCGTGAGGATGGGGAGGAGGAGGAGGGACACATGAAACGTAGAAGCGACTGCGGAAATAACGCACAGCCAGGCTGCGGGAGCGGGGAGCTCTGCTGCGAGCAACCTGCAGCTACGTCAAGATAAACAGAGGAGGGAGGGGGCGTGAGGTGATGCGTTCATTTTATATTCCACCCATCTTTACACGTCACGGATCCATTATAAAGCTGCATGCACACAAAACGTGGAGACGTCAGACGTCTTGCACGTGTGCACAGGTGTTTATACAGCCTCACATTTTATCTATAGAAAAACTCAAAGCGTAAAGAATGGTGAGAACAGTTCCCTGTCAGTTCTTCTTTTCTCTGTTTCCTACAGAATTCATTTGGTGTAAAACATAATAACAACAATGTGCAGAGCAGTTAGCTAGCATAACAACAAATTAGCCAAAAAGCATTTCCAGAAGAACATGCGTTTGATTGCTGAATTTATTTAAAAGGTTGAAGAAATTGTCAAAATTGAAATTTAATATTGCTTAAATGTAAAATCTCTGTGCAGCTTGTGTTAAATTGGGTGGTCTGCATTTGGTGGTTTGTTTGTTAGCTTTATGTTAGCTATAGCTACTATGCTAACTGGGTGATATGCAGCTAACATTTAAGCTAATATATTAGCAGTTGTATTTTAAAAGTCTGTTATTGTGTAAAATGTAATTTCATAAGTGACAAATAATGTGGTCAAAAACAAACTTAATTACTTAAGCCTATTTAGGGTAAGATAAAGATAATTCCAAGTATCAGTAAATTGGTGGCAAGTCTTGTACATACAGTACACATGCATACACACACAAAGTAATTGTCCATCAGTTTAACACTAGCTGGTCAAATCCAACCTGTTTGTCTTCTTATGTCTTACAAATGGTAGAAAAATCAATTAATCATCTGACTGCCGCAGATTCAGACACACAGATAAAGAGACCTTAGACATAAGGTCTCTCTATCCCCAGAGGAAGTGGCCCCACTGTCATGCTGTCTAGTTGTCCTCTTGCTCCCTCTTGTGTCTGATAAAACCAGCTGGTTGGAAGAACTTCTTACTCTTGCAAAACCTGGCTGAAGGTAGTTTTTTTAAAAATCATATTTTTATAATGAAAAAATATATATTTGCTGTTACACTGATCATAAGTCATGCTTTGTCTTCAATTTAATACATCATATCATTGGTAGTTTTCTTTTTTTTAATCTGTAACTAATGCTGTCAAATGGAACCAATGTAGTAGAGTACAGAGTAAAATATTTCCTTCTGACATAAAGAAAATGTTCAAATAGATCAGAGCTATGTAACATCAAAGTGTTTTGCAACAGTTTGGGTAGTACATCTCAATTACAGCAGGCTTTGAACTGAGCGTGTGTAGAGTGCCAAATGGACAACGTGTTATTCCAAAGCACCATCCAAGGAATGTCTTATAATAAACTGATATTACACGAGTTTACATGGACTGAAAATGTCCTCATAGAAGTCTGGGGCAATGATAAATAGAGCACTCCATCAATCCATCACAACACATGTAACCCTAAATGTCTTCATTTAAAATCTGCAGCTCTATTTCAGGCACATTGTGCTGCTGCGGCCGCTGCTGGCTTTTGATATCATATCCCAGACCTAAAATAAATCTGGAAAAAAACACTGCTTTGTAAAACAAGGTGTATAAAGTTGTTCTGGTTTCTGTGTTGCACACTTGCATGCAATCACATTCTGCACACAAAGACACTCTGTCTGTCTTTCTTAGTCACTCCACTAATCCTTTCGTCCCGGAGTCACTCTTGGGCAGCAGTTCAACTCTTTGGCATGTGTGTATGCATGTTTGGTTGGTTGCTGAGCAACATGCATTCTGTGTTTAGAAATGATGAAACCATCTGAGTCCTCTTCAGGTATAGACCCTAGTAAAAGTCACTGTAAAACAGCACACACTATATAATATAGTATCCCAGATTTTTTATTTGTTAACTCAATGAGTCCTCAAAGAGGTGTAAGAATGTTTCCATATAAATGATACATATTGTCTTTATATTTTAGTAAAAAAAATGTTCACCATGTCATTTCTTTTCTGATTGACCCAGCACTCCAGTGGCCAGAGAACTTTTGGCAGTCACTGCTGTCTGTTTGTGTAATGCCAGACTTGATGTTGGGATCAGGACACTGCGAGGAGGTAGGCGGCATAACCATCTGTTGCAGGAGTCCTTGTGGCTGAAGATAGTTCTTTATGACTGTATGTTTGAGGTCGTTGTCATGTGCTGCAGAGTAAACACGGGACCAGTCAGACACCTATAGTGTCAGAATCCATGTATATAAGGTGTGTGTATATTATGACAGTGGTCATGTGGATCTCTCATTGTGTGATATATTTTAAAATCCAAACCAACAGGAGGTTTATAGTAAAATAATACAATAAATCTGGTAAATTTACTGCAGCTATTTTTATATTGTATCCTATTCCCAAAATAGTATCATGACATGGCTGAGTGTAGGCCGTGACTGCTAAGAACTGTTGATATTCTGAGACTGGGTGTGTGCATGTGTCTGTGTGACTGTTGATATTCTGACACTTGGTGCGTGCATGTGTCTGTGTGATAACTGTTTCGCCAGCCGTGCTAAGATCTAATTGCTAATTTAAGAGCGACTTTTCTAGACCATGGGTCAGTGTGTATTTTGTTCTGAGTCTGGTGTTGTTGGGCAACTCATAGGTGGCTCAGTTTCTGTCCAGCGCTGTTGATGATGCTCCTCAACTACCGGTACATATACTGTTCTTGATGAATATTGCTCAAGTCATGTCAGGAGACAACACTTTGAAGTCACACCATGCTCATATAAAGTTATTTCTCATCCTCTGTGGAACCCCCCCCACCCCCACATCATATCTGGTGTGTGAGTCTAGCTGAATGGAAAATCACATGGAATAGGCCACAGGAGTCATGTTCAGTCAATCCATCAAAATGCTAAATATTGTGACCTGAAGGGTTTTTCTATTTAGGGACCTTACCTAGACTATGGTACCAGAACAGAGTCATGGTCCTAGAAAAGCAACGCCCAGGATGAACAGTGACAAAATGAGAGAGTCAGCTGAGCTGTGCTTGAGCTAAGTGCTCATATCAGCATGCAGTCATGCTCATGAAAGTGCTCATGTTTGCTGGGCTTTGTGTGGTGCCATGGTAACATTTGCTAATTAGGCCTAAACACAACATAACACACAGCAGAGGTTAATGTGGAGTCCATTATTTATGCAGATATCTGGATATGGAACAATAGGTGGTATCAAGGAGATTTATTCAGTAGTTATTTTGCTAGCCCTAACATAGGAAACGTTGTTACAGCTTGTTGTTGTTATATTATGTTACACTTGACAGCATTTCCTCTCTTAAGGTTATTTGTAAGGTCATGTTAACCTGCTTGTGGTACCACAGAAAAATGTACACAGCAATACCTATGTGGTTTCTCCAGGATTGTTTTTTCTATATTTGAGTTCATTTTGCCTTTTTATTAGTCTTTATTCAAGTTAGGATGTCAACTCGATATTCAGTCTAGTGATCTTTTGGGAAAGGGGCCAAACAACTGAGTTTAGACGGGAAATCTAAAAATAGAGCTGACACCACAAGCAGCTGACATGCATACTGCTCTGTGAACTGCAAATTTATGTGCATGACCACACACAAAGACTAACACATACACCCATCTATGAGCATCAATGCATGTTAGACACATCTAACACACACTCATGGAGGCTCATAGGTGTAAATTCATGTTTCTTGATGCCAATCTGAAAATTCAATGTGACTGATTAGAAAAAAGAAACTCGTTTCCAGAGTGATTCTCCTGAAAGCACTGATGTCTCTCAGCGGAGTATTTAGCATTTCATTACCACCAACACATTATCGCACAGCTGGCCACACAGCTCAGTCAGGGCAGAGATGAGTCTGGGCCTGCTTTCAGCTGCTGCTTTCTTTTTCTCACACTCTCCGTTTTGTTCACTTCCTTTCTGCTTACTTAAATCCAACCCACCCCTTAATCTTCCATAAAGGACCAATGCAAAGAATTTACTGATGTGCAGTGGGGAAATCATACTTTGCATCCAACTGGATTTCCTCTCTTTACTGTGTAAGGAACACCTACAGTTGCTTTTCAACTTCAAAAGTCCATTCTTGTCTGGACAAACCAAACAGTAGCCATCAACACTATTATCATTTTTTACATTTTACCAAAAATTTGCACATTGCACCGATAAATGAAGATATGCTGAATGCCAGAACAAAACTCCTGCAAAAGTTCAAATAAGAAATACGTACCCTATCTGCAGAATATTACCATTAGCCCATCCTCACCAGAAGAATGTAAAAAAAAGAAGTCAGTGCTTGCAGGCCATTTAAAACAACCACTAGGTGTTTTAAACTTATATGTATATAAACTGATACTGCATGAAGCTCCTTGGTGCGTGGCGGATGTGCAGACATTTGTTCACCTACTCGTGTGTGAGAGTCCAGTGGAGAGCTCTAATGGCATGAGTCGACTGTGTGACCTTCCTGGCAGTAGTTCTATCAGTCAGAGCATGCTGCTTATATATAACCAAGGATAACTACATAACTCACTGTAACTCTATAGCTACTGGATGGGTAGTAAATCAGACAATGTATATAATAAATTCCTCTGTGCAACATTACGATAACACAGTTAAACACTTCCTTCTCTGTCTGTGAAATAGATCAAATTCATATCTGTGAGATTGTCCTCTGTAGATATTCATTTCAACGACATGTTTAGATTTATGATATTTTTTTTCACACCATAAAACTGGTAATAAACTGGATTGAGTCTGAATGAAGGTGATAACCCACCTATTCCTTTTGGATGTCTGGTAGTGTAATGGTTCTAAAACAAGCATATACTTTCTTCCCACATGCAGGGAAATGCAGTCCATGACTCAGAACACATTCACCCATACAGGAAGCCATCTTTACAGCAGCATTTGAAATCAGACACCACTGACAGCTGAATCAAGTACTGGCAACCAGCGGGGGGAAGGTATGTGAGGAGTGGCCAGAGACAAAGATGAGTGAGGGAGGGTAACAAGAAAGGAGGAAAGGTCTTCAATCTAATGGATCAGATATAAAGAGACTGAAATTGATTAGATATATTATTTTCAATAAGAAGAGTCAAAGGTAGTCATTTCAAGATATTTGGTGCATCTTATATTATATTATATTGTTACATGACTTATATGCAAAAATGCTTTTGTAAATTTCCAGTTCCTCAAAAAGGTTAAAAATAATTTAAATAAAGTAAACTATAACTTTATGGAAATTAATTACATTTTACTACAGAAACTACCCACGTGGAAATCTTATTTCATAGCTCTTATTTCAGATCTTTTACTGAGGATCGTATACGAGAAAAAGGGGGTTGGAATACAGTTGAGGGGTGGAGTGGTGGAAGTAATGAGGGGAGAGGTGGGTTGGAGAGAGGAGGGCTTGGGGGCAGGAGTGGGTGTGGTAGGGCTACAAATAGTTGCCCCGGTGTCTGGCATTTGTTCACATAGTTGTCCTCCCAGTTGTCCGGTAGGACAGACGGGTCTCAGCACCACCAGCGGCTCCATCATCAACCACAAGCTAACCAACCAGTCAACCAGTCATGAGCAAGTCCTACTCCTCCTCAGCCCAGACGGCCTCCTCATACCGCCGCACCTTCGGCTCTGGTATAGGTTCAACCCCAATGTCTTCCCTCTTCTCCTCCTCCTTAGGAGGAGGCCGCAGCGCTTCTAGCCACATGTCCAGCAGAGTCTATGAGGTCAAGAGCTCCAGCATCCCCTCCTACTCCGGCTTTAGGGTGTCCTCTGGTGCTGGGGGAGCAGGGTTCGGCTCCTCTACGGCCCTGCGCTCCTACGGCGGTGAAAAGCTTGACTTTAACCTTGCAGATGCCATGAACCAGGACTTCCTCAACACCAGGACCAACGAGAAGGCCGAGCTCCAGCACCTCAACGACCGCTTTGCCAGCTACATCGAAAAGGTGCGTTTCCTGGAGCAGCAGAATGCAGCACTGACAGTGGAGATCGAGCAGCTGAGGGGCAGAGAGGGGCCAGGCCGCGTGGCTGAGATGTACGAGGAGGAAATGAGAGACCTGAGGAGGCAGATTGAGGCCATCAGCAACCAGCGTGCCAGAGTGGAGGTGGAGAGAGACAACCTGGCTGATGACCTGCAGAAACTGAAGCTCAGGTAGGCTTGGATGGATGAATAGATAGATGGATGTGTAAATATTCTGTATATAGGTAAATTTACCTGTGACCTCCGTAAAGAATTCCACAAAACATAGAAAGAAGGAAAGGAGGAGTCTGAAATCCAATTGATGCTATAAAGTAGTATAAACATCAAACGACTACTGGAGAAAGGGGAGCAGACTAAGGAGAGATTTGAGAATAGTCAAGCTTCAGTAGGTGTTACAGTCCAGCAACTCTTTACCAAAGTGTTTTATAATTTGTTCACAGGAGACATAGCTGAAGAAACAGCAGGGAGACAGATTGGCAGACCTGTAGGAATAAATTTGAGCCAGACACACAGATGTAGATGAAGGAGAGACACGAAGGGGTGAAAATGTACAGATGTGTTTACAAAGAGACTAAGACTGAAACGGTCAAAAGAAATCCAACCATGCACCAAACACACACTGCTTGTGTGTGTGTGTGAGACAGAGAGCATGACAGAGTGAGGGCTGTGATGTGGGTGTACCTCTGAATAGTCTATTTGTAGCTACTAGGTCAGCTCTATGAATTTAGGTTTCTGTCACTGTGATAGCATGCAGCATCACTTAAATAAAAGTGTTGTATCAAAACACTCAGACACACACAGCTTCCATTTCAAACATGCAACACACAATCTCTCACTCTGCACTTTCTGTTTATCAGCCCTTCATACACTGTTGTGCCTGAAGCACTGAGTGAACTTTCCAGCGCACCTGCTGCTCCCACTGAGATCCAAATAGACCTCCTGCCTGCAAACTGATAGCTTTACTGAACATTTTCTGTGAACAGTGACATAATTTTAAAAAGTCCAATTAGTGACTCCTGAAAGCCTCGCAGTCTGTTCATATCCAGTATGTATAAATTGCATGAATGTGTTTTTCCTGTTAGCCTCACTGTTACCCTTCTCACAGTGTCACAGCTGCTGCACCAACACTCACAGCACTCAAAGAGCAAGCACACAACTATTGTTAGTGGATATAGATAGAAATAAAAGCCAAACTACGATGTTTCATTGTCTATTCGGTTCTATTCTTGTAGAGCAGAGAGGCTGCAGGAATGAGAGGTGGTAACTAGTTCATCTGATAAGTGGTCTCATGGGGTAGAAGCTATGCTCCCACACACAGTTGTTGCTGTGTTTGTGTTTCACTTTCGTCTTCACTCTCCTCTTTCTTTGTCTGATCTTTTTCCTCTTTGCTGTCGCTCTCTGCCAGACTGCAAGAAGAGATCCACCAGAAGGAAGAGGCTGAGAACAACCTGTCTGCTTTCAGAGCTGTATGTCTTTCATAAAAATCACTCTTTCACATCTCAGACACTTTCTTCTCTGAGCCTTAACTAAACAGAGAAACCTTACCTTCACCTTTGATCATAAAACTTTCCCTCCTGTCCTCTAATGTTTTGATTTAATGTTTTTGTGGTGTTTGTATGCAGGATGTTGACAATGCCACATTGGCCAGGCTGGACCTGGAGAGGCGCATTGAGAGTCTGCAAGAGGAGATTGCCTTCCTCAAGAAGATCCACGAAGAGGTTTGTTGCGGCCACCATACACTATCTACTATATATATTAGCAGTATTCTGTATCACTAGAATTGTGTGATGCTGAAATATCAAATGTGTGTAGGCATGCCACTCCTGAAGGAATCAATTCACACTTTAACACACACACACACCCATCAAAACACTGTAATTTATCACATTTACACATTCTCACACACACACTCATGGAAAAAATCTTTTTACATGGCAACCAGACCTATAGACTTCAAAAGAAAATACCAACCCCCCATGCTGACACATGTCAGCACAGCTGAGGTCCCTTCCTGTCATTTTGTCTTCTTTGCTTCCACTTTGACCTCTCAGAAATGCTGAGCTGCTGATTGGTTGAAGTGAGCGTGTCAGCTGTTGTGTGACAGAGAGAGAAAGAGTGCGTGGCTGTGAACAGATGCAAAGCTATTTATATCTTTTGGTTAGACATGTAGACAGCTGAGTGCAACCAAAGCTTACTAATTTCAAAATGTGTAGGTCCCCTAATGCTAAATTAGCCTGTTGCTATTCGGGATTTTTTAATAATGTTTCATAAACTAAATGCACTTGCAGGAGATCCGTGAGCTGCAGAGCCAAATGCAGGACACACAGGTCCAGATCCAGATGGACATGTCTAAACCTGACTTGACTGCTGCTCTGAGGGATATACGCATGCAGTATGAGGCCATCGCTGCCAAGAACATTGCAGAGGCCGAGGACTGGTACAAGTCTAAGGTGTGGTGGGAGTACACACACACACACACACACACACACACACTCACTCCTTCAACTATTACAAATTACCTGCCTTCTGCCATCAGGTGTCTGATCTGAACCAGGCCGTGACTAAGAACAATGATGCCCTGCGCCAGGCCAAGCAGGAGGGCATGGAGTACAGGCACCAGATCCAGTCCTACACCTGTGAGATTGACTCACTCAAAGGCACTGTGAGTGTTCACTATTGTGTCTCACTTTATTCCAGACATTTTTCACCAAAACATATTCAGTCCTGGTCTCCTTCTATCGTGTTAACCATATTCTCTGTGTCCTTGCAGAATGAGTCTCTGCTGCGACAGATGAGAGACATGGAGGACCGCATGGGCCGTGAAGCTTCTGGCTTCCAGGACACAATTACAAGGCTGGAAGAAGAGATTGCCAAGATGAAGGTAAAAAACATTGATAAAGATTAAGGCTTTAGGACTATACAACAGGTTTTTGACACTTTCTCTGTTTTGATGTAAAGGATGACATGGCCCGCCACCTGAAGGAATACCAGGAACTGCTTAATGTGAAGATGGCCCTTGACATTGAAATTGCCACCTACCGCAAGCTGCTGGAGGGAGAGGAGAGCAGGTGAGAGTGTCTGTCTTAAACCTCGAATCATCCTCATTCACTGATGTACAGTGCTGAGCTTTGTGCCTCCTCTTTCTGCAGGATCACTATGCCTATGCAGTCTGCCTACTCCTCCATTGGTTTCAGAGGTAGGAGGAATATCAGCCATTCTTCCTCTTCCACAAAACTACCCATAAAATCCATTTTGCATTCCAGTTGAGTCACGCTATAAGGAATAAAAAAAGGACTAATAATAGCTTGTGACTTTATATGGTTGGTGCTATTTTGAGGGCATTACATGTAGTGTAGCTGCAGTGACCCATTGTGACCACTATGTGGGGATATATGACATTTTATAAAACCCTTTATGACTGAATTCTCAGTGGCAAACACCAAGCCGCACATCAATAATCAGGCAACTTTACTTGATGTGTCAACAGGCCACTTAATCTCTGCTATGACTTCCGCTTGATGCACTTTGTGTAATTGAGCAGATGATGCATTAGGCACTGCCATGATTCATTAGCGCCACTGATTTTAATGGCAGCCTTACTCAACTTCACTCATAGACTGCTTTTGATTGGCCAATTAGCTCTTCTGGGAGGAATGCTACCCTAATATCAAAACCTTCACACTGCATTAACTTGTGTTTATGAATGTGTTCTTCCAGAGACCAGCCCTGAGTCCTCACACCAGCGTTCATCAGAGGTTCACTCCAAGAAGACCGTTCTCATCAAGACCATCGAGACTCGCGATGGAGAGGTGTGTGCTCACACATAAGTCTGTACACATCATTTTCACATGAACCAGACATTATGTAGAGGGAAACGTCTGTTCAACAAAATCATTTTTTTTTAATCATTATATTTGAAATATTCCATGAGCCAGGGCGCTAGTGCCCAACGTGTAAGTCTGGTTCAATTATCCCACCCACGTTTTAGCTCACATCACATCCACAGGTGGATGCAAACTACCAGATTTAATAAGGCAATTGCCCTTTTACTCCTTTAAATACCTTTGGTATTTTCTCTTAAATTAACACACGGGAGCTTAAAAATAGTTGCAACACAACAAGCAGCTTTCCACTTGGTCTCTGCACCATACTAGAGGTGATTGATATGTTCACAACCTATGGAAAAGGAGATCAGTTACACATCTCTGAGTAATTAAGCAGGAACTTTGAAGTAACCTTTGCTGTGGTTCTATTTTGGGTAAGCGAAAATTTTAAGTCAGAAGAGTCTGAGAAATGAGATGTGTATGTCGTCTCCATCACCAATTCGTACCTCACTCCAATACTTAAAATGAATGCACTGAATGATGAAGAACTGTAACATCACTATCTGACTATTCACTGTGGATGAGAGAAAAAAAAACTCACTGCAGAAATTTACTCAGTTTACAGAACATTATTGTTTTGTCTCCTCAGGTTGTCAGTGAGTCCACACAGCACCAGCAAGACATCATGTAAACAAGAAGAAGCAACGAAACATAAATAAATCAAGATGGTAATTTCCTACCATTACTATGATGATTTATAAGCTGAGCCTATACAGAATGCTGACCATTATATAAGCATTAGAGTATAGATGTGTATGGAGGCTCAATGCCTGGTTCTAAATAAAGGGCATTCCAAGAATCTTTTTATAGTTACTCACATCTGATATGCCTGCAAATTTTATTGCATTGCTAATTGCAATACTTGCCCATTATCCACAAGGAAACTCACACGGTGCAAGAAGAATAAATGTCACTGCACATATTCCAAGATTAATTTGTACAAAATGCAGCTACAAGGACATGATTGATTAAGACGGGCTATTTGTGTATTCGATTCAAGGAAAGTGAGACGTTGGTTAAAAAAAAAATAACAAGCACAAACGTTGGAAGAAAAAGGAACTCAGTCGTGTTTGAAGTTTGAGCTCTATAGCATGTGCTGGCTGTTTGTACTGTATGTGTATGGTTAGCCGTGGTACGCTGCTTCACTATGACAAAAATAAAGACATTTCTTATCAGGATTTGCCACTTGGAATTTATTCATATTTAGGAGCATGCTGAATGAGCATTTTGGAGTCATTAGCATTCCTCAGATAGCCTTTGTGAACATTTTGTACTCACTGCATTCATCATCTGATGTGGGCTGTGTTAGCTCTCTAAAATAATACTAGCTTTCCTGGTCAAGCATAGCTTTCTTGTGTCAAGACTTAATTCACTTTTATACAGAGAATAGGAGCTGGAATTATCAGTGAACAGGCTGATCTTTGTGGGGGAGAAAAGTGAACAATGGCTCTTTAATGAGCTGTCCCTGGTCATGCTTTGTTTCCAGCAGCAGGCAGATTAGCAGAGCAACTAGAATTACTGTCTGTGCAGTTTGTTTCTGAAGCCGCTGGACTGAAAATGTCAGCAGAGATAAAAAGAAAAAGAATATACAGACAATAAATGAGCACGGAAGGAGAGGGCGGTGCAGAGAGGAAACAGAGAGGACAGATGAAATGAAAAGGTTATTCAGAGACAAAGAGGGAACAAGAGGAAGATAATTACATGGAATACTATAAGGAAACACTGAATGTAACTGCTGTAATTAGTACAGCCCTGTTGGTCAGAGCTTTCTGTTCTCACCACCATGTCTTTGCAAAGTAAAAGCAATCCTGTCATGGTCAACCTAAAAGGGCAGCACATTCTTCTGGCCTTTGTTCTATAATATAATCTTACTACTAGTGATCTCTAGTCTGTCAGAAGCTAAGAGTAGAAACAAACTGAAGGAGAAAACATTAAAGCTTTTTGCTGGAAACACCTTCCCTGTCTGGTGTCAGCATCATTAATGGCTAACACCAGAAGGTAAAACAAACTGAAATGATCAACAGTGTGATAAGAATAACTAGCCTGCTGTGTATTGTGCTGATTTACTTGCCTGGTGAGTCATTATATAGTATCAATATAGTGTCTTCCCCCACATCAACAAGCATAAAACTAACAATACAACCAACAGCATAATGATCTGATAAGCAACATGATCTCGACCTGCTGCAGGGACCAGGTGTTACTTGTTGCCATGAGACAAGACTTCACACGTGGTGTCTAAGGATGCAAAAAACCATGGCTATAGACTGTGGAATAGCTTCAAATAAACCCCAAGTTGGCTCGTTCTCCCGTGCCGCTGTGCAAAATCTGTCACAATAAATCAGACACATCATACAGCAACAGCATCAGCAACTGTTGGAGAGTCTGGATGTTGCCATTTGGTTAGTGGGATTTCTTGTAAATGTATTTACATCAACTCACTGCTAAATAGACTTACTTCTAACCACTGGTGGAGTAGTGGATTGACTCAGAGGTTGTTGATGCTGTGATTATATAACGTTGCACAGCACATCATGAAGGATATGACATCAGTGGCTTGCATTTGGCCTATTTATAAGAAACAACAGACATTTTCCAGAGAAAGTACTAATTTTTTTTTCATAATGCTCCTTTAATTATTGAAATGTGTGTTTATGTGTATGCAGTATTTGTGCAAATGTAAAAAACAGTAGACAACAAGACCATTCAATTGTAGAATCACAATGTTTATCATATGTTAGGTCCATATAAATCCATGCTCAATAATAATAATAATAATAATAATAATCATAATAATAATGAGTGATTTTTACACATTTGAAGTGGATGGTAGGATCATGATAAACAGGGGTCAAGGCTCAGTTTGATGATTTCCAACTTTAAATGCTGAAACACCAGAATAAGGAGTGCATTCTCCACCTGGCTAAATCAATCCAAATGCACATACAGTAGAATCACAATGTAACGTTAGAAAATAATCCGCTGCATAAAACACACATGAAAATGGAACCAACATTTAAAAGTTATTTACAAGCCATTATCTACAATCAGAATGTGTATGTCCAGCAATGACAGGCAATCACAGAAAATAACAGGAACAATAATAGAAGAAGAAATCTTCATTTTGTCCCCACATAACAAGCAAGAGGAGCAGGGCCAATGTTTTAAGTGCTGTTTCCAGCACTGGTGGTGCTGCAGCTGCAGTAATAACACAGAAGGAGACTAGAGCAGGACTGAAGCAGAAACAGAACAGCCACTACTTGAGTTATACTACACAGCTGGACAGAAGGTGACTTAAAATGATTCAAATGCCTTTCAAAGCCCTTTACAGAGAGAGAGAGAGAGAGAGAGAGAGAAGTATCTCATCATTTTTAACTGGAAATCTGAGGTTGTCACATGTCACGCAATGACACACTGAGAACATTTACACAGGTACCTTCATGCAATAAGATGATAATGTTTGGTCCTCCAGCCATAAAGACCTGTAAGTTCTGCTAAATGGCAGTTTTGTTTGTCTAAATATGAGAAATATAAATCTACAAAAAGTACACACAAACACACAGTTTAAGCAGCGGTTGGTGGGTTTTCAATACATTTCTTCACTTTTGTATTTTTGTTCATTTGTGGTGCGTTGTTGTAATATTCAGCCTCAATTAGTCTTAGGTTCAACCGTTCTAATATCAACTGTGTGGATGTTTAGTACTACAGTAGTGTAAGGAGCCCATTTGAATTTCAAATACACACAATGTCCAGAAAAAAGGTCCAGCAGTAAACATTAGAGGGCGCCATTTATATATGCTTTCATCCTCTCCTTGTCTCATCTTTTACAGAAGATAATCTACATCCTTTTTTATCACTCCACACTTCCCACTATCTAAACAAATCAACCTTTATAACCAGACTAGTGTATTGGCCAAAAAAATAGGGACAAATACACAGCACAATGAATCCCCCCTCTCCTTGGCCAATATTTGGTACAATCCATCACTTGCCACAGGGCTGTGTGTCCACTCACACACAAACAGTTTTTAACATTTTTGCTGTCACCTATCGCCCACGTTTCATGACAGAATTCCTTCACTTCCAGCAGAACAGTTAAACAGCTGATTTTTTTTTTTTACAAAAGAGGCAGAAAAGAGAACATGAGAGCACTTAAAGACACAAGAGGATCACAGTGCACACAGATGTCTGATATTTAGCAGAAGGAGGGAATATGAAGGGCGGGATGAGTCTCTTGCTCAGGTCTGCGGTTCGGCGATCACGATGAGATGCTCCTCAGAAAATGGCAACGGCACATTAACCTGTGAGAGAATAAAACACAAACTGGCTTCTGTGTTGTGTGAACTGTTTATTTCACACCTGAATCTGGTCCTGCTCTGCATGTTAAAGCAGCAGAGAGGCCTTGTGCTGCCTGGTCTGGATTTACAGGCTGTCAGTAGAGATAAAACGCAGACTTCCTGAATACTTTGCTTCACACAGTGACCTTTCAGCGGAGATGAAGAAGAGCTGCCTTTGAGTTTCAGTGTTTGCTGTATTTTTCATGTTGATTTTCCTCAGAGCGGTCTTAATAGAATCCTTCAGGCAAATCATCCTTTAATTACCTTCGGAGTAAAGATACGGCTGAAGTTTTAATTAGAGTTACCTTGACTCTGTGAAAGCCACGTGAAATATCGTGGATTTTTTTTTCTGTCACCGCATTCCAAGTGAAAATGACTTCTTATGGCTTAAAGCGTCCAAACACATCTGATTTTTAACAGTTATTCCACATAAGACAGGTCCATTTTTTCCAGTGTTCTCCAGGTACGTACAATGACAACTCCTGTCTGTCCTGACTCATATTTTTTGCTTCTTTTAAAAGAATCTCTTTCCTCACACGTCAACATTCAAAAAGAACGAGAACAGGTGCAAATAAAAACAACCTTTTCTGGGTCTGAGGGGGAAAAAAACCAGCATGGGTCACAACACCTTTGGGACTGATTGCCCTCTTGCTGGGTTAACAGGCAGTTGATTAGGTTGGCACATCCTTATTTTGTGAAGAAGCCTGTGTGTGTGTGTGCAGTTTGTTGTCTCAGATGCGAACTGGGGGTCCGCTGGGGGCTGTGAGGGGCACCTGAGAGCCGCACTCGTAGTCGAGTTCAGCCATCCGAGAGCGGCTTATCATCCGGCTGTTGGAGTACGCCCGTCTGTCAGTCTGTCTGTCCCTGAAATTCCTGATGTAGCTCTGTGGACAGATGGAAGAAACAGCATAGGCATAACCATTGACAACCTGACATATTAAAGCTAGAATTTTATTTTAAATGTTTCATTTTAAATGCATGCGGCTGCATCTCACCGGTGAAAGCACGTCTCCATCAAAGCGTCTTTTAGGGTTGGCCTTGCGGTGGTACCCAGGTTCAGTCTGAGGAGGAGGAGGAGGAACTTT
Organism: Parambassis ranga; assembly: GCF_900634625.1. Classification (NCBI taxonomy): domain Eukaryota; kingdom Metazoa; phylum Chordata; class Actinopteri; family Ambassidae; genus Parambassis; species Parambassis ranga. Next base: position 13,968,165 of record NC_041041.1, on the reverse strand, counting down.
AGGCGGCTGAGAGCTCTGGGATTGGTGATGAGTTGGGTGGGATGCTGCTGGGTGGTGGTACTGCTGGTGGCGGTGCTGGTGATGGGTGTGGGCCTTCGGCTTGTGGCCGGTCTTCTGGCTCTGTCGTTTTTTCTTCTTGTTCTCCTTCTCCTTTTTCAGCCTCTCTTCCCTCTGCCGGATCCGCATGAGCTGTACCCTCCGCTGCTGTCGACTCAAGACCACTACAGATGAACAATAGATAATCATGAGGGAGTTTTCAGCTTTCACAGAGAAACAGCAGCAGCTGGTTAAGTCACAATAAAATCACTCAGAGGAAAAACAAGAGGAAACCTCGATCAGGTCAGGGTTTCAAACATATTTAAATTGGCTTTAGTTGCTAATGGTGAACTACTCATAGTGGGTAAGAAAAAACTACTGATGTCCATTTCCTTCATTCTATTCAGGCAGTTGTCAGACAGAAAATTTCCCTTGCTGCATGTATTTGTACTGAGCTGCTCAGTCTCCTGACATATTGTGAGTGGGTGAGTGTTATTTTCACACCCTCCCTAGCAAAGGATGTCCAGAATCCATCCTGTCCCGCTCTCCATTGAAAACATGTGTGACTATTTCTGGAAGCACTTTGATTCAGCGTTTTCATATAGTGTCCAGGATCTGATTTGTGTGAGGTCACAGATATCCTGTGTGTGTGGGGGGGTGTGTGTATGGTGCTGTTATGGGGTCTATTGTTTGTTTCTTCGTGCAGGCGGACAACAAGGCACCATCTGCCAGGGAAACTGCTTAATAATAACCCCCCTCCCTTTTTTTCCCTCCCTCAGCTCACCCCACCGCCCCTTTGGCCACATGCCTGTGTGTGTATGTGTGATCAGTACATCTGTGAGAACCAAGATAAGCTTTAGATCTAATGAAGTGAGGACATTTTGGTCACATAAGGCTGATTCTGGGTTATGGTAAGTGTTGGTGGTCCTCACAAGTCTACCTTTATCAGTCCACTTTATTCAGGCTCGTGTCCTGCATGCTATTCAATCAGCTGACAGATAATTTTCCTCCCTGCTCCACTTGGGTGCCCCGCTTACCCATTGTGCCCCAGTTTATCACCCTCACCCTGCCCTTCCCCCCTCCTCCCTGAGTACACCTGCTCCCTCTTTACACCCCCCACCCCCCCACCCCACAAACAGCTTTCTCTGTCGGTGCTCTGCTTGTCACTGTGTAAAAGGACAGTTAAAGACTACAAAGCTGAATACAGGATTACATACTGTACATGCTAATGTAAGTAATGATAACATGGCTCTTATCACCTCTTAGCAGGAGCTGCAATAATATTTGCAGTTCTCATGCTGGTGCAGCTTCGACGCTCATTTTTCCCCCCATTCATCTTCCCGATCACACAATGCAAGAACAGTGCACACAAAAAATGCACCAGTGCTGTTCCTGCTCTTTGCTTCATTTTTATTTGTTTTTCTTTATTTTTATGCAGAGTGAGCTTTTACCTACTGTTCTGAAACAATGATCATACATACTATTACTCAAATAATGTTTATTTATAAAGCCACAAATATCAGGAGGCATTAGTTTGACAATGTAGAAGACTAACAAATAATCAGTATGTACTGGTTAAAGTGTTTTGGTCATTTAGCTACATCCACTGAGGTGCTGTTGACACAGGAGTGTAAAGTATCTCTTTCTGGTGATGAACACGTCTGATGTGTCACAGATTATGGGCTAACTGTCTGTAGCCAAGCTAGCCGAGCTTCGATCTCACAGAGTGACCAGGAGAAATGTGTAGTCAGTCCACTTTAATAATACACCAGCCCACATCACACTGGGATTTTGAGTATTCTGAAAGACACAACATTTCAAGCTCTCCTTCTTTTTAAGAATTCAGACTCCTGGATGTGAATCAGGTGTAATTTCTCTTGGAAGCTTCCAAGGTTTTACTGCCAAACTCCAAGCCACATCAGCTCACTGTCAGTCCTCGTTGCTGATAATGGTATCACTACCTGTGTGACAGTGCGGAAATGTCACCACAGGCACAGGATTGATGGGTCGGATGTTGATTTATATGTACAACACCAAAACACTTTAGACTTAAATTCACATGAAAGCAGAACACTTTCTTTCAGCCCCCCCCCCCTGCACTTCTTTTCATGTACTTCTCTTTCTAGACATTCCCTACACATGCAATTGCACATTCTTTTCAAAGCGAGCTCTTAAAAGCTTTCTCTATCTCCTAACCCACACCCTCTGTGACTGGAAGCCACAGCGCCGTGCTGTTTAATCCCATTATTTGAACCCATATGTGACTTCTTCCTCAACACTGATCAAACGTGCAAGTGTGTGCACGGTTTATGACGTGTAGGAGTGACTGAGTGAGTGAGAGACTGTGGCTTGGTGTATTTTTGTCACTGTCCTTGTGTGTGTGTGTGTGTGTGTAAGTTGTGTCTTTGTGTGTGTGTGCATTTACACATTGTGTTTGTGAGTGTGTGTTCCGGCCTTCCATCTGTGTTGTGGTTGCTTTCAGAACAGATTAAGGCTGTTTCTGTCAATAACACATTCTGGTGACAACGCCGGTAAACTAACACTCAACACACACCTACTGTACACACACTTCCCTGCCCTCATAATGGCTATGATTTCTCAAGCAATTGATGCAGCTTATTTAATAAACTTGTTAGACCGTAGTAGAGGTCTTATGGAATCAATGCTAGAGCTAAACAGATAGCCTCAAAGCGGACCTTGTTTTTTGCTGTGAGTGCTTCCTGGCTGCAGCCAGATAACCATCACCTCTGTTACACAACTCTGAGCATGATGTGGTTCGATACATATTTTTGGAGAATTCATTTATGTATACAGCTGAAAACATTCCACAATGGATAAGATCAAAGTCTATGCCATTTTTGGATTATCTTGAGGACATGTCTGTCTCTGTCCACCTGTCAACATAAGACATCTGCCTTTTAACCCACCCACACACAAAATCCAGCCTCTAACCAGCCAGCTGGAGCCATTGTCTGGTTTGTCCTTTCTGGGCTACTGTAGTATATATATATTGCTCCCTCTGTTTTCTTGTTGTTGTAAATCTACTCATGATCTGCTCCCTGTGTTCAGACACGCTGTCTGACTCCAACCTTCCTGCTTGTCTTTTCTCCCTGTAGGATTCGGTTGTTTTGGCTGACTTCAAATTGCTGAGTAAACCTGTTTTTGACAAGGAACCGGATCGGTTTGCAAGCCTTCATTGGGGATTTCTCTTTTGCTGATGCATTACCTGTGACAACTACATGTTTTTATAAAACTGCCTGTTGTGTTGAAGAAACCCCAACACTTGTTTTACTGGCAGCAGTTTTTTCAAAGAAAGAGCTTTGTACAAGGTCAGAATCCATGCCACTGTTCATGCTACTGTTTACTGAGGTGATACATCAAGTTAGCACCCATTTCACTTTGTGTCCTTCCTGTTCTCTAACCAGTGGAGTCGCCCCCTGCTGGTCATTACAAAGGATGCAGGTTTCAGGTTCGAGCTGCAATGATCGGTACAACTAACCTTCCGTGTGAGAAAATCCCTCTGCGGTGACTTTCCATTGGATCAGCACTCCTAGGAGGGCCAGGACAGGCCACACCCCCATGATGACCCACGTGAACCAACACACTGGCCTCTTTGGTGCCACCTACAAAAATTCAATTTACAATTTTAGTTATGACGTCACACTGATAAACCATTAGCAATTGGCAAATCCTCAGTGTTGCCATAAATAGAATAAAAGAGCATTCAGAATAACAACCTTAATGTAGGACTACCACAGGAATAAAACTGCACCATCCTCTCCTTTCTACCCGCTTATTTGTCCTATATTTAGTCTTATTTATCTGTTTTTCAGGCCTCCCTGTTTCCTCTTCTAGATGTGTGAATGGTTTTGCCTCCTGTGTTTTCTTGTCTTTGCATATCTTTACAGTACTAAGGAGGTCATGCAGCTCAGGGCCCTTCTGTCTGGTGATAAATTGAAGCAGCTTGAAGTCCTCTTGGGTGACCTTCTCCTCAGGGTGTAATTTTATCATTTAATGGTCTATATTATGGAGGTGTCAGTGGGTTTTTAGTTTTCTTCCATCGTGATGTCTCATGTGTATTTTTATCTAGAAGAAAAATGCATCAAACATTAGAAAAATCTATCAAATGTTTTCCTAAATATTATATTTTGTATCTTCAGGATTTCTGTGTTAACAGGCAGGTCGGAAAACTGCTGGCTCAGGTTTTGAGTAAGCTTCTGCAGATCTAAAATGAGTGGTCCTGCCTTCTCTGTGAAGTGGTCAGTATTAGAGTTTTCATCTGTGAGTCTACCAAACTGTCTGTCTGTGACTGTCTCTCTAACAGACAGACATGCTCACCCTGAGTCTCTCATAGACGTAGTGCACCAAGGCGAACAGCTCTATGAAATAATCCACGGTGACAGTGATGATGGCAGAGCCAAATGTGGCGGTAGAGATGGTGACGAAGAAGCGCTGCCACTGAAGAGTGAGGACGGCAAAGAGCGTCCCAGAACCCAGGAGGATACCCAGAGGAACCCACACAGTTTTGGGGTGGTAGAACTCTTCCATCACCTACAGAAAGGAAAGTGTTTTATATAGGATAGTATAAATTCATATAGAATCATTAGTCTAAGCTAACATGCCATGGCTAATACCCTTCATGCTGTGCATTTGTTTATACCCATAATTTTGCATGTAAATTCATAATTCTAAAACGTAATTACCACCAGTGAAGCCACTCCAACTAGCAGGCCCAGCAGCAGGCCCACCATGAACAGTCCCACACTGCGCACCAGCATGGTCACCAGGCCGCACAGAGTCCCAATGCCCAGGCCGATGCCCACCGACGCCTCTACGCTCAGCTGCGTGTCCATCACCCTCTCCTTGTAGCACAGCATGAAGATGACCACAGAGCCAAACATGAGGCCTGTGAGGAACAACACTGCCTTGAAGCATCGATAGCCTGGTGGAGACAGAGAGAGAGAGAGAGAGAGAAAACTGTGAGGATTTCACAAACTCTGTAAACTCTGTGTGAGTAAACACAGACAGAAACATCTATTCAATCAAAATCCAATCAATAGCATCATGAAAACCTCACAAGAAACAGTAATGTAGTACTGTATAACATTGCCATAGCAACAGTGGCAGCCCAGAATAGAGATGAATGGCATCTGTCATCTGTCCACATACACAGGACAGTAGACTGAAATTATGCTGTTAGCCTGGAATAATTTAGCATACTAACAGGCTCGCCATAGAATGTAATACCACATTGTACACTGAAAAAAACGAACTTTAGGGGGTAGTAATGTGTATTAAATTTACTGTAACATTTTGTAATATTAAAATACAGACAGATAAATATGTACTAATTTATATAACGTAATGAATGAAGAGGAATAGGTTTTATTACGGATTTGGTAATTGTATTAACTGTTTTATATTAATTACACATAAACCCAAAAATATTGAGTAATCTTGAATCCGGAAGTATAAGTAAAACGTTTGAATCCGCGCACGCGCATATGTACAAGCCAGCATTTCAGCGTGGATCAGAGAAGACCTGTTCGGTTGTTGTTGTTGCTGCAAAGCAGCTACATGGCGGGATTAAACTGTGTGTAATGTAAGTATTTCTATTACAGCGGTGGCCGCTTGGCGCAGCGTACGTTTTTCATCGTGATACTCTTGTTCACTGTTAATAAAAGTCAGCTAGCTAAGAAAATGAAACATATTAGCTAGGTCTGTAAAAAACGACCGAGTCCTCAGTATTTATCGTGCAGCAAGTCGTGTATTGAAGCTGGCCTGCACACACATTCAGCATCACACCTGCACCTTGTGCCGAGGTGTGCCCGGCCTTCTGTTAGCTGTTTACCACGATGCCTTCCGCCATGACAGCTCTCTCTGTCATAGAGCGGTCGATCCGGTGTTGTTACTGTGCTGTCGGTTCACAAACGCAACAGAAGTCCATCACTGCTCCGCTTCTCTGCTTTTCACATAGAGGAGCGGGCACACGGCACCACAAGCTGCAAAGACCAGGCTGTGTGAAAGGGGGCCAATGACAGGGAGCTCTAATCTTCATTGTATACATCCTTTAGTCTTATTTAATGTGTTGCTGCATATATTAATTGATGCTTAGCACTACATCAGTAAAAGCCTCTAATGTGTGTCTTGTCTAGTCAATTAATTCAAGTCTAAATTCATTAGTATTGTTAATTTAAAAACTTACAAATATGTTTATGTCAACAGGAAGCAGAAGAGCAGACTGCAAAGAGTGAAACACTGCAAAATGAGTCTTCTTCAGGTAAGTGGAACATTTATAATCTAATAAGATCATTTTGTAAATTACCTACACAGAATATGTGATGTTCATTTGGTTCATCTGTCTGTCTTTGTGAAGTAGTACCTTGATTATGCTGCTCATGAGACTGATGAATGTGCCTAACCTTGCATGCCCAGCACTGGTACCCTTGTATACCTGTATATAAGTTAATAAAACAAGTAGTTTAATAGAATTTTCCTTGTGTCATCTGTGGTAACAGTTAACAATAGATTGAGTAAAATAACTTTGTAGAATTTAGTTATTGTCCTACAGGAAAAAAGTCATTTTCTTCATAACAGAAATGAGGATTGACACGATACAAAACATAAGATAATGTGCTGCCACCTGCTGTTGTTTTCCTTTTGATTCTCCTTGTTATGAACTGTTCCATTAAAACTCAATGCTTCAGTAACATTACCCAGTAATGTACAATACATATAGTACATAAACCAGTGTACAGTTAGAACTGATGTTTAATTAGTTTAATCATTTCATTCTCTGACAAGCCTTTAAAACTTCCAGGTTGTTGGATCTTAGTTTTATCATAATCTTTGTTCAATTTTAATATTTTAATCAATTAATAATTTGGCCATATTTCCAGGAATTTATCTGCTGAATATCTTAAAAGAAAATCAATGTACAAGGAAATTACTAACATTATGATCTGCAGACTGGATGGATGATTGCATGTTTGGATCCACCCCAAAACATCTTTTGAGTAAAAAGCTTTTGTAAAGAATATTTTCCATCCATTCTGATGATTAAAGGTGATTTTTCAGACTGTTCTTGAAATTAAAAAGGTGTTAATCACATCACAACATTAAGGATGAAATATTACAGGAGCAGTTCTTAGTGAGCAGCCGGAGCCACCATCATATGGTAACTAGGAGAGAAGACAGTCGTTTCCTCATGATGGGAAGAGATAAACCTTCATGAAACTGCTTTAAAATATGTTAATCATCACATTACAAAAGGTCATCTACACTCGTTAGTTAATATGCCTGCAGAAAAGCACAGCTGCTCTCCTTCTAGATACCCAGTCACATGCTCCCTCCTCTGCTTCTTGGCCTCATATCCATGTTAATGTGTTTTATTGTAATGAAAACAAGAAGAAATACTCTCAAGGATTCAAAGATTCGGCTTATCAACAGTTTACATCTCTTTGGCCCTTGACTTTGCATTTATTAATGTTTGGGTCTCCTTTTTTTCTGACTCTCTGTCTCTGCAGACTCTGTCTCAAGAGTACCCAACATCAGATTGTTATCTTTGTGTAATCAGGCATCGCACAGCTGAGCTGAACAATGCTCCCCGTCTCATACAAACCACTGTCCGTGCTCCTCCCTCGTGACCATACCTCATTTATTTGATACACTTCTTATAGCTTTCTTTATTCTTTCTCTGTGTTTTCCAAGATATCTTTCAGTCACTGCATGAGCTGAAAGCCACCGTGTTCTTCACAGCTGTCTGCACTTCTTCTGTGTAGCAGAATGCCTGAAGGAATACACGGCGTAACTGGAGCATTTCTGCAGCATCTACAGCCACTGATACATCAGTTTGGTCAGCAGCTGTTACAAATTCCCAACATTGTTAAGGCCCTGTCAATCATGAACTTAATTCTAAATATGCTCATAAATTCTAGTTCTGTTTCCTCTTCAACTTTTCTCTGATGCATCCTTTCCTAGTATTCACATTCACACTCCCCTCCTTTCTCCTATTTTGTCCCTCTTTGCTTTCCTCCTTACTCCTCCTCTAGCCATCAAATCATCCCATCTGTTCAATCTGGCTTATTCATCACATGTCTCTCTCCCCATCTCTCTCTTCTCTTCATCCATCTTGTTCCAACAAGATGCTGCAACTTTGTGTTTCTGAATCTGAATGACAGCTAACCTTTTCTCTTTGAAGACCTTGGCAGTAAACCAAATGTTTCATATAGGGGTATATCAGCCAGCAGAATCAATCTTCCTGCTCTTTTTTTGTTGTTTAAATGTGACTGTGGGGTTTCTAAGAAGCATCAACAGCATGTGTCATCATTTGCAGATCAGTGTTTATAACACCGTGATGCTGCAGAAACAAACAGAAGCCACAGAAATGGGGAGTTTAAGTACTTGAGGTAAAAAGGTGCCATTCGTTGCCTGATGTCTTGTTATTTGATGCTTCTTGGCAGTGGGTTTTTGTTGCTTATGATTCTCTAAAAATGCAGAAAACCAAACTGTAGCTTCTGAAAAGAGGCTTTTTGAAATAACATGAGATGGCCTAATGTTCTATCTGTGCCTTTATGAACCAGACACTCCATGTGGAAAGTCTCTTTAAAGGACAATATTTTCTACACTTTTTATTTAATCAGCTGTATTTTGTATTTGCAGGGCTGCTTGGCACTATGCTATTTATGTATGCTATACAAACTTTGGATTGCAGAGACTGGTTTACCAAGACATAGTGAATGTTAATGCTGTTGGCGCACTTGAATCCCTCTATGTCTATTTGCATGCAACAGGCCTGCTTCCCCATATATCAATATTCATCCCAAAACAGCACACCTGTTGCTGCCCTCCCAAATTTGTTTCTCTCTTTTTTTAGCAGAATAGATCCAAAATATTGCTCTTCTTGACAGCTTTAAAGGTCTATTATAAACTCCAGTTTTTATGGTGCAGAATGTGATGCATTAAAGATTAGCAGTGCACACTAGAACCAGCAGATTTGTTTTTTATTTAGTGCTTATTGTGTGACATCATTGTTCATGTTTTGCTAACATTTAACTTTGTGGGTGTGCTGTGCCTCGAGCTGCCTAAAAGTGAACTCAGAGCAGTGTAATGCCTGAGCATTTGGCAAACAGAGCACTACATGAGATCACTAAATTATTTGGAACTTTTGTTGTATGTCACATGACATAGTGTAATTCTTCTATATGTTGTGATTTTGGTCAAACAAAAAAATAAACAAAAGATCCTATAAAAGCACCTCTGTACTTGTGGTCAGGTAGTGACTGATGCACATCGTGTCACTGTCACATTGACAGCCCAGTTAGGAAAACTGTATCTTTATACCATCTGGTAAGAGAAACTATCAGCATTCATATGATCTGCCTACATTCTCACAGCTCTGGATAAACCATCATTTACTTGCAGACAGCAAAAGAGGAAAGTCTCTGCCAATAAAAATGAGAAAATGGCTGCAAGTAAATTGCACCATTGTTCTGTTGGACAAAACTGTGGTTCCCTCTCTCTAATTATATATTGATTACTTCCCACTGTAATGACTTTACATCCAAACTAATTACGATGAACCCTTAATACATGGGATGTAATCAAATGCGGTCTCTCCCTGGGACCCTTGAATGGACCCTTGCCTACAGTGTGAGTCCAGGCGTTTGAGGAAGAAAAACACAACAGGGGGTCCACAGCTGGTTTGGCAGTGTACTTCTGAGTAACTGCAAAGCTCTGTGCCTTTTTTTGAAGCAGAAACATTTTGCAGAGAGAATCTGAAACGTGTGTTTGAGCAGAAGACAACATGGTTTAGAAAATATGATGACAGCAATTCAAAGTTTGACGCCGCAGACCTCAAGTTTACCCCGGTGTAGTCCAATTCACTCTGTGAAGTAAATACAGACCAGGACCACAGTAGTTTGTCCAGCGGGGAATTAAAGTTCAATATTGACTCACACAGCCAGAAACAAGAGAACCACACTGTACAGCTAAAATAAATAATTTATAATATACATAGCCTGTACAAGCAGAGTAGAATGAAGTCGAAATAATGAGCTGCAGAGACTTCATGGGGTTTATGGCTACTTTTAAGCAATTTTTCAATCACTGCTTGGCACATGGAGCAAAGGAAATCAATGGCTCCACCATGTCATTACTGTTACTATCAAATAGCCATGTTGGTCCAGAATATGATTATAATTACAGGTAATAGATCATCACTTACCAAAGAAGCAGTAGATGATTCCAAAGAGGCAGCACATGGAGCAGACCACCGAGGGCACAATCTCATACCTCCTCTCTATCTCCTGGTCACACTTCAGCCCCACCTCAGCCAGACCCAGCAGCGCGCTGGTGGACGTCATGATGACTGAAGAGGAGGGAGCAGGGCTTCAGGGGTAGAGACGGGGTAAAGGGCGGAGGGGCTGTGCAGGGATTTATGGATCAGTGGGCCTCACCCACAGTGTTGCATCTACCTGAAATGATGAGGCATGAGATGGAGAGAGGGCAAGAGTGAGAATGAATGAGTGGAAGAAAAAAAGGGGAGAGTGATTATTGATTGCTCATTTTAAGTGCTCAGCTGTGAGTGCTGACAGCGCAGTAAGCATGCTCCATAATATTGAAAAAAGAAACATCTCAGCATAAGTACTGCTGCAGATGAAATGCAATTCAGCCTCTATCATTTACTCGGATGTGTGGTGAAGAAGGATGTGTGCAAATTGTTGCTAACACTTTGGAAGTATTTGACCAGTGGAAGAAGATCCACAGAACACTCTGACTGTTTGCCATGGAAAGATAAACAGAATGCATTAGCATAAATTTGCATGATGTAGGGAGTTTGTGGCAGTGAGAAGTTTTCTGAGGGTCTTGTTCTAAGAACCCTCACCCTGTAACTGCACTTAGTCCCAATCTTCCACTGCTCTGATCACTCACTTGAAGTAATACATAGACTTATGAAAACCAGACACCCACAGAAGACTAACTTTTAAGAAGACTTTTAATAATTTAACATCATATGCAACGCATCTGTTTTAATTAACTAAATAATCTGAATACTGAGAGATACTCGTGTGCAGCCTAAAATACCATGAAAGGTATTGATTTTTAAGAAAGAACAACCAGTGTTTATGCGTCTATGAGCCCTCTTGCGTTTATGTGAGTGCATTTAAAATCTCATGGCCGAGAGCAAAGTGAAACAAATAATGGTCCAACAAGGGACAAATAACCTGTAACAGCCACTTGGCGGATTTGTTCTTTATAAACCACCATATCGGCCGTTTCAGAAATCAGTGGTAATCAACATATTCCCAACATATTTAACCACAGAATCACATAAAAGTTAATTAATCCAATACATTACTGTAAAAACATGCTTAAGTCAGTGTGATTGTCTTCTGCTTCTAATTAGATTCCTGGAATGGATCCTTGTTATTATGCTGTTACGAGCAATTACTGATTTTTACAGTTTATTGTCTGTGTCCAGTGAGCCCTCACACCTTCTGTCTAATGAGGTGTTGTGCAGAGTTGTACTGTTAATGTACTGTGTTTCAGTATTGGCAAATTGATTACCTTTTCTTAACAGATCTTTTTGTGTCATTAAGAAACACATAGAGGTAATATAGTGTGGGGTCCTCTGTGGTCACATTTGGAAACTCCAGTCCTTTGCATCACATTTTTTTTCCAGGACTGTGGGATAAAAATAAGCATGGCTTCCACTTTGTTCTTTTTTGCAGTAATTCTATCAGCTAATAAAGTGATCAAAGTCAGCTCAGTTTGACAGATCGTGTGCAATCGCTGAGGGCAAATCCAGTCAGTTGGTGTCACACTCTACCCGACAAATTAAAAGATACACATATAATTTCAGTAACAAGGAAATGCGTTACAGAAAATGGTAAAGATATCTTGACTTGAAAATACACTGTGAACAAAGGCATATACAGAGACAGAGTAAAGTGTGTGATTCATGCATCATGCTGGTAGACAACCACCCACACACACAGCTACACACTCATTCTGGCAACAAATCCCAGTGGTTGGATTTCCAACTGAGACACAAATTAAGACCTCCGAGAGACACACTGGAGGAAGCATTTAAAGGGAACATTAATAGCAAGGAGGCTCTGCATTATTATTACTTTACAAAATAAGTGCTATACTACATCTTTTATACGAGTGCTTTCTGTCTCCATCACCTTTCATTATGCAGAAGTTCTTCCTGCAGCTCAGTTGTTTCCTTTAAGCTTCTTTTTAGTCCTGAGAGGAAGAGGTTTATTGCGGTACAAATAGTAGCCTGTCACACATCCTGATGCTGCTGTATCTTTAAGGAAGATTGACAAGGTTGCACTCTGCTGTATACGAGTCTGTACATGAGATAATACAACAACACCACCACTAAAGGAGATCAAATTCTCAGACTTACAGGAATGTAGTCAAAACAGATTCTTTTACAGTCTCTGTGGGGTTAGTGATTGCATATTTAATTTTTTAGTTCCATTACTCTGGATCCATTTCCTTTGTCAGGGTTTTTCCTTCGGGTCAGTGCACCTGTCATGTCTGAGTACAGGAGACATATTCATACTCATCCACTCAGCCTGTCCTGGGCTTAATGTTGTATCTAATGATACAATGCCTCTGACTTTTGACAATATGATGTGTATTTGTGTAAACAAAACTACAGAGAGGTTTGGGGCAAGAAAAATAATATTATAATACAATCCAATTTAAAAATGGAATTGCTCTGTGATTGTATTCAAACTTTAAGTATTAAAGTTGGTAAAGACTTTCTATTACAACCAAAATAAAAATTACATTATCATTACAGCTTAAAAGATGATTTCATTTCGATCTGTAGCCCTGCAAATAACAATCATAAGCAATGAAAAAAGCAGCAGGCACTTACAATACAATAAGTGTTTGTTTTGCCGTGCTGAGAGTGGAATTAATTTTTTAATTAATTCTTAGAAACTTGAAAGCTTCTTGAAAGAAGACTCTTTTTTTCAAGGCAGAAAGGGAAATGTTTATAAAGACTTAACCTTGAATCTGTCTTCTTTGCTCCAGCTGATGACAGGAATTAAACACGAATTCACTGCTATTTAACAAAGAAATGCGGCAAACTGAAAATAGTGTAGCTATATGCCAGTAAGTGCATGTGACATCTGCTGGCTGGAGCTATGTCATCACCATGGTAACCAAAAAAATAGCACATTGGCAAGTTGGAAGAAGTTCACAATTTGTGTTCACAATATGAAGGCATAAACCAGATTGCATCCACACTGCAAACTCCACATGTGGACCTTCGTCTGCAGGTTGTCACAGGGCTGCTGTAACTTCAAACTGAAAGAGAAGCTGCACCAGTTTTGGTCAAAACCTGCAGAATTCCACCTCATGACTTCCTCCTTTTCAAAGATAAAAGAGAAAGTGAAGGCTGCAGCTTAGTTACACCGCAGGAGTCCTGAGTCAGGAGGGAGACCCAACTGACAATTTACCAAAAAGGAGGATGCTACAGCACAGCCACAAGACTAATGACAGTGTAAATGTGCTCAGATGTGGCAGTTCTAAAGCACTTTTTCTCAGCTTTTACTTACAAAAAATATTTAGTCAAGAACTTTTCTGCACTTCAGTTTTAACTCTTGAAACTTATGCTTTCTTCTGGCTTGCTTCGTTTATATTCAGCATTATAGATTAGAGCAAAAATGCAGCACAAACACATACATTCTTCTATAAAGTGGATGGTTGCTTAGTTACACAGAGCTCACTAACAAGCAAGCTACATGCTAAGCTTAGAATCACCCCCACAGACGTGCAGGGAGGAAGTGTCGCACAATTATTCAGATTCCTTCAAGCCCAAGCACTGCACAACCCCCACAGAACAAAGCCTAATTTTCATTTATATATATACACACACAAAGTTTCGTCATCAGTTGACACCACATGACTCCCTGAGTAAGGATTCTGTCCATTCATATTCTGCTGTAACACTGCTACACCCACAGAGAGGTGGCATTATTAAACAAACAGCCCAACAATAAGGTCAGAGTAAATGCAAAATGTTATGCAACAATGTCACGTCCTGTCTGTTGCTATAACAACCGGCAGTGGTATAAGGACCATGCAAAGGGGATGAGGCCGTGTTTCCATGGGAATGGCCAAGTTAAGAGCCAATCTGTGATGGTTTCTTTAAGGCTCCTGGCTGCAGATGGTCCTGACCTCTGACCCTATTCAGCCAGAGCCTGTTTATAATTCACCAACTCATTAGGCCATGCTCTGAGCTCAATGCCACGTCTGTAAGAAATGGAGCCTAACTTCATGGCTCTACATGGCGTTCTTTCCCAAAACTATCTGAAGGATTTGGTGAACACCAAAATAAGTAAATCCTAATCTGGGATTTATTGGCTTGTAGGATACAGTTTTATCTACAAGTAGGCTGGAGTTATGGTGTGTTATCATCTATTCTCCAAATATGATGTGATTTCACAGGAATTGTTTGTGGGTGTAGTTCGGAAAGCTGCCAAAAAGACTGGCCAGTTGAGTTAATATTAGTTTTGCTTTTGACATACAGTGACCTTAAATTATTGGACATGTGGGTTTCAGTATATAATAATAATAAAACAGCAACACCCTGCAGCAACTTTTTTCATACTTAACTGTGCTGCTTGCCACTTTCTCTGCACTCTGTTTTAATCTCCACCTCTGTGCTCAGCATGCACAATTGATCCGGTTTACCCACAGCCACCATTTTATGGTGTGAACAAGCAGTAAAGGATGTTCCAAAAAGTGTATACCAAAATTATAGGAAACAGCTGTACAGGATGGAATTGTTGAATTTCCACATGAAAAGCAGCAGTAACACACCTAAAGGTTATTCACTGTTGGTACAGTGTTCCCATAGAAACTGAAATATCTTTCTTATTACTACAGTATGCAGTCCCCAGCTGACATGTGCTGACACTACTGCATCACTTCAAATTGCTTTTGTACGTAGTTTGGACAGATGATGGAGAAAAAAGGGGTAATAAAAAGGATGTTTCAGCTGCACAGGTCATAGCACTGCTTTCAGTGTAGAGAACAACCTGATCATTATTCATTATTTTAAACTCTGCAGTGGAGCCAGCATCCAGATGATGTTTCACAGGCTCACTTTTCCTCTCTGCTGAGAAATGTAGGGGAAATCTGCGTCAGATCATGGCACCCTTGACACAAATCACAGTTCACACGGTGATTTGCTCTGCCACTTCCTTGCTTGCATGCCTCTGTCAGCACCATAATAACAGGCCAATAATGTCAGGTCACATATCAAAACTGCTGGCAGTGTAATAACCTTTCTGCGTGCTGATGTCTGTGGGAGTTCTGCTTCTGTTTCCTCTCTGCTCCAAATGAGAAGATACAGTCTGAGGTCACAGATCAAAATCTGAACACTGCTGGCTGTAATAAGGGTTTTATGATTTGTTCTGCTATATGCCAGCTTTGTATGTCTGGCCCAAAAAAGTGTGTGTGTGACATTAGGTGAAGTGTGTGACTCCCCTCAGTGAGCGCCTGATCTTTAGATCTCTGATGTGGAAACACTACAACCGATATATACAGCAAACAGCACAAAAAACACTGACTGCTTGAAAAATATAAAAATCTAACCTCCAGAAATTCACACAGACATTGTGAAGTGTCTTCTGCCTCTACTGAGAACCCCACAGACACAAGTGTTTGTATGTGTGCAAAGCTTTTCCCCATCAGACCTGCTGCGAGATAAATTATATTTTATAATCTTCTATTGATATGGGCAAACCGACAAGGGAGGGAAAGATGAAGGGGTTGTGCCTGTGTGTGTGTGTGTCAGCATGAATATTTCAGAGGACCCACACTGAGTGGCGGCGACAGAGCATCACCAGAACGAGGACACACTGCTCTTCGGGGTGTGGATTGGTAGGGATCGGACAGACAGGAGGAGAGGGAGACCGAGAATCAGAAAACCTCGTCAAATTTCAAACACTCACATATAGAGTTAGAACGCAACAACAAAGTGAATATATCCTCAAAGACAAAAGAATCAGAGAACAGAAAATGTAGGCATTTTCCTCCTGACGCAGCTTTTTTATAGTCGGTGTCGTGTCATTCTCAACAAGCGAGGCCTCGGGTCAATAGTTCCATGTAAACACATTAAAATTAATGTCTTACAGGCTGAGGTTTATTTTAGAACACGTATTGACAAAAAAAAGGTCTTGCAGCACTGAACAACTTTGTCCTGTCTTTGTGGATTTAGTAATGTGTGTTGTCAAGCCTACTGTGAATGCTACAAAAGAAATGAATCTGGATAAACTGCGAGTCTTTAGTTTATTTGTAAAGATCTCTACCTCCACTGCAGGAACATATATGTTACTCAGTATAATACACACACACACCACTCTGTACCTATGGAGAAACAGACGTGCACTGTGAGTATATACAGATTCTATATGACCCGGTCCTGCCTCTCTGTGAACCCTGCCCTCATGCTCCCTCTGCTCCTAGATGTGGACGGCCTTTCTTTCATTAATTCAAGTCTTCGTCCTTCTTAGCTCAAAGGTCTGCTGGTGGAGGTCTGCTGATTCCTGCACTTCTTCCTTTGTCATGATTTTGTATGGGTCTATCCACACCATATTAAAAATGTCATGTCATATGGAGCCAGCACATTTAGACGCTGTCAGATTAATGAACAGAGTGTTAAGGCTTGAATGGACAATCACCTCCCCTAGGTTCTGCAGGATTTAGGTCAGCAGGTAATTGGTTGAGGCTGTTACCTGTAGCGTGAATAAAACACAATCACAGTCACCTTTTTACCATACAGCTAGTGAGCTACAGTTCAGTAGGCTAAAGCAGGATGAGGGTTTAGTCTGGTTAGCCTAAGGTGAAATGTGTTCAGGGTAAGCCTTCCTAATACCACTAAAGCTATTACTAAGATATCAAGCCTGTTTCCCTGGTGAGGTTAACAAGATACTACAGAGAGGATACCTACAGCCTGACCTATCGGACAGCTCAATACAAGGTCGTATCAAAATGTCTGCACAGCTCAGATGTTAATGTTGTTGAACATTGATGAAGAGTTGCCTGGCTGGATCTATTCTATGAGTTCTTCCTTGCCTCTGCTTGCTTGGCAGTCAGGCCCTGGGTGTCTGTAAAGCACCTTCGATTGTAAAAAACGCTATACAAATAAAATTGAATTACACCCTGTACAGGACAAGAGGGTTCAGAAAATGGATAAATGGATGAATGAATCACATACACACCCAATCTCTACATGCTTCAGGAGAGAACATCTTTCTACCTCAGCCCTGAACCATTGATTATTGACTGTTTTAGAACACAGGGATGTAATGACTCACTGCTTCTGGTTGGTTGATGTGTAAGAGACATGTAACAGACCTTCTATTGCATATCAGACTCTATTCTATCCTGTCTGACCACTCATAAGCTTATTGTTCTGTGCCTGTGGTGCAGACTCATTTCCAGTTAGGTCTATAATCTTCTCTCTGTCAGCATCTTATGCTGTTCTGTATTTAGGAGAAGGGAGAAGGGAAAAGCACTCATGTGCATGCGACAGTGCTGCTGATGTCATGATTACTAACAGGATGAGTGTGTTTCCATCTAGTCCATCTGTCACCAGGGAGACTACTACTGTGTGTGTGTTTGTGTGTGTGTGATGGGAAATCTTTTCTGACTCACAGTGTTAGTCTGGTATAACATATAGTACAAGATAACACTCCCATCTAACATCTGTTCTCATTAAAGCATGCTGTAGGACAAAGACATACTGCAATTATCCCACTCAGCACTGTAACATAAAATTATTGCTATTCTAACATTTTATCGAGGAGACGATGGTCTTTATTTTAATAATGAGCTGGGCACTTCTGCTACGTGACAGCTTTTGTGATTGCAGTGTTTTAAGGAAACAAGTCACCCCAAGGATGTTTGACTACAATAGATGTGACAGTGAGGTACTAATTATCACCCATTTTCCATGATAGTACGCTGTTTAAACACTTTTACACTCTTTGTGTAGATGTTTTATACTGCTCAACATAAGTTGCAAAGAGTTTGGGACAATTTTCCACCTGATATTGATGATGATATTGTGCAGTACTTGCTGTTCAAGCTTCTGGTCATTACAGTCGGCATAGTGACCAGAAAGGTGCAGACGGTTTAGTTTTATTGGAAATATTTCTGCTATTGCATTTTTGATGACCGGACTGTGTAGCTGAAACTCCAGAGGGCTACACACAGCTTTTACAGAAAATACAGTTTTACAGTGCAATGGTCTGGGTTTATTGGTCAATAAAGTGTAGACAGATTTTATTTTGTTGACATTTGCTACCAAAGACAGAATACAATCTGCTAAATGTGATGTTACACTAATAGTATACAATGAAACACACTCCCTGCCTCCTGAGTGGGCGGGCAAGAACACTGACTGATACAGTAATCAGTAGAAGAAAGTTAAAGTTGAATGGATATCCATGTGGGATGTTTGCATGCAGTTTACTTTCTTTCGCTAACATGAGATTTTTACAAGCTAGCATCAGCATCACAGATGTGAGGATGTTGTATGTTAATCACAGATCTGTCAAATCATGTTGAGAGCTCTGGCTATGACAGACCAGGTCTGCAACACACTGCAACATTATGAGCGACGTAATATGACAAATAAGAGACTTAACACATAGTTCTATTTTATACATGCAATACTGGCATCAGTAGAGGAAGTGTTAATGACACCATTTACAGTGTTTTTAAATGAACATGTATTTCAGGGCCATTTCGCTGCCAGCTTGACTTGAGTCGATGCTTTAAATGGGGAAGCTTTTAACAAAAACAAGGTCGGCTGGCTGGTTTGGCCGGGGTCATTAGGTTTAAATGCAGTGGACTGATTCGTATGGAAGCTGAGAAACTTTCTATACAACTGTCCACATGTATAGAAAAACTAAATAAAACAACACATGAAAATGTAAAAATCTTTAAATTTAGACAGACAGCCTCACTCTGAACCCCTACACCCATCCACCCAGTTTTTTAGCATTCTACTCATTGCTAGAGGAAACACATACAGCAGCCTTACAGTGTTAGTGTGTGTGTTTCTCTAGATGAATTACTTGTGGGAGCATCCATTACAGAGTGGGCGTCCGCCTCCTTATTTCACAACAAAAGTTGAAGGCTTGGTTTAAGGTTAGGGTACATGAGAGTCACTGCAGCGTCCTCTGAAGTGAGGGAAACACGGATGTGTGTGTATGTCTGTGTGCACATGTTGATGGCCTCAGCATTGATCCCTCTGTAAGCCTTGGTCATTGCTTATGGCCTGAAGGTGAGGTGACAGGGGAGTAAAGAGGCTTTCATCAGATTACAGCTCATTCTCTGTCTCTCACAGTCTCTCTTTGCAGCATCGTTTGTCACACTGCTGCTTTCAACCACTTCTCCTCCTCCTCTCTCTCTCATTGAGCACCAGACCTAGTTTAAGCTGCAGCATTTGCCTTCAGTCCCACATGGATTCATTTCTCTTTTCTCAAATGTCCCAGATGAGCTGATACTGGCTGTTCAGAACTATGACTGCACTCAAAACACATGAAGAGGATAATTTTCAGTGTAATGTCTTTTTACAGACGTCTCGCCAATTCTTTTCCCTTCTGGCAGTGAAGGGTCAATCTGTTTGACACACAGTTTATTTAAAAAACCACAGTCTTCATAATTTACCAGAAGTAAAAAATGCAACATCTGTAAGTCAGATATGAACCTGAAGTGCTGAATGTGTTAGCTGTTGCATTCAGAGCCATGTTCCATGCCACCTTCAAGATTCAATTTGGTTTGCTCCAATTCCTACTCCCCTACTTGCTAACTGTGCCGTTTGGTGCTGAGCTTACTGTTCACAGTGGATTTATCTGAGCTTATTTGTTGAAAACAGCTTTCTGCTGCTGCTGTAAATGGGCTGATGAGATTGGGAAAACTGAACCAAAGCAGTAGAGTCATGAGACCAAAACAATGATCAGAAAGACATAAATATTTTGCGTTCGCAGCTGAAATGTGGATTGAAACAGATACAGTGGACATTGGTCCGTGTGGACTGACTCATGTTTGTGTCAGCCTCCATATGACATATGATTTTCCTCCTTAGGTAACATGGCATACCATGTCATATATTGATGGGCGTGGCAACTTTGAGTGACAGGGGAGTTCCATCGCAGGACACTAACTGTCCAGCCTCAGCTCTGCAAGCTCTTTTTTTTAACCATCGTTTCTTGGCATCTTTTATATTCACTAACACACAACTAGAGTGTACTACTGAGTAGGTAACACACACATACACGCATCTGTTAGTAAAAAAAAGATTCTATCTTACGATAGAAGCAGGAGTACAAACATCCACATTCGTACACTAAGAGTCACGTGTTTGTTTGGATATTGTTTGTGTCTGCAACATAAACACCAGCAGTGACACGTCTGCTTAAATTATATGGAGAGACCCCTCCAGCTACAAACCGACATGACAGCCAAACACAAACACACACACATAGTATGCCACTTTGCCTGAGGGCTCTTACATGCTGTGAATCAAATCTAGCTGAGACTAGTGGCTCTAAATGTGAAACTGCCTGCATTACACTGATGGTGCATTGATCTCCATACGTTTTGTTGCTGCTGAAATCATTTAAAAAACATCCAGATGGTGTTTCGGCGGTTCACAAATACATACAGCCACCTCTTCCAGGCAGTGTGTGTGTGTGTGTGTGCAGGATAGACAGCACCAGTGTGCATTAATGGGATTAGAAACTTTACCCTTCACTTACACTCCCTATCCTTTCTCTATGAACTCTCCGTGTGTTGCTTCACCATCGTTTTCTCCACCCTGATCAGTCTTTGTAAAATCTATTTTCCTTCTTTTGGTAAATCAGTTTTAGTTCTCTTAATTTTGAATGCAAACTCCTTCCTTAGTTTGTCCTCATCCATCTCTCTCTTCCTTAGTACATAAAAAACTGAGGCCTCCTGTTGCACACCAGCTCTGTCAGACAGAGGGGCCCCTGTAGACGTTTTTTGTGCTTAGTCTTTTTGGCTTATGTTCACTGCACTTACATAACCCGTCGTCAAAGCAGCGCACATGAGAGCATGCAGCAACACAGACACTACTTAAATTGCATCTTCCTCTCTGTACCAGTCTAAAGCCGAGTTACTGATTAAAATACTGGATGATGACAATGTAGAAAGCTTTTTCTCATGATAAGCACCTTTGTGTTTTTTCCTTCACTGGAGTGGATTCTTTCATGCCTGAAAGAAAATGGACTGGAATTACATACCCACAATTTCCAGTTTTTGGAACTACAGAGAGAGAGGAGAAGGTGCCACATGGAGACAGAACTCGTCACTTCTGGCCAGTCTTCTCATCAATAGAGCCTCTGGCCACAATCCTAAGCCTGAGGATTGGTTGGCTCTTGTTTGTGGTTAGATAACTCTCGGCAAAGCACCATATGGGGGGCCTCATTCAAACAGCTCAAACTAACTTTTCAAAGGTGTGAGTTTGAATCCCACATGACACATTTCCTCCGTTTCTTCCTTATTCCCTTATGATCCCATCTAAAACACAAAATCTTCCATCATGCTGAAATGGGAAATACAGAGCATCAGTGAAGGGCAAAGTGCATGAGAACAGCACGTGTCAACCAGAGGACACTGTGTACAATCAGAACATCGCACCTTTCTGCCATTATAATAGATTAAAGTAGATATTAAAGAGCCTAATTTAACTCAAAGGCCGTGGGCTCTGTTCAGAGAGCCACAGGTTCTGTTTGAAGCAGTTTCACTGTTGCCTGATGCTGCTGGTGCAGAAATTCTGCATACAAAGAACAGTTCACAACAACGACCCACGTTCAGCTGTTTTTGGAAAGTTCAGGCCAGGAAATGAATCATCAGCTGAAGCAGAGGCTTATTAAAAGATTTAATAGTTAGCAAGGTGAGAAACCCTGTAGGCCTACACCAGCATCACTTCCAAACATAAGCATGCAGACAGTAAATAGCAGCACAGCGGTTTCTTGGATACTCTTTCACACTTCATTCCTTTTCCCAAGGCTTCCTCAGCATCCCATATTCAAATTAATTATAGTATCTCAAGACATTTCCTGCTCAGCAATGTGATTGTAGCTTTTCAAAGAGGCTGTGCATGGTCATTTTTCATGCTTGGAGAAGGCCAAAGTGTCCCTTATGAGCTGTAATTTTAAAGAAGCTCAAACAGCCAAATAAGAGTTAATCATAGTCTATGTTATGTTCTTTGCCTCTTCCACTCTGTCATTCTCACTTTTCCCTATGCATTATCCAAATATGTCAAGTGAATGCAGCATGTGAGCAGCTGTGCACACATGCCCTCAAATCCCAAACACACACACACAATAATAAAAAAAAGAAACAAAATTGAGAAAAAACAGCTCACTACACTCAAGGTGTGAGTGAGAGTACAAAAGATTTTGTATTTCTAAACCAGAATCAGTATGTTGTGCACAGGCATGTGAATGTTTAACAAAGGAAACCCCTGCACACTTAACTAGACAGGGCTGCTGCCTGTAATTACCTCTGCTTTACTTTGACAAGCTGCTAATTATGAAGAGGTTTTATGTGCTATTACTGGAGTTGTTGAGAGAAACCCAATGAGAGAAAGCATCTCTCTCTGTCTCCCTTTTCTATAGATTGATAGATATATATGGGAACGCACGTGACTTTCCGCGAGCTCCTGGTGTTTACACGCTGTCCAATCCAATTATGCACACTGGTGTCAAATTCAGAGTTTAGTCTTTTACATTATTAATTCCCACACACCATGCAGGATTCATCTGGCTGTCACTGATATAACCGTCCGCTGAGGGGTCTCCAAGTGCTCGTGTCTGTACCAAATGTTCCCTTAAGCAGCGCTTTGAAAACAATAGAGGGAAAACAATAGCAGAGCCGAGCTGGTCCACCGTGTGTCTGATTTTCAAAGCCAATTACAGTGATTGGCACACGGCTGTTGGCAACCTAATTTTTCGTGCGCATTTTATCATAAGGAAACGTGTATGTTCTGTTGGATGGAGATAATAGAATAAAACGTTGCACTTTAAATTGAATTTGTGGCGCACTCTAGCTCGTTTAACTGACTGTATGAGCGACCACAACATAAAAAACTGCAGTTTGAGGTGAACAAAAGAAAACTCACCTCAGAAATGCAACATATTTGGCGTGTTCTTTCTTTGTCATTCTGCAGTCCACAAGCGGATGAAATAAGGAGTCAAGAAAATCTTCACTTAGTGCCAGCTTGAAAACACCAGCATCACCTCTCCGTGAACTCGGTTCGATCCAAACACCAGTGAGCAACTCCAGAAGAACCCCCTGAAGCGAGACTGGAACAATGCTCACAACTCCTCTTTCATCCTCTCCTCCTCTTCCTCCACTCTTGGCTTCAATTTCTCATTCACTGCCTTTCGTCGTCCAGACTGGCGTGTAGTTGTTAGGCAGCACCACATGCAATATTAAACACTGATAATGGACCGGCGCGATGGGAACCAGGAATGTAGGCTTGCTGTTTTTTATTCCATGTTTACATCATGCGCCCAATTATCTGCTCTTTCCTGAACGGCCAGTGAGTGTGTGCGCTTCCTTTGTGCTCCCCCAGTCTTTCTCACTCTCAGCGGGTTAAACCATTCCCGCAGCACGGGAGGGGGGCTGGATGGGAGCTATTCATGTGATTATATGGGAGCGAATGTGTTTGGTGACTCGTGGCCAAATGTTGTTATTGTCGGGGATAAAGAGAAGAGGAGCTTGGAGGATGAGAGGGGAAGGAGCGGGTGAGGGAGGGGGAGAGAGGGAGAAAGTGAGGAAAAAACAACCAATGAAACACAGAAAATACGGAAAAATAACAAGTGATGAAAGCAAAATATGACTTGTTTTTAAAGCTTGGGGGGGATTAAAATAATACAGACCAGTTCGGCCGCAGCCTTTGCACATTAAACTGCGCCTTTTTTCACGTGCAAGCAGGGTTTTATAGTAAGCCCACACTCGTGCTAGATTATGTAGGAGAGATATAAATATATCCAGAGCAATGGTTGAGGAGAAGTATCCTGTAGCCGCAGCCTTTTGTTGTGCTGCCTGGTTTCAGCTGCAGTGTTAGTTCAGGACCTCGGAGAGCTCCACCGACCAACCACCTGTGTCAACAGTGAAGAGCCGCACCGCCTGCTTCTACCTCAAAATAACACACCCGGGCTATTATAACAGGATATTTGCACATCAGTATCAACAAATTGAACACAGTTAATATTCACCAATAACAACACAGCCTGCTTGGTAATGATGTTGACAGACCCTTAATGAGAAGACTGCAAACAGAAACATTAAAGAGTGAAAACAGCCTCTTCAAGGCCCTGAAGAGGATAAGAGGATAACAGCAGTGTGCTCACAGCGCCCCCTCCTGGATACACGCTGTTGCTACTAGAAACCAAACATTTGAACCAGATAAAACCTGCTGTAGTAGTGGATCTCTTTCCTCGGGCATGATAACCCTGCAGAAGAACAGCACAGCTGCACCACAGTGGGCTGTGTGTGGTTGTCTGGTTTGAAGTCACGTGATGTTAACTTGTGATGATTTTTACAGACTTTGATTTGGAGCATCTTTTTACAGAACAAATACATAAAAAAGACAATAAATAAATACACTGTATTTTTCTTAAAAACGGGATTTTGTGACGAGAAATCACATTTTACACCTAAATCTAGTCATATTTAAGCTTTCACACCTGAGAATATATATGTACCAATAATTAATAATAACATAATATGAATACAAATAAATAAAGACAGCAGTTATTCCTTGAGTCACTTGAATCCTGGGCTGATGTGTAGTGATACTTATTCGTAGAAAACCAGCAGCTTTTCATGCTTCACGTATTGCGTAACGATATAATATGAGAGTGAGACTCTTTTTAAGCCTTAATACCATGTTGTTTGGGAGCAGGTCTATACTGTTAATGCTGTATACTGCATCATATGACATTTAATTCTTGTTAATTTAAAATGCAAATAATTTAAATATTTTATTATCATTTTAAAACCAAATGTAATAAAGAAACAACAACAAACAAAACAAACTAACAAAAAATCACTTTAAAGACGTCATCAGCAGCATTTGTTAAAATAGAAATACTTGGGAATATGTTTTGATATATATTATTTTGATGGTTTCTCTGTGTGGACGCGCAGCTTCAACAGCAGCATCTGCGCCTTTAAGATCATTCCTCTCAGCATCCTCCTCCTCCTCCTCCTCTGTCAGGGACGGACACACACACACAGACACACATAACAGCAGCTCAGTATCACACAGCCTATAGCTTTCTGAACGCACACATCCTCCTCATAGGAACAGCATCGCACCGTTACATTCGCCGTTTTTATTTCTTCACTGGAGATTGATGCATTTGCCTCAGTGGTCGCCGTAGCGGTCCAGCCGATCGTTATTGTGCTTCTTTTTAAATTTCCATTCCTTCCCGCATCCAAAGACTGATCTACGCTACAAGATGGCTGAGCTGAATTTGGGGAAGGGGTTGACTGCAGGGAAAGTAGCCAGCAACGTTCAGAAAAAGCTGACCAGAGCCCAAGAGAAGGTAAGGAAGAGGATCCCTTTACATCTTAATGTATGGTGATATTACATTTCAGGCCTGCGCGCACCGCGAAGCAGTGCGACATCCATCACTGAGGGGCAGTGTCGCATCACGACATCATAATATTAAGAGCGGGGATGCAGTGTGTGGGGACGAGGGGGGTGTCCACTTCAAATGCATCCTTCATGTGGACGCTGTCTTTAAAGGACGCGGTCGTGCAGTGGGATAGTGGGCTCAGGCCCACTCAAACGGCAGCCTGTGACTGACGGTGCTGGCCTGTAGCTACACCTGAACGACTGAATGGACCTGAACGGTTTATTACTCACTATCTGAGTATCTGAGACAGCAGCATCCGCTCTCCTATTCTGTTAGCACCATAACAATATTAAACAACCAAGCTGTAAAATATTTAAGTGGTAGATATCAGGCCTGGTTGGTCAAGCTCCTGCACCCTAGATACATAGATAGGGGGCGCCATTTGCTTATAAGAATACATTTTAATGCCAAATTAAAGCCTGCAATTCATACATGTAAAGAAGTGACTGTTTAGATGTTTTATCATCAAAAGCTGGTATTGTTTGTGAGGTTTTTTTTTTTTATTTTATTTTTTTGTTGCCTGACAGGTTCTACAGAAGCTTGGCAAAGCAGATGAGACCAAAGATGCTGCATTCGAGGAGTGGGTTATCAACTTCAACAAACAATATGTGAGAGAGCAGTTCAGTCATGCATGTTTTTAATTTGCCCAGAAATCAATCATGCTATTGACCAGTTCTTACATCACAGTCCAGCCTAAAAACAGGCATATGTTTCTGTTTCACCCACAGGCTGAAGGCAGCAAACTCCAGAGGGACCTGAGAGCCTACCTGGAGGCAGTGAAAGGTGACACACACACATCACACATGCACAGCAAGACACACAACAATAGATGTTTTTTTAACTAATATACAACCTGTGTGTGTGTGTGTGCCCTCAGCAATGCACGAGTCATCCAAGAATGTGCAGGCATGTCTGGCTGACATGTACGAGCCAGAGTGGTATGGCAAGAACGAAGTGGATTCCATTGTGGAGGTCAGAGACTTGTTTAAAACACAAAGCTTGTGTGAGAGTCAAATACATGCTGGTATCACAGGAGGTCAGAGTGGCATTAGACTGTTGTGTGTGTGCATCAGAGCAGCTATTTATCCTGGGGTATGCACAGCTGTCTGTGAGTTTGGGTGAGCAAACACAGTTAGCCTTAATGCATGCCTTTAAAGTTGTGCTTTGGTGGACTTTTTTGTTTTTGTGTTGAATTAACATTAAGTTTCCTCTGTGATTAATAGTTCATGTCAGAGTTGGAAGCTGTTTAAAGGACATGCAGGCAAAATAAATTGTAACATATCAGTGTGTGTGTGGTGAATGTGTACATTCCTGTGTGCGTGCTGCAGGACTGTGACGTGCTTTGGACGGATTATCACCAGAAGTTGGTTGATCACGCTCTTATCTCCATGGATACATACCTGGGTCAGTTTCCTGATATCAAGGTAAGCTGCAAGGTTATGACCTATAGAGTTAATGCACACGCTGCTATCCTCCCCAAAACACAGTATATAATGATATAAGTGTCATTTTTATAATCATTATAAATATTGAACATTGAATGGTCGCTCTTGTCTTTCGTTCAGGGTCGTATTGCTAAGAGGGACAGGAAGTTGGTGGATTTTGACAGTGCCAGGCATAACTATGCTGCGACACATAAGACCAAGAAAAAGGACGGGGGCATTAAAATTACTAAGGTAAAACAATGCAGTTCATATCCTGCTGGTGGTGTTTATAATTTACAGCAGCGAATATGAAACACACACACTTGTTCTGTCTTTCAGCCATCTTCTTTGTTGGAAAGGGCCACTCCAGGTTGGGCTCAGGGTATCCTGTCAGCACACAACCTTGCTCAGAGCAGCCTCTCCAAGAGTCAGGTACACAACATTTCAACTCAGGCGAATGCAAATGTGACGTAACAGTGTGGTCCTACAGCCATCAGTCTCTTCCTCCCTGCTGTTGACAGACTAATAAGACCAAGTCCTGTTGAGGGATAATGATAAGTGGCAGGATTTGTCACACCTACACATATACAGCTTGTAATGTATTAATAGAACATCACTTGTTAACACGTTGGTGTGTGTGTGTGTTTGTGTTGCAGGCAGAGGAGGAGTTGGAAAGAGCCCAGAAGGTGTTTGAGGAAATTAATAT
Source organism: Parambassis ranga (assembly GCF_900634625.1). Lineage (NCBI taxonomy): Eukaryota > Metazoa > Chordata > Actinopteri > Ambassidae > Parambassis > Parambassis ranga. Next base: position 13,940,278 of record NC_041041.1, on the reverse strand, counting down.
TGACTTGCAAGAGGAGTTACCATCACTCTGGAACAGGTGTGTGTGTGTGTGTTTTCCTGATGATGATGCATTTCCCTTCCATCTGTGCTACATTCAGCCTCACTGGATTTTTTTAATGCAGCTAGTACTGTACGTCTGTGTCTTCTCTCCTCTTTCTAGTCGTGTTGGGTTTTATGTCAGCACCTTCCAGAGCCTGGCTGGTTTTGAGGAGAAGTTTCACAAAGAAATGGGCCGGGTAAGAATCTCCTCTATACACCTCCAGCACAGTTTAGATAAGGAATTGAGACAGTACATCAGATAACAGTGCACGAACAAATGTTGACAGTGGCAGACAGGCGGTGTCTCAGCAGCAGGGGCTGTAGATGGAAAAAGTCAAATGTAATGCTTTCAGTTTTTATTATCTCCCTGTAAAACAAAAGTGGGACGTTTTAACTGACTGCAGGCAGATTATCCTCTGTATTACTGTGTTATCTTGGGAGTTGTAAATACTGTCTGTCTGAATTTGAACATAATGCTGCAAACAAGCAGACTCACAGTCATAGGAGGTGACAGAACACTGTGAGATCAAGTGATCTGATGTGTAAATATCTGATGCTCAAGTCAAGTTTGGGGTGAAATAACACTGTGTTGTTTGTATTGGTTGTAATGCCTCACTGTGCACCCCTGTCGCCCCCTCTCTGTAGTTGGATCAGGACTTATTTGACGTGCTGGAGAAACTGGAGGACACAGACATGAGCAGGTTAGTGACCAATGAGCCGTTGTGTAAAGCCTTTCGGGCAGTTGAGTGGTGTGTAATGGCTCATTATGAATCACTTCACCACTTAGGAAAAGCATTTCTTTCACTTTACATGTTTTGAGGTCAAGGAGATTAAATGTAGTGGTCATCACTTCCCTTTAAATAAAGTTTCTCCACTAAAAACCCACTGACCTAAAAATACTCCCCATCTACCTGAACCAGCTGTTTGTTTGAAACGCTGAGCCCCTTAGTTAATTAGTGCGGTCTGTCGTGTATGCCAGTAAAATAAATATAGTTCATGTCTTCAGGAAAAAAATACATCTTTTCAGAAAATTTCGCAAATATTTGGATCTCTTGAGAGCACGTAATTCATCATGCCTGATGAAAGTAGTGGGCTGCATTAAAACAGCTGAAAATTAAGTGTCCAGGTTATTTTTTCATTATTTTCTCTTGCAGCGTGTTTACTGTTTAGAAACTCACTCTAATTTTAATTAGTCAGGCCCACGGGTGGACTTCTGACAAAAGCCACAACACACACTCTTATCTACACTAGTATCTGCTGAATAAGCTACTTAGTTGGTCCTGCTGCTGGGACCAGGCCTTGGGGCCTCATTGTTATCAGTTCCCAGCAGCAGGGGGTGGGGGCAGAAGTGTGAAATCAAACCTGGTTAAATCTTCTCTGCAGTGGTGGCTCATCAAGAGCTTCTGCCATTTCATTCACTGACTACCTGTTGTCAATATGAAGAGGTTAGAATTATAGACAGTGTAAAAGTTAAAGGACTTGATGCTACATTGCTACAATGTCCTGTCTTGCAGACCATCCTATCTTAGTAGGTTAGCATGTTTTAAATATTTTTCCTCAGTCTTACAAATGGTGACTTTAAGTTAAGATTATTTTATTAAATGTAAATATATGTGTAACCCATAGATAACACTCCATATCACACAGACATAGATGAACAAATATTGCATTCATTAACCTGGAGCCACCCCACCCCTTTCAGAAAGACAGGTAACCGTGGTGCCTCATCGTCGGGAGCGAGCAGGAGGTAACTGGCAGCAACTGTGGTAACCATGGTGACACAACTTTTGTCTGTCTGTCCAACTGACCTGTCTGTCCAGCTGTCTTATATGTCAGTCAACACGGGTTTGGGAGGTTTCAAAGCAATGAGTGCTTGGTTTGTGCAAGTGACTTTACAGACACGTGGTCTGATCGGAGACTTGTGTGTTCAGAGCTGCAGATACGCACAAGAGTGGAGCCAGCCTGTGTGCGCTCACTGCTGCAACTACAGCAACAACCTCCTTATATGTGAGACTTATAGAAGAGCTAGAAGTGATACATTCAGGAGTAATGCTGTATTTCACCGTTAAGACAGAATGTATGAGTTTAGTAAGTGTGCATCGAGCCAGGCTGTTACAATTTGTACCTCTTGTTGCCTTTTAAAGCCACCAATGCACAAAACTGTTGGTTGCAGCAGTGAGTTGTAGGTCTTTGGCAAACTCTTTAAATGTCTGCAGATCTGGGGCAGCTTTTGTCAGCTTTTGAACGTGTCTTCTATGATGTGAATGCCTCTATCACTTGTTGCTGGTGAGGACTTACTAGAGGAATAGAAAAAAGCCTGCTTGCATGGGAGGAGGGAGGGTGGAGGGAACAGAGGGAGCCCCACTTTTCTTGCATGGCAGCTCTTGCAATAACAACTCCTGCTTGGACACCTGTAGAGCATGCCTTTTGTTTGGTAGCTTTTAGATACTCTCCTTTGCTGCCTTCTTTCTCACACTGTTTGTGATCTTTATTACTTTCTCTGTAATTTGTCTGCATTCTCTCTTTGCCCTCCATCTCTCCTTTTCTCTCTCACTCATTCAGTGGTAAAGAAGCATCTAACCACACTCTCAGGCCAGGAGGACCACCCCCAATCCCCAAATCCCCATCCAAGGTAGACACACACTTACACACTGGAGTAATGGTTGTGCTACAGAATCACGTCTTGTGGCATTTTATTTAATTCCAAGGTGCTATTGTCTGTGGGGTCATTAAGCTACTGACACCAAATATTCTGTATTCTAGCTAAGACCAGCAATGCCTCCTCCACCCAAGGTGACCCCATCTAAGGAGATGAAAACAGAGAACATCATCAACCTGTTTGACGCTGCAGCAACCCCTGATATCAGCGTCACCTCCCCTACAGAGGTTAGTGAGCACCAGCTGTGGAAGAACTGCCCTTTAACCTTTCCTTTTTCTGCATAGGTCAGAAAGTATTCCCTCTTCTGGCTTGCCCCTTCTATTCTATTCTATTCTATTCTATTCTATTCTATTCTATTCTATTCTATTCTATTCTATTCTATTCCCTGCTCCCACTATTGTGCTCAGTTAGCCAATGAGCCCTCCTGTTCCTGTTGTTATCAGTTTGACAGTCCTGCAACGAGCAACCTGTTGGACATGGACCTGGACTCTTTCAGTGCAGCCACCAAATCCTCTGCGGCCACACAGGTGGATGATTCATGGCATGAGCATAAAGATCGTAGATATGCCAGCCTTAACAAGAAACTTTATGTTCTATTCAGAGAGTTAATTTCATGGTATTTAAGGCCAAATGAACTGCGATACGAGAGGTCAGCAAAGAATCTAGCCAGTGCCAGTGCATTTGGTTCACTTTAAATATGCTGAAATAAGCAGTCTGAATACAACATGAAATCACTTGGTAAGCTTGGCATGGTTTGAGGTGCTGCTTGCTCTGCTTCTTTCCAAATTAACAAACCAAATGGGGATGATGGCATGATGATGTGTAGAAACCTGCTTCTAGTGTCCACTTCTTCCTGCTTCAGCACTGTCCACAGATCACTTATGGCATGAACTGCAGACTACAACCCTGCTCTGCTGTTACCTCTCTTCAGGACCGATCTTTGTGTGCAGTAGTTCTAGTGGGGGGTTTTTAATTTCCTTAAGCTGAAGCTGAATATGGCACTTTTTTCCTTCTCATTGTTTTAGCTTTGCAGTGTGCATAATGTACCAAATGGCAGAGAGACAGTGAAACATACAACATCCTAACACTCAGTGACTAATCAACAGCTAGCAGTGAGTGTTGCTCTTACCAAATAAATGCTAATGAGTGCTGATACCATAAATATCCTTCATAATGGACATAAAGTGTAGTGAGGACTCAATAATATTACTGGTAATGTTTTTATTTTTACTCATTGCAAGGATTTTGCAAACTATAATTTTACATTGTCTGCAAAAACAACAACAGCAACAAAACAAACAAACAAACAAGCAAACAGACACACACGAAAGATGGATTTTGCAAAATATGTCTGTAGATTTGTTCAGACACCCAGGTCACAGTAATTCTAAGCACAGGTACAGGCACATTTTACACCTGCTTCCAGTGTTTTTATCCCATGAAATACTTAGTTGCAAATACTCCTATATACAGTATAGCTCATGCATTTATGTATACTTACATGTTGTAAGTGCAAGTTATAACCCAAAAAGTGAACTTGATATCAGGTTTGAACAATGGGTTTTTACTTAGAAGTCAGACATAGGACCACTGTTTTTCATTGAAATACAAGAGTAAGAGTACATTAAAATAGGCCCTATAAAACCATAGAAAACAAGGATAGAGCCAAACAAGTAGTAAACCTCAACAGCCAGAATACACCAGACTAGGCACCTTCTCAACTCACTGCCCATCTGATAAACAATGGCTGCTTAGTACCTTCAGATGCAGGTAGACTGCTAAGCCTGAATGGCTCTCCCATGTTGATGCAGCAGTTTCTTAGATTGGAAGTGAAACATCTTCTAAAATAAGTCCATTTACCCTTTACTTGAGCAGTTGAATAACTTTAAAAATGGGCATTTATAGTTAGCCTTTCTATACACTGCACTCAGATTGTGCATCATGTAGTACTTCTGACTTCACACAGTAGTGCTTGTACTCTTGTTCTGACTAAGATCTAGTGCAATGGGCTTGTAGGTTTTGAGCATGGGACCTGCACTGGAAATGCCTCTCTGAATGTGAACATGTTCTGCTCCTCTCACTGTGTTGCTTCCTTTGTTTTTCAGCCTGCAAACTGGGACTCATGGGTAAGTATGAATAAATCTGAAAATAATAAAAAACTTAATATGATCACCCTGTTTACTAACATTGTTGTGTTCATAGTAGCCATAAATTCATTAATATTGTATGCAGCTGTCATACAAGCCCCACTCTCATTATGCTTCTTCTTTAATGGCTTTTTTGTTTTGCTTATAAAAGCTCATTTGTCCATCCCAGATCTGTTTGTGCGTTGTCTTTGTGTCTGCGGTGCTTGATGTGACAACACTAAACACTGAAGATATGATTGTACAGCACAAATGGAGCTTGGAAACAAGCTTGAGTCAATTCAGTTTCAAATCGATTTTACACTATAACTCATGTTGAAATAAATGCAGCCCTCTACTTACCAAAGGAGGATGTGCAGCATCTAAAAGATATATTGACTTGAAATGTGCGAATGTTAAAAATCGTTCTCTGGTGTGAAATCATTTGTAACTGAATTAAGCTCCTTTCTTTCTGTTGACCACCACATCCCTGTATGTTCACATGCTAAAGTGAAGATGAAACCTCTACATGTGACTTTCATGCCCCATGTGACAAACAGGGATCAGTCTTATTCTGAAAGTTGAGTGAAGTTGCTCATATTTGCTGTAGAAACAAGTAAGAGCTAGTGGGCAACTTCACAAAGCCTCGTTCGACCTTCTGACCATCAACTAAACATTTTTTTTGTTCATTCTTATCACTGTAAGAGAGATGTGTCTCAACAGTCATGGAGCGTCAGGCGAAAGCAGCAATAGCTAACAAAGGAATGACACTTCTTCTCTTACAAAGCTTCCTTCCTCTTTCTCCATCTGAACATAGTCCAGGGATTATAAACCATGCTTGCTAACTACACACAGAAGATCCGACATCTATCTTCTGATGGGAAAAGCTGACAGTTTTTGCGTTTCTGCCTTCTACTGCCACCCTCCCTTATCTTCATCTGTCTTTTGATTTAATCTGAACCTCCTCTGTAAAGGTTTCTTCACCATTAATCATCTTGGGTCTTATGATGATTATAATATTGATGCTGATGACATCTGCTGCCCCCTATGGCACCAAAGCTGCTTTATTTTACCCTTTAAATAGTTGTTTCCCCTCCTTTGAAAATAACAGTGTAATACTTAATGTTGACTCCCCCGACACAAACTTAAAAACCTTAAAGCTATAGTATGGTGTTTTCACTCAGGACTTAAATGTAGTAGTAATGGGGAGACAAAACTTCCACACTGTAGCTTTAAAAGAGAGCTCTCGTTTTGCGAGTTGCCAGCCCCTTTTTAGTTATTTACATCACCACCAATTTCAAAGTGGCTTAGCCATTCATTAAAAGAACTGCTTGTATAACCATCTAATCCATTTAGGCAACCCTTAGATACCCTTTACCCTTCTATTGTGTCCTTTATTTTTCCCCTATTTGATTTATGAAGCCCTTAAAATACCCACAAGGTAAATTATCTCTTGTGACTTCTGACTCCTTTGAAACCCGACCCTTGCCCTTCAGCCAGAGGACAGTGGTGCCCAAGAAGAAGAAGAAGAAGACACCCAGCAGCACTATGACCCTGTTGCTGCTGCCACAGATGCCTGGGGGGATGATGGTTCTCATCCTATCCGCTATGACCCCATAGCAGCTGCCAACGAGGGATGGGGGGATGACGGAACCAATGCAGTTTCCTATGACCCTGTGGCTGCGGCTCAGGAGGAATGGGGAAACGATGATGAGAGCCAGGGTCATTATGACCCTGTGGCTGAGGCCCAGGAGAGCTGGGGTGATGACACAAGTCAACCAGTCACAGAGGTGCCTGCCAGAGACGATGAAACACCTACTGATGAGCCTCCAGCTGAAGCTGCTGAGGAGGAAGCCACCCCAGCTCCTGCTGATGCTGCTGATTCTGATGCCGATGCTGCTGCTGCTGTTGCTGTGGTGGATGATGAAGAGGGTCAGGTAACCAAGGAGACAAAAAAAATGGAGAGATGCATCTGGATGAAAATGATGGATGCATCGACTCTTGAGAAGGAGGTTTGAGCATGGGGACAAAAACCAGTAAAGCCAAGATTAAAGGTGGAGAGATGGAGAAATCATGACATGGAAAGATTTAGGATGCATCTGGACCAGACGCAAGGATGCATCAGCTGTGATGATGAGGGCTGAGTTGAAAATTGATGAGGGAGAGAAAAGTATAGCATCTTCATAACATTTGCTTCTCAATATGCACAGTTAACCAGTCACTGCTAATCACAAAACCACACACATAGTGTGTTGTGCAAAAGCTTTATCCTTAGTGCCACTGCACAATAGTCTGCATTAATGCTGTCTGATTAACAGGATTTTGCTGTTTAGGCTTTTTGGCTTGTCTTGTGGTCTGTCTTTGTCTTGTCTGTCCTTCTTTATTTCATTCTCTGCTCTTCTTTATATTCTTTTTATCCAAAGTTTTTAACCTTTCCCTGTTATTTCTCTGCCCCTCTGCACCTAGGGTGAATCTGCAGCAGCTGCTGCTCCAGAAGCAGAAACAGAAGAAGCAGAAACACAGGAGGTAAGTGTATAAACATGCAGTCATTGTTATAACCTTACATATTTATATTTAAAAAAACTGTTTATACCTAAGTAAAAGGACCAATCCAACAGCAGCAGATTTAGCAGTTAATGGGTCTTTTTTTGTCTAGACACCTACAGTAACTGCAGAATCAACAGAAGCTGTATCAGAAGCTGCAGAGATGCCCCCCGGCTTCATGTTCAAGGTAGCATTACTGATGATCTAACCAAGTGTATCATGTAAATTCAGAAATATTTATGCTTGTTATTTGTGTGAAATAGGTTCAGGTGATGCACGACTATGCTGCAAACGACACAGATGAACTGGAAATGAAAGCTGGCGACGTGGTGCTAGTAATCACCTTTGACAACCCAGATGAACAGGTATACATACAAAGCACATGCAGGTATGTGGTGACACAGAGACAATGAGGTGATTGTTTCATGATCTGTGTATTTAGGATGACGGCTGGCTGATGGGAATAAAGCAGGACGACTGGCAGCAAAACAAAGAAAATGCCGCCAAAGGAGTATTTCCTGAAAACTTCACTCAGAGGCTGTGAAAGAGGAGGACAGGACATCGCCCAGCTTCCTTCTTAGGTCTCTCTCTTCCTCTCACCTATACCTTTCTTTCCCTCTCTTGCCCTGATACTGTATCTTTACTAGGACTTTGGCCATATAGAAGCAGAGCTGTCACAGCCCTGGATGAAATCTAAGGTCTGCTACACTGTGCTCAAGTTTACAATTTACAGATGTAGCCATTTCATAGGTTTTGCTGTCTTATCTGTGCTATTCCATACCTGAAGACAAAAAGAGACTCCTGGTATCACAGGAGAGGAGAGCAGGATGGTTACCTCTGCAATGGTTACAACTGAAATTGAAATGTTTTATTCTTGGCCATGACTCATCACAAGAGAAAATGTTTATCGGTACGTGTTGAGCTGGTGTTGAGTGTTTGGGAGCAGTGTAACATTATTAAGACAATGCCAAGTGTAGCAGAGTAACCCATACACACACACTCACACACACAAAAGTCCTGAAATCTTTTTTTATAAAGACTAAGAGGGAATAAGTGCTAAAAACAGGCAGACCAAGAGGATAAAATACACAGTATGAAAAAAGGAGGTCTAGAGAGGAAGCATCTATACTGAAGCAAGGATGTTTTTATTGAGCACTATAAATGCATCAGCACAAGATAACAGTTTGTTTCCACATATTGAATAATTTTGCAGTGCATTATTTATTTATGAGTGTCAGACTTTTCAGCTCACTGTCCACCTGAGCATTGTTAAAAAGATAGATTTTTTTCTAGCCTTATTTAAAAAGCCTGGTCTGCTTTGCTGGGTTTCTGTACAAATTTAAACCCATTTCACGTGACTAAATAAAGCAATACATAAAAGCATGGTAATCAAAAGGTGGGTAGAAAATAAGAAATTAACTGTGGGAATTAATAGATTAGGATTTGGGGACACATTAAAGTAAAATATAGAAACAAACTCTATCTTGTGCATTGAAGTCATCTGAAAGGTGGACTTCAAGTATACATCTTTCTCTCTCTACTTGTGGGATCTTAGATTGGTCGCATAATGCCTGTCGGACACATTCATCCTTATCCCTTCTTTATTTGTCTACTTGTAGAAAATGGGCCCTTGGTTGTTGTATTAGATTAGATTCAATGGTGGTAGAGGTACATAAAGCTGTTGTTTGACTCAGACAGCAGTCTAGTAAATTAGTAGAACAATATGACATGTTACAGTAATTTTTGGACAGTTTTTAATTCCTTGTGTGGAGCTGTGAGGAAGGGTCAAATATGCATTAGCCTGGCTTGCTCACACGCTAGCCGACAAACTACATCAAATAGAAGCTGCTGTTGGTGGTATACTAGTTCTAGATGTGGATACACCCTACTACTAATCAAATATATAAAGACTGAGCCAGCCTCCTTCATAGAAAAAAAAGTGTGCCGAAAACAGTTCCCTCTGTTTGCATAGAGACGACTTAACTCAAATGCAGATGATTCAGAATATGCACCAGAGCAACTTCTTTTATTTTTGTATGCTGCCAAGCAATGATTACATACTATGTCAACATAATTGCCAACTGAGGATGTTATGGAGGTGTTTTGTACTTCTGTAAGGTTTACTGCTCTCTACGTAGCCTCATAGGTATCTAAAACTATCTTACACCCAGTCATCCATTCAGACTTAAAAGAGAGTCTCGTGATGTTATCAACATATAAAATAAGCGTGGGAGAAAATGTATGTGTGTACGAGTGTACGTGTGTGTGTGTGTGTTTATGAGAAACAAATCTTTATCTATAGGCTATTGTTATTGGACGATACCACCGACGCCACCACCTACCAGGGGACGAGGTCGTTTCACAGGAGATTATTTTGACTGGACAAACGTATTGGGTCTTCTTCCGCTGGCTGGTATTATGGTTCCAGGTGTTACTGTGCATTTGTTGTGTATAAGTGTAATTTTGCCAAGCTGTGATGACAGATACATATTCTATAAAGACATTCATATCTGTATATGGGTTACTGTGAGCATGCTGACTTCCCATGTGTTGTTGTGTGAACACCCTTAATTTCAGACACTGATACTTGGATTACTTTTGAGGCAGATAAAACAGGCATTTTATTTATTTTATTTTATACTGATTTTTTGGCATTAATCTTAGTAAGAAGGATGGTGGTGGGTGGGTGGATGTGTTTCCACCATCCTCCTTCCAATCAGTCCTGATTATAATCGCTGGTCGTCCATCAGCTTTGCCTCAAAATGTTGCGAGGTATCGTGGTCCAAACTAAAGTTAATTACACGGAGACAGGACACATAGAGATACATTTCCAGCCACCAGACTCAGGTGGACAGATTTTGTAATAGTTATCAGTATTTTAACCACTTGGGATGTGCATGATGCTTTTTTCATGTGTATTGAAAGTCTTGTGTGAGAACAACACCTGCACAGTTAGATAAATCAGTCACTCACTTTTTGTTTTCAAACTTCCTGTACAAAACTGTGTTTTACCTGGGTCTGGTTCTATATCTGTCTTTATGGATCAGTCTCCTGCGATGAGCTATGGGATATGACAAAAAGGTTATTCCTGTACCTAACAGACCAATAATAATAATAAAGAATATAGAATCTGCTTTTCTGTTCTGTCTTTGGTTTTAGCTTTTGACAAACACTTTTGAGTCTTTATGACTTTATGACTTTATGAGTCTTGATGCAACGAAATTCACATAAGTATCAGATACATACAGTAGCTGCACGTTCTGCAAATGCTGGGGCAGCCAGCAGGGTGCACTGTATCCTAAGACTAACCCTCCATCCTGGAAAAAAAAAACACTCAACCTTCATCATCAGTAAGAAAGAAGAGCTTTTGCCTCTGTCCATGGTCCTGAAACCAACCAGCAGCCCACCCTCTAACCACAGCTGCTCATACCACTTGTTGCAGCCTTGCATCACTTACCACAGAGATCACCTTGTTATTACTGTTTCACAATCGATGTGTAACACATGATTGTCAGCGCTGAATGGATGGAAAGTGTTAAAAAAATAAAAATTTGATTTTGATCATAAAGGATTGTTTTTTGTTTGTTTGTTTGTTTTACAAAAGCACAACAAATAAAAAGAAAATAAAAGAACACTTTATGTTTCAAATACAAATTTTATAACAGTTGCCAAAAATAATAATACATTTACATCATTTTCTAAAAATAGATCTTTAAATAGTCTCTCCAACAATAGCTTAATATACATATTTGACAAACCTTTGAGCAGTCAGACAGAAAACAATGCCTCGGAGTTCCCAGATAACTGCAATGTTTGAGTCTTCACAAATCAACAAGTGTCAAATGGAAGGCTAATTTATGCTCATCCGTCCACATTCAGCCATTTATCATGAATGAGGTGTAAGGTCCTGGGTAAGAGATGCAATACAAGAAAAGACCACACAAAGGAGAGCTATCAATAAACTCTTATTGTTCAAGAATAAAAATAATTCTGTTATTAATATGATGCATAGCTGTTACGTAATACAGTAGTTGAATACAGCCTGAGTGTATGCCTTAACTACATATGACTGACCTGAAAACTGCACACCGGAACAAAACACTAAAACCTTTTTAAATAAAACACCTGACAAAAACACAAATAAATGAATCAGACAATCAAGTCTTATGAAAGCAGATGGCAGACAGATAAGGAGGCAGGGCAGCCTGTATAGCACCATGCATGTATCCCTAATGCATTATTAAGGTGCAGCACAAACACCGGTCCCCATCTTTGATCCCGGCCATTCAGTATCTCCAGTAATGTCCCCTTTTAGATGTAAGACACTATGAGCCCATTGCTATGTTTCATTCAGAGTCATCCACTATGTGATGAACTTTATAAAATGTCTAGTCATTTTGTTCAAATACACAGTAGAGGCTCCAACAACATCAGTGAATTTACTGCAGTGAGGATTTAGAGATGTGTTCTCAACATGTTTAAAAGTTTTCTAACTGTATCAGTGAGCAGAAATGTTGACAGATTACAGCAATACAGTACAAAGGAATGATAAAACCTGACTGTCTTAGTTTATTTTTTTGATTTTTTTTTAAAAAGCTATCATTGTTTCTGAGAATATTAAATTAGATGTTCAGCAGTAGCTCATGCTAGTATTTCTGTTGAAGAATTTCAGACCTGCTTCACATCTGCTTTGGACTTTCTCTACTCTCTTTATCTGATTCACAATACACGTGTGACAAAAGAAGTCTGTTGATGTACAGCAAATACAGGCAAGTGGAGTTAGTAAAAAATACTGTATATTTACACAATACATCAAATTTCGTTGTCTTTGGTGCTCCCTCAGTTGCTTTCGTCTGAGTAGAAAGACAGTTTTGTGCTTTGGTAGTCCTTATTACGGGTGACTGATTAGTTATGTCTCTATGGCTCCTAGTTCTGTCATTGTTCGATACCCCAGGGGTGGAAGTGTCCAGCATCCAGCAGCATTTTCCCCAGCTTGTGCAGCAGCCAGGGGTACCAGTGCAGCCCATCATCCTGCACTCCTGAAGGTCCGATCAGGCTGTAGAGGAATCTTAGCGGGGTGAGGACCCAGTGGGACAAATGGTGACTGTCCACAGCAGCATAGCAAGATGCCAGCACACCGTTCACCACTATAGACCCATGCTGGGTGAGAGGAGCATACAGCCCTGAGCTCCTCCGCTCCTCCACAAAGGTCACAGCAGACAGTCTTGCCTGTGACCTTGATTCCCCTGCTGACGTGAGCACGCACTGCCCAGGCTGCACCTCGCTGGCAAAAACTGTCCTCAGACCTGCTCCCCAGCTCAGCCTGCTCCCCCATGGCGAACTTAAAAATGTCTCTTCAGCTGTTTCTTCCCACCAGCCGCTGCAGTCTGAGACAAAGATAAGGTGTGCAGCTGTGAGTGTTATATTAAGTCCTGCATCTGTCCCAATATTGTAGAAAGTTTTTGTGGCGTTGGGCTGGCGGTCCAGAAAGGATAAGACGGAGCTGTAGAGAAGAGGACCATGACCATCTGTAGTTGAGGAAGCCAAGACGCGGTCGCCGGGGAGGAGGTCACGCATCTGTTTTGTGGCCCCGCCTTCGAGGGTAACTCGAGCATCAGCAGGGAAACAGCCACCAGTTTTGGCTGCCACTGAATGTTCTGTACAAGAGAAACAAGAAAAAAATTATTATATGTTGCACATATTACTTGTGTGTTCATTTAGTATAATGCTCACTCCCAGGTGTCTTGCCTCATTTGCAACAGTTGCTAATGTTTGCTTGCAAGCTACAAAATCCTGCAAAATCCTCAAAGATCCTCAAACCTCCCAGGTCTGGCCACTAAATTGGTCTAATATACAGTTATCTGGCTTAAGCTTAGTTTGGTTGGTCACTAATGTTATTACTAAAAAATCATATCTGAGGGGATATGAGTGGCTAGCTTGTCATATTGTATAATGATCCATTATACATATGACCTGAGCACAAGCAGCAGTGATGTTCGCAGCCACAGATGTCACTATTAACAATGGTTTTCTGATTTATACATTTGAAACTTTGAAAAAGTTAGAATTCCTCTCAGGAGTTGCTTTGGCATTTGGCCTTCTGCATGTTGTTCTAGGTCACTGAGTGATCTATAAAGCAGGGGAGACTTTGATGCTGACTCAAGATCAACTTTATCTCAGGGGATTAGTGGCAGATTGATAACATGAGTATATAAAAGGACACAAGTTCAGACCTTGTCTTCTTCTGGCTCTAATGCACATGCCCAGAAACACTTGTTATCTTCACTATCACTTTTTATCAATGAATCTGAAGTCTAAAATATAATTGTAAGATTTTTTTTTTGGGGGGGGGGGGGGGTATCTAAGAGTAGAGTATCTTAGTAGCAAAGTAGTAAGTAGTAAATTGAGCAGTATAATGGAGACACTCTTTTTTGGCTTTTGTCATTCATTCAGACAGCCAAAGTCATTCGATCTGGTCTGAATATGTCTGGATTAAGTGGCCCTTTAAGACGCAGTGAGATGAGGTGGCAAGAAGGAGCAGTCAGCAAGAGCTAATGGATAACCAGCTGATTGTATCACTGCAGTCAGAGCACGGCCTGGGGTCACAGAGACAGGAAAGTACACAGACTTGTACTTCTGGATATTGTTTGGATTACAGCAGAGTTTGTGTTTTCTTCTCAGTCACATGGTCCTCTTCCAAGAGCGAGACATAGAAATAAAAGCAGAATGACCTTATATAAAAGGAGAATAATAGAATAGAATCTGTTTAAAATAAGAAATTAATCAGTGTTTGTTTGTAAGGGAGGGTTGTCTTAAGGCGTCTTAGGGCAGCCAAATATTTGTCCAAGGTGTGTGTGTCTGCAAGCCTGAATCCTGCAGAAAAGGAGGGCTGTGACTGGGAGGTGATAAGACTCAGATAAGAGATCTGAGAGAAACCTACTGAAGGAAAGGCAAAGGCAAAACAAAGAGAGAGTTAATCATCTCACAGCCTACTAACCTCAGCGCACTGCTAGAATGTAGTTTGGCATCAAATAGCTGGTGGTACCAGACATGGGTAAATGGATTTCTAAAATGTCTGAAAAGTTAGAGTAGTTGTAGGTGGAATGCTGTCAGCTATTGTTTGTGTCAGAGGCCTTAATCTACCACAGAAAGACAGACAGACAGTCAGAGGCCACTTTAAATATAAAGTGTATCATTTAAATCTGTTTGATCAAAATAATTTCTTTGTGCATTTCCCTTTACTGCCGCTCCCTACACTCTCATTGACTGATACATTTGTGATGTGACTTAATATTGCAAAGAACACAGGTGCACACCCTGCTTTGATTGGCTCCCAATAGGCTCCATACACACAAAAGCACACACACAGACTGATGATGATACAGGCACTAAATGGCAGCCTGAACCATTAGTGACTCACTAACAGCCTCATTAGTGATAAAGACAGCTGACTACAAGTAAAAAAAAACACATAACACAATGACACATTTAAATAACACACACGTTGTATCTATCTCTTACCTGACTTGACGCTGCAGTGAATGTGGGCTTTGGACTCGTAGTAGACCCAGTCAAATCCAGCTTCTACTGCCAAGCGGGCCAACATGGCATACTTATTTCTGTCCCTATGGAGACAGCATCATAATCAACATAGATTAGAAAAATATCATTTTTGTGTATAATATAAGGTGATACTTTCAGGAGGTATTTAGTAATACAATGAAGTTTCAACCGAAACACTTGCACGTAGAGGAACTGACTGCTTGACTCATCATTGCTGATAAGCTGATTGACTGGTTGGCTGGTGCTCTTGTGCATAATTGACACACTGACTGGTCTATTTTCCACCACATATTGAATGCTACATGCCCACCTGTCTGACGTGGTGATGTCAACAGCACGCCCCTCGTAGTGCAGCGAGTCCTCTGAATGATGGCCATCCTCATCCCAGCCTTCTGTTACCCTCAGCTTCACACCCGGCCACATATTCATCACAGAGATGGCCAGAGAGTTTAACTTGTCTTTACAACGCTGAGAGAGCCACAGAGAGAGAAAAGAGAGATCAGCTGTTAGAAACAAATAAAAAAATAAATAATCAGATGTGTGTAAGAAATATCAATGTCATCAAGAATAGGACCAACAGAGATAAGCAGGAGAGCAGGAGAGCCTTCCCATAAAGAAAAGAGGAGGGAATACAATAACCCTGAAGAATGCAGGAGCTGCCCATAATCACTCTATATTACAACTGTGTTTCAGGTGAATGGTCAAAGTACACACACTTCTGACTGTGTGTTTACTTGGGATGATTTAGCAGTTTTTTGGATACTTACATAAGGCTTGAGGTCAAGATGCCCCTCACACATGCTTGTTCAAATTCATTGATATGAATGAATGAAATCTGGATTAAATTCAAGCTGAATGCTGCATAAAGTTTTGGTGCGCTGTGCGTAAAGTAACCACTGCTACTTGGTAAAATTACTTATGATTGAAATGTGTCTCCTTAAAGGTCCTATACACGTTAATATGTCATTTAAAACTACAGTTGGAATTCTGGAACATCAAAT